>NC_050071.1:62685347-62998227 GCF_009764565.3 Dermochelys coriacea | reverse complement strand
AAAACAGGTGAGCTAGAATGCCCTGCAGTTGAGTAAAACATTGAGATAATAGGCATTACGGAGACCTGGGGAAAATTACAAAAGCCACTGGGATACTGTAATACCTCGCTATAAACTACATAAGACAGAAAGACTAGGTTAAAGAGACTGCGGAGTAGCTGTATTTAAAGAATTTCATAGAATCCAGAGAGATAAAACTTGTGAGTGGAGAGGACCACAGAGTTGAACCTATATGGACAAAACCCCAAGCTGTAAGAATGTAAATACACTAGTACGGCTATACTACTGGCCTTCAGATCACGTAAAAGCAACTGAGTACCATCATAGAGAGAGATCAAACTGGCAGCAAAATCTAACAAAATGATAATAATGATAAAAACCCCACATATAAACGGATCTAATGGCACAACAAGACAAGGTTCAGAGAAACAATTTAATGACACTTTAAGTGATTGCTTCTTGAAACAGCTAGATCTAGAGCACACACAATAGGAGATGCTAATTTTGACTAAGTCTTCAGTAACACAGAGAAGTGTTCAAGAAGTGACAGTAGCTGAGTCACTAAGTAATAGGGATCACAATATAATTAGGTTCAACATCCAATGGTCAAGTAAGGTGCCAAAGAGTAACAGTCTTGCTAAATTTTAGAAAGGGAGATTTCTAGTAAAATGAGATCAGTCAAAAAGGCCTTGTGACAGAATGAAAGTAGCCCAGAGCTGGGTGACCATTCTGTGCACTTTGTAAGCATTCCGCATAGGCCAAATTGTGAGATAATTGATTAGGACTGAGTAATTAACCAGTTAATAAGGAGATTCAGCTCATCAATGGGGGGCTGTTAAATAAGAGACTGGAAGGGAAACAGAGGAGGTTGGGAGGGAGAGCAGGCAAAGAAGCCCATGATCTCAGAAAAGTGAGATCTCTTTACCCCCTCCCCATACCTAGGGAGTAGGTAGAAGCTTGAGGAAAGTTTTATGCTGTGGGGACACAAAACTGTATAAAGACTTTGTAAATAAAGCACACTCTGTTGAACTTACTCAGGAGGAGTAATGTATGAGGACTGCTTGCAAAATAAGAGGCAGAGTGTGGGGCATCATATCCTGTGACAGACCCTAAAGCTAAAAATAAAAGAAGTAAAAAATGTTTAGAGGTGGCATGGATGCTACTTTAAATAAAATAAAGGTCATAACATAATATTAAAGAAAAAATGATAAGAGCAATTGCCAGCTGTCAGTTGTTAAATAAAATCCCCTCCCCCCTCAAAATCCACACATTTTTATACTGTGAAATTCATCTAAAGGTTGAGTGCCTGTGCAAGACCCTAATCATTGTAAAGCCTAAAAGTCATCTTATGGAGCTGAAATGGTGCATAGAACCTTGTGTGGGCCCTCTGCCCTAAGCTGAAATTTACCCCTAGAGAATAGTACTGCTCTGACTTAGACTATCATGCAGTAAAGCATTTCACTTTGTTTTCCTTAAGGGAAAAACTCCCATTGCATCACACACTGCTGGATGTCAGATCAATCTACCATCTAGAAATTATTACCAGAAAATTCAAAACAAAACAAAAGCTCCTGCAAACTCCACATATAGAAGAATGAAGACATACACAATACACATTATCTGAAATAAATAAGGAGCCAAGAATGTCTAAAGAACACTATCTGTGTATCTCAGAATAACATTAGCAGGAGCAACAACATTGGATAACAGCACATTACTTAATCAGTAGTAATCAATAGCTGTGCAGCATGTATAAAAGGCTTAATTAGAGATGATAGAACAGTCTCTTCAATTGCTTCATACTAGCAGAGCAATAAACAAGAATTTAAATTAATACTACTAACTGCTGTCTTCAGTAAATTCTGGAGTCCTTACTAAAGGAAAACAACCAATGACTTCCGTGTTTAGGTTCTGGTACAGGAAAGCACTAATGCAAGTGCTTAAATCCATCATAGCTGTTTGATTTTAAGAAGGTGCTTAAGTTCCAACAGAATTTTAAAGTTAAGTGTGTGTTTAAACTCTGTATTCTAAAGGATGCATTCTTTCCTGAATCGAGGCTGTAGCTCTAAATATTACTTTAAAGTATCACATTTATCTAATAAGTATGATTCTATACCATTTGTACAAATAGCCCATTTAAAACCACGTCAGGTTATTGAATACCTGCTAGAAGGAATCTTCAAATGTTACATCAAATGGCTCAATTTTTTTGTCCTTTAAAATGTATTTGGTGCAAAACTTCAATATAATGCTAAACAAGTGAATAAATGTAATGTTGTCATAACTATGTAGACAAAATGGTTTGAAAAGTAATGATAGAACTGAATGTATGACTAGCAACAAAAAAGTGTTAGCATTTCATAACTCAGTTTTGAATTACTAAGAAAATATGCAACATGGCACCTAAAGATTTCTAGATATATCTTACTTTAGTTTCCAATAAACCTTTCCAGTAAACCATTTACTAATATTTTAAAAGCTGGTATTTTCCATTCTGAAGCTGTTTTAAAAAAATTAAAAGTTTGTGTGTATGCTGAATACAGACTTTCTGAATCGCAACAAAAGCTGCAAAATCCAGTCAAAATATATCTGCCTTATGAAGACAAATGCATTTCTTTAAATACTTTCTTTGTACTGAATTTAGAATAGCATTCTATTTGTTTCCCAAGGTTTCCAAAATTTCTGAGATACTTGATATTTTATAGAATAATTTCCAAAATTATAATATTTCAGAGCCAGTTTTTAACAAAATAAACAAATATAATTTTTGTAACACAATGAAACTTTCTATTGGTTTCTGGTTGGTTTGTTTTTACAGTTTTTAATCGCAATATTTCAAGTGCATAGAATATGTATGTACAATGTCTGTGATATTTTACATTCTTCTCCATTACATAACAAGGTTTCAATTGCCTTCCAATGTGTTCCGTCGATCTAGCACTGTCTATACCTGGGGTTAGGTTGGCCTTGCTATGTCTCTCAGGGGTGTGGACAGACAATTAACCAAACATTACTCACAGTAAGACAAATATCTATGGACTTTTTCCTCCTTGTATTTCCTCTTTACTAATGGGACACAACCATTAATATTACCCTTTGATGTCCTTTATTCTTTTTGTCAGAAAACTTTTCATTATTTTAAACGTATATGCAGACATAGCTAAGTCAATGGTAGAAAAGATGGGGAGCCACTTTATCAGCAAAGTCAAAAAGATAATAATCACTGCACAACATCCTGACATTCTGTGATGGTATTTGCTTCATGCCAATCATTGCAGACTGACATAATGCCATGAGACAAACATCAAAAACATATTTCCTCTCTCCTTCCTCCTCATCTTCCCTGGCTGCCTGTAGATCAGAGGAATTTCAGTAATTTCTTTGCTGTCCTTACATAGTGGATACTGATGGCTTCCATATAACTAGTCCAGTTGCTCAATACTCCACATGCTACCTCACATTTATGTAGTGGTTCATCTTATGCTTTTATGATTGATAAAGAGAATGCTGATCAGCACTACAGAATCCACAGCCATATGTACAGCCCTGATGAGCCAAAGGCTGTCTCAAGTACTTCTATATAGTAAACTGAATTTCCCATTAAGTGTATTTATATCACATTTGAATGGCATAACCCAGCATATTCACCTAGTTTTGCAGTTGATTTCAAGTAGAGAAGCTTTCCATTATGGAAATCCATGTTTGTCTTGTACTGTCACAATTGCTGGAAAAATTAGAAGTATCACCTTTTGCTTAGTTTAATTTACATGTTCCCTCACCCCTATTTTCTGCAATTGGGGGGTGATCCCATATTACTAACTCAAGGAAACCACCTAATGACTTCTATGGGAGTTTTGCCTGAGCAATGGTTGTTGGATTAGGCCATTTAGAATTACTAATACCCCATGTTGTTCACTGCCTAACGAATGTAATGAATAAGCAAACACCAGCATCTTTTGTTTTGTTATTGCTTTACATTTTCTGATGAAGAATTCTTCATTTAGATTATTCTATAATTGCAAAATGGAAAGTCTTTGTGAGAAAATATGCTGTTTTCCTCAAAAAATTACAGTATCTGTCAGAAGTCTTATTAATTTTGCCTAGACTAACACAAATGCAGTATAGTGTAACCCATAGATCAACAAGCACATAATACAAGCCATCATACTGTGACAGAGACTAGCTATGTGTACCTTAATATTCATTTTTTATTAATGTTAAATCTCTAGATAAGACTTTTCCCACTGTTAATTCAGCCACAGAACACAAGAAAGCCATTTCAGTGCATACTTGGCCAAACAGCCACCTCTGAAAATACAGCCATTTTAGGAGCAGCTTGACAGAGTACATAAGATGCATAAAACTACTCCTTTATATCTGAGAGAAGCTTTTTCAAGTGTTTATACATTCATCTGATTTTTATAAGTTAGCTACTAAGCCCTATGTTAGTCTTCAATTAGTGCCACTGAAGCAGAAAGAACTCCATCAGCCCAACAAAGAAACCCTAAGCATAGTCATAAACCAAAACAACTTTTTAAAATTAAAAATAGTGAGGCTGAGGAAATTAACAGAAAAAAGCAAACTTTTAGTTAAAATTATTATAAAACAATTCTTGGGTTCAATTTCTTCACAGAAAATATGCAATAAAAGTATAAAACTGAAGAAATAGTGTAAAATTCTATACAGTATAAAATAATTATGTTGACTAAATCCATGTTTGTACATTTTATTTTATATATAAATTCAGAAAAACACCCAGGAAAAGAATGAGATAGCTACCCAGTCTGATTTCACTAACTTGACATCTCCTATCAATTGGTGAGGTCTTCTATAAAGGCACAACGTACAACGCTGCAGTAAGTGCACATCCTATTTTAATATTCCAGTTTGCTTGGAGATTATTTCAAATATTAAACTAAAATATACATAAGCCATATATCACATGTTCGATTTACTATACATTTCTCAGTAGATAGTCATGGGCCTGGGTTAAGCCCAGTGAGCGTTACCAATCGTTATTTTGTCAGCTAACCTAGCTTCCCATGTCCCGTACATATTTCAAGCCATAGGGTTAGTACTTACACATTTCTTTGCAGAGTGATGAATCTTCAATCGTAATGCATGCGCGCAACATACATTTCTCCGTATGCACTAATAAATATCGTGTCCCTCACTGCACGTAGCCTAGCTCAGCAGCCGCTGTGTGAAAGGAGGGACCGGGCTGCGAGCGGGGATGCGCTGGAGCCCCTGGACTCTCACCCGGGAGCTCAGCCTGGGATCAGCGCTGGAGGCTGCTGGCGCGTTTGCAACATTCCCACGAGCAACTGAGCTCGGATCGGCCCATTCAGGAGGCTGCTGAGTCTGTGGAACCGACCTTGCTCCTTCCTTCCCACGAACCTGAGCGATGCTGCTCAGCAAGCGCCAGCGAGCCGGGAGCTGCCTCTCGCCCCGCGGCCCTGACCCGAGTCCCCCGGGCGGCTGCGGCTGCCTCCGCTCCCTCCCGCCCTGCTCAGGAGCGTGGGAACCAGCCGCGGCTGCCGCGGAGAGCGCCCGGGCGGGGGGATCCCGACGGGGGAAGGGAGCCACGATCCGCACCGGGGAAAGATTCCGGCTGCCGCCGAGCCCCCGGGCGGACCCGATGAGGGGCGGAGCGGGGCGAACAGCGGGGGCGGGGGCGGGGGCGCATCTTGCCCCGAGGAGAGGCGGCTCCCGGACCGAGCGAGCGAGCGAGCCGGGGTCTCTCGCAGCGCGCCGGGGGCGGCACTTACTTGATGTCCTCCCAAACCTCCGGGCCGTAATTCCGGATCACCAGCAGCTCCAGGGCGTGATTGACGAATCCGTACTGCGGACAAGGAGCGGGCGGGGGGGGGGGGGGTGCGAACAGCGAGGGGGAGGGGCAGGGGGTTAAACCCGGAGAGGGACGGGGGGAGAATTAGTCTGGGGGGGCCGGGCTGAGCCCCTTCCCAGCGCCGCTCCCGACGGGGGCGGGGGTAACACACAGACACCCCACAAAGCCACCTGTTTCCCTTCCTCACCTGCTGCTGCACGGGAGCTGCTCAGCTCTGCAGGCGGGACTCTCCCCACCCCATCCCCGGGCGGCACAAGAGGGCGAACCGCCCTCCCCCCCCCCCCAGCCCCACACACCCCCCCCCAGCCCCACACACACACTCCCCGCCCCGCTTCTGGTGCGCTACCGGAGTTTAAGTCCGGCCCCACAGGGGAGAGACTCGCGCATCTCGCTGCCCGAAATTGCCTTCGCTCACCATAGCGCGAGCGCTGCGCTGCCCCCGGCTTTGTCCCTGTGCCGCGGCCCGGCCCGCTCAGAGGCTCTGGGGAAGGCGCCGCTCCGGCAACCTCATGTTTGAAACGTGTATTTGGCCAGCGGACGGCAGCCGCTCCCCCTGTTCCCCCCCCCCCCAGCCACACACTCTGCGGCAGGTGGGGGCCTCCCCCCGGCGCAATCAGGGCTGCGCTAAGCAGGGCTGCCAGGGCGGGGGAGAGGGAACCAGAGACAAAGAGACAGGGAAGGAGGGCAGACAGCTGGGAAATAGGCTCAGAGAGAAAGAAGAAGGTCTAGGAACAATTTACCAAGGATCCTCGTGGACAACATCTCTGGCAATTTTTAAATCAGGATGGGATGGTTTTTCTTACAGAGATGCTTCAGGAATTATTTGGGGGGGATGTTCTCTGGCCTGTGTTGTGCAGTGCTCATACAAGATGATCACAATGGTCCCTTCTGGCCTTGGCATCTGTGGGCCAGGCTAGGTCAGTGCTGATCAAGGGCCTTATAAATGTATTCAAATAATCTGGTTGAGCCCTAAAATCTGTTTTCAACTCATGACATTCCATCCCCTGAGTCTTGTTACTAGTATTTACATTCATTTATTATAGTCAGAGCTGACAGGACCATCTGTAGTTAAGGTTGCCCAGCACTTTCCATTATAAGCCTCTGTTTTCAGTTGCTATTAACATCTAACTTTAAGTCTGAAATTTCCCATACCAAGTGTGTGCCTCAGGCTGGACTTTTCTGGAAAGTTTCATTCCCAAAAATGAAATGAGAAAAAAAAATACATTGTGTTGCCCATTGAAAAAAAGTCTTACAACTGTTTTGTTGAGATGTTCTAGCACCTCCAATGTTTTGGAGCAGGGACTTGGAATTTGCCGGGAGGGGTCACCCTGATCTGGATGGATTCCAGGATACTGGATTCCTGGATACTGGATTCCAGGCAGAGTCATGCTGGTGTCAAGGATATGCTTTTTCCTGTCCCTTTGAAAATCCACCCAAATTTGGACAAGTTACAAGCCTTTGAAAAATCTTGGTTCACAGTGCTCAGTAAAGACATTTGAGTTTGGCAGCTAAATTCTCCAAACATTCCATCTGAACCCACCATGCTCCAATCCAGAATTGCAGGGGCTACACAGGACTTTCCCTGCAACTAAGGGGGAGGGATAGCTCAGTTGTTTGAGCATTGGCCTGCTAAACCCAGGATTGTAAATTCAATCCTTGAGGGGGCCATTTAGGGATCAGGGCAAAAATTGGAGATTGGCCCTGCTCTGAACAGGGGGTTGGACTAGATGACCTCCTGAGGTCCCTTCCAACCCAGAGATTCTATGATCCCTGCTGCTATGGCACCGGACACCAGAACTGTGTCTCTTCTCAATGCACACACAAACTTAATTCTTGCATTTTCTACTTTAGAGTGGTTCACTTTGCAACCTTAACATTCTTTTAATATATTTAATTATTATTTATACATTTAGGTGCTCATGGCACTGTATAGACAAATAAAAAGGCAGGAGCCTGCACTAAGGAGCTTACAATTAAAATTAAGCTTTACAATTTTAAGCAAAGAATGACAATAACAAATGGAGGGAGAAGGGGATATGGGAGGCTACAAAAGTGGTGACAGACCCTGCATTTTTTGGAGAGCACTTTCAGCCCAGCTTTAGAGTCAAAAGATGTGTTGCAAAGTGGAGGGTAATTTAACTTTAAAATACATACAAAATACATATTAACTTTCTTTGCCTCCTAGCTATATTATTATTGTTTCATTTGTCTTTGAAATGGGAAACTGCAAGCACTGTGGTAAATAGACTTCCACTGATGTGCCTGATGTGTCATATAAAAATTATATCTAATTCAGAAGAGGCTTAGGTGGTTTACGTGCCTTCAGTTAAATTTGCCCCTTTCTGAGTACTGTTAATTCATATTTGCCAGAGCTTAAGGATCAGAAATACATTTCTGAAGAACACATTTATTGCCATGGGGATGCACTGCATTTCAAAATGGTAGATATTTTAAAATGTATTTCCTTTCCATATTCCTCTCTAAGGCTTTCACCCCTGTTTATATCTCCAAATTATACCGTCAATTTAGTCAGTGGGTCTGATTCACCACTGTGTTACTCTGGTTTTATGCGGGTACCAGAGTAATGCAGTAGTAAATCAGTCCTAGTATAGTTTTCGGGAACAAAGCCTAAAATATTGTTAAAATATTGTCCATGGATGGTTGTCTAGAATTACTTATTTCCCCATGTTATTTCCCCCCCCCCAACCCCCCACTGTTCCTCAGATGTTCTTGTTAACTGCTGGAAATGGCCCACCTTGATTATCACCACTAAAGGTTTTCTTCCTCCCTCCCCCCCCCCCCCGCTGGTAATAGCTCATCTTAAGTGATCACTCTCCTTACAGTGTGTATGATAAAACCCATTGTTTCATGTTCTCTGTGTGTGTATATAAATCTCCCCACTGTATTTTCCACCGAATGCATCCAATGAAGTGAGTTATAGCTCACGAAAGCTTATGCTTAAATAAATTTGTTAGTCTCTAAGGTGCCACAAGCACTCCTTTTCTTTTTGCGAATACAGACTAACACGGCTGCTGCTCTGAAACCTAGAATTACTTTGTTCCCTCTGAAGGTACCTCTACATACTCTGTTGAATACTCTTTTTTTTTTTTTGTAAAGAAAAAGTCTTATGGCAATATACGTCAATGAATCATGGATGATATTCCAGCAGCTCTAACAGCAACAGCACATATGCAAGACTATTCCCTCTTTTTGCATTGGAGGAAGCACATTGGTTTTACCAGGCATTTCCTGCTATTTTACTTCCTGCAGAACCTCCACCTGCAATTCTGATTGGCCTTCTTCCCCTGCATTTTCAACCAGCAAGTCAGTGGTTTCTCCCAATCCTAGGGCCCCTTTTTGTCACTCTGCTTCTATTGCTGAGCAAGTTTGGCTATTTATCAAAATTCATCCTGTAATTTCAGTTGCTATGCCATTCTTTACTTCCTGTCCCAACCAATTGTTAAGAAATCTTTGTTGTGTTGTTGTGTTTCTAAACTAGGGTGACCAGATGTCCTGATATTATCTGGACCATCCCAATATTGGGGGCTTTATCTTATATATGCAACTATACATCTCCTGCCCTACCACCCCAAAAAGGTGTCCTGATTTTTCACCCTCTGGTGAGCAAAGTGATTCCTATATGGACAGTCAGATAGTAAAGGATCTATTTGGAGGAAAAGTGGTATACACATGCAAAATCATTCATTCATTCCATTAACGCATTTCTTATATTCAGAGGGAAACACACAACATTAAACACTTGAGGAAAAGCTGGCATTTAGGCAGCATGACCCTTCCATGGTTATTTCTACATTTTTGACCTTTCACTTATATTGTAAAATGGGTTTGATTTTAGGAAGAATTAATTTATTCCTAGATGCCTCAGTATTGAGAAAGATGTATCATAGCACACTACTATACTAATACACTTCTGATATAAATCCGCAACATCACTTTAATGGAATCCAGTTATGAAATCTGTTGATCTGTGATGAAGAAATTGTACACAATATGACATTTGTATCTTAGTTGGTCAATCCATCTGCCAGTCTGGAATAACTGAAAATTAGAGATCGCTGGTAAGATTGTGCACAACAAATTTTGGATGTCTCATTGAATATCTCAGCTCTCTGATCTTCTAATTTAAATAAAACCTCATAATTATACATAACCAATTTCATTTTCCCTTTGGTGCAGATACTCAGTGCTTGTACCCTGCCTAATACAATGGGGAGGCAATCTTTTTTCACGCCAAATAAATAGTAATAATAAGATCCAACTTCCTATATACACAATATCTTAATTTCCTACTAATACAACCACTCATGAAAACATTCTTGGACAGTGTCAAGAAAATTCTTCTTTGGACACTTTTACCAACATCTGGATCCACTCTTCATTGTGTGGGAAAAAGTTACGAGTGGTTAAATGGACTCTATTCCAAACATCTCTTCATGTCAAAAGAAAATGAAACACAGACCTAAGCTAAGTCCTTCCATTCAGAGGACTACAGCATTATTTGGAATGAAATTAGATTGACCTCAGCTTTGCAATCACTCGGATTTATACATATAAAGGCTCAAGTCCTACCCCTATTAAAATCAAAGGCAAATTCCCATTGACAACACTGTGAAGAGTTTGCTCAACATTTGCTATTGGACTAGATCTCCTGTTCATTTAGGCCTGGATGCTGATATCCTGTTTAATGCTGAGGTAAAGTCAACCGGACTGCTTGTGGACTAAAATGCTTCTTAATGTGAGCAAGGGAATTATCATTAACAGAATCTGGCCCTTCATAGATACTAGTGACTGCTGGAAATCGCTGAGTACAGCAGCTACTCTCATATATACTGCAGCACTGCAAGGAATTGATTAGGGTTTTTGCTTGGAAACTGAGCAGAAAAACCATGTGGAGCCCTCAAGCAAAGTGTGTAGTTTAGTTTTAATCAATGTTAAGAAGTACTTGGTGTGACTTTGCACTCCATATGCTTTATGAAAATGTGCTTATGAATGTGAATATGATGTAACTGGAATATGCTTTATCCAAAAGGTCTCTTGTAAGGTATCATTACAAAGTTTATAATCTACTGAGTGTGTTCATCCTATTTGTTTGAATGTATTATTTCTATGTCTGAAGTTAGGAGAATAAGATTCACACTTGTATTACTGATGTAAACATTAAGTGGAAGCCATTAAGGGTGCTTTAGAATCAAGGAACTGCAAATGGCTCTGTTTACTTGCAAATCTTCCTGTGTACCTGTGGGCCAGCCCAGGAAGAATGGAGGCTGGGGTCTCACAGGATATGTGACCATGTCACATGATACTGGAATCCATCTTAAATCTGCTACTTTTTCATTTAGAAGGAGGGGTGGGGACCCAAAGTGACAAAAGAGTCCCATCTTGTGCGAAAGCTATAAAAGGGGGTGGCACAGGATGAAGGGGGCTGCCAGTCATGAGAAAACCCCTGCTTCCACCTGAGATGGCTGCTGGACTAACAAGGACTGTACCAGGGTAAAGGATTGGGCCTGGACTAGAAAGGAATCTAGTCTGTGAAAAAAAGAAAAGGAGTACTTGTGGCACCTTAGAGACTAACAAATTTATTTGAGCATAAGCTTTCGTGAGCTACAGCTCACTTCATCGGATGCATTTTGAGCTGTAGCTCACAAAAGCTTATGCTCAAATAAATTTGTTAGTCTCTAAGGTGCCACAAGTATTCCTTTTCTTTTTGCCAATACAGACTAACACTGCTGCTACTCTGTAGTCTGTGAAAGAAGCTTATTGGAACATCTCTGAGGGTGAGATATTACCTGTAATCAGTTTCTTAATGTATTAGGGTTAGACTTGTGTGTTTTTGCTTTATTTTGCTTGGTGACTTACTTTGTCTGTTTGTTATTAATTGAAACCACTTAAATCCTACTTTTTATACTTAATAAAATCACTTTTGTTTATTAATGAACCCAGTGTAAGTGATTAATACCTGGGGGAGCAAACAGCTGTGCATATCTCTCTATTAGTGTTATGGGGATGAACAATTTATGAATTTGCCCTGCATAAGCTTTATACAGAGTAAAATGGATTTATTTGGGGTTTGGATCCCACTGGGAACTAGGTGTCTGGGTGCTGGAGTCAGGTAACCTGCATAGCTGTTTTCACATAAAGCCTGCAGCTTTGGGGGCATGGCCCAGATCCTGGGTCTGTTTTGCAGCAGGCTAGCATGTCTGGCTCAACAAGACAGGATTCTGGAAGTCCCAAGCTGGCAGGGAAAATGGGCTCAGAGGTAATTTCAGCACATCAGGTGACAGTCCCAAGGGTGGGGGGTCTCTGTGACTGAACTTGTCACACTTGGTAACGATCATTTGAGCTATATTAACCTCATTAATCTCACATTTTTAGTCAAAAAAGTTATCATCAAATACTGAAAACCCAGCTTAGTGACTAGTTGTTACTAAAATTCTTTTAAATTATTCTAATGAGAAAAAAATACAAGAGTCTCAAACCAGAAAACCTTTCCTCACATAACTAGCTGCTACATATGCAAGAAGTCCAATTTTCTTCAGTGGGACTCCTCATGTGAGTGATGGCTACTCTCATAAATAAGCATTTGCAGCATCAGCCCCACTCAGTACTTATTTTTAGATAGGTCTCATCTATTTCTACTTTTCTTTTCTTCACCAGATACCCTATTTTTCTTTCCTTTCTCTCTCCCTTTCCTCCCTGTTAGTCCCTCTGCCTTTTTCTCTCTCTCATCTCTCTTTTCATTTGCATGGATTCACTCATCTCTCTTTTTCCCCCCTCCTTGCTTTTCTTGCAATATTAATGTCGACTGAATCCTTTTCTTTATGCACTGCCTCCTAGAACCTCTCTTCCCCTGACACACATTACATACAATATAGAAGTGGAGGAGCAAGAGAATCTCAAACAAATGAACCAGCTGAGTGCTCTGCAGCAACAGAACAACCCCTGCAATGTGGCAGTGGGGACTAGCCGCTATGATCTGCTATTTGAATCCCTATGCATCAGAGCAGACTCCTACCTGAGCAGTAATTGATAGTGTTTATGTGTAAGGTGGATCCCCAAACAATCACATGTTTAATTGGCCTAAGACTGACGATGGCTGAGGGAACATCATCTGTAAGTTTTTTGGCTTTTGTGGATTTAATACATTAACCTGTAGCTTACTTTAATGTGTGCGAATAGTTATTTGTACTTATTGCACCTATTCTAAAAACACCCAAAGTGGTTTTTAAAACATCAGACCACTGCCAGAATACTTCCATTTTTGCCATTTTAAGCAGGAACATTTGTCATTTTCTCTTTACTCTACAATTGCATTTAATCACAAAGAACTCATTTTAACAGTATGTCTTGTCCTGTAATGAGTCTGATATCCCCTGTAGACCTTTTCATTCTACTATCCGAATATGCCTATGATCATATTCTTTATATGAAATTAGTACAAAGTAATCATTACTATTATATTGTATTAATACAGTACAGTCTGAATTTTGAATCTTTAGATGTGGTATTAAGAAGACAAAAAGAGAGATTCTAAAATAGGATTTCAGAGTAACAGCCGTGTTAGTCTGTATTCGCAAAAAGAAAAGGAGTACTTGTGGCACCTTAGAGACTAACAAATTTATTAGAGCATAAGCTTTCGTGAGCTACAGCTCACTTCATCGGATGCATCCGATGAAGTGAGCTGTAGCTCACGAAAGCTTATGCTCTAATAAATTTGTTAGTCTCTAAGGTGCCACAAGTACTCCTTTTCTTTTTAAAATAGGATTGATTAGAGTCTGAATAATTGGGGCTAAAAGAGGAAATATGTGATAGTAAGAAGTGGCAACAGAAGAATGAATCAAGGTAAGAAAACGTCTGTGAACAGTAAGAAGGGAGTAATCGTATTGCTTGGATAGTTTCAGTCTTTCACCACTGAGGCCTTGTCTACACACTGGATTTTTTTTTTTGGATGAAATCTCCCACTGTTGCATTATCAAAAGTGCAACTCCCCTAGCTACAGGAGTGGCCAATGATAAAAGTACCTGTGCCCGTCTACACTAGTGTTCCTCAAATTGCTGCTAACAGTGGAGTTGTACCAGTTGAAATGCAAGTGTGGGGAGTTCCCTTAAAAAGGGTCAGAGCACATGCAACTTGAAAGGTCACAAGGGCATTGGTCAATTGCTACTCTGCCCAGAGGAGTTCCACTGTACTGTTTTATTCCCTCACCTGTTCAACCTTTATGTGAGACTGCTGTGGGAGTGAGTTGACTTGTGCTGTAGTCTCGTCAGTATGCAGATGCACACATATCTATGTCTCATTTTCATTAGACCCAGACCTTATTTCTAATTTCCTTGACTGACCTTGGATTTCCATGGAAGAATATTTCATCATTTGTAGAGACTAAATAAGTTTTGCAGTATGATTCTCTCTAAAATACTCAGGATCCAGATGAGAACTGCAACTCATAGCTACTCCTCTACAGCAAGGCAAGGCAGAGAGCACAGAGAAGAGAGTGCGCTGGTTTTTCAAATAGTGGAAGAGTTTGTGTAACTTGAACTCCTGTTGCTTATCTTTTCTTTAGGTGGAAGGGTCCAAAAAGAATGAAGTTTCTTTATGTGAAAAGTTTTTAAAAAAAAAAACGTGGTTTATTCAGCAGTGTCAACAATATAAGTTTGCAGAGTTCAGACAATGATAATAACCCCGGAGTTGCTAAGAAGGGATAGGGAACTACTGCTGCTGGCCACATCTGATTCTTTAGGATACTGATTCACAGGAAGAAAAGGAGTACTTGTGGCACCTTAGAGACTAACAAATTTATTAGAGCATAAGCTTTCGTGAGCTACAGCTCACTTCATCGGATGCATTTGGTTTTTCCACCAAATGCATCCGATGAAGTGAGCTGTAGCTCACGAAAGCTTATGCTCTAATAAATTTGTTAGTCTCTAAGGTGCCACAAGTACTCCTTTTCTTTTTGAGAATACAGACTAACACGGCTGCTACTCTGAAACCTGTGATTCACAGGAAAGTACCAGTCAATGAAAGCAATACTTTCCACAATAATTAACTTTCTACAAATACCTGAGGGAGAAAACAAAGAAGCCTAATAAAGAATTTCACCATAAAATGGCTTAAATTAAATCAAAAGGAGAAAAGTAAGGAAAATAAAAGCCAGAAGTTGAAATGGAATTCAGAGCAGTCATCTGAGAGCTCAGTACTGGTAATGCTATAAGTGTTATAAGTGCTCTTAGAAAGGCTGCAAAAGTGGACAGCCTATCTGCCTATGAAACAGATAAGAGAAAACCCCTATTTGCACTTGAAATTGCTATCAGTGGGTCTTAAATCCCTTTGCTTTGCTCATATTGAAGGGTTAAAGTTGATGTAGACCTAACTCAAAATATAGCATCAACAAGTTTCTGAAATTTCTGTTGATACTGTCAATCTGATGAGCATTAACTTTGAGAAGAAAGGTCCTGATAAGGCTATTACAGCAATTTTGCATCACTGGACCATGCATCTTTAAAGGTAAGAAAATCATCTTCAGTCTCTAAATATCACAAAGAGGAGATATTCCTATCTGAATAGCACTTAATTACCTGCAGGTAACCCTCAGTACTTTGAGTCACCTCAGTGACTTATTGTTAACAGCAGTCCTTGCTATTGCATGCCATTAGGCTGAATTTGGTTTCCTAGGAAGCATCCCAGAGAAGCAGATTTCTATGATAAACACATCACAAGTAGGTGCAGTGTAAGGTACATGACAGTGTGTGTTACATTTTCTTTTCTATTTCTTTTTTGATTGCACACACCACACTATAAATTGTCAACCAGAAAAAGTTAGAAGCACAAACACAGTGTAACACAGGAGCATATGCTATTTTATATTTCCCTCCAGTACAGTGAAATATATAAATATGGCCACTAGACACACTGGAGTAGCTTGTAACAGAACCACTGACCCCTTACATCAAATTCTAATTAATAATCTTCACTGGAAATTGCTTTTCAAGACTCCTTTGTTCAGGCTATACAGGGAAGTAGGTGTTGAGGATACAGGGGCCTCAGAACTGGCTATGATATATAGATCTGTTCAATCCATTATGAGTATTGGAATTAATCTTCTGTTGAGGTTTTTGGGTGGGTAAGGAGGAGTTGGGTGTCACTTAACAGGCTAATCTTGCTACTGAAGAAAGCCATCTACTACACAACCACGTAGGTGGCATTTTCAGCAATTTGAACAACGCTGAACACTATTAATTTTCAGGTGGGTGGAGTTCTACATAGTTACATTTTTACCTTAATTTGTATTGTTTGGAGGTGGTATCCTTATTTATAAATGTTTTCTTAATATTAGGAATGCTTTTCATTAACCATTTCACAGTTTAGTTTATCCTTCTATATTGGAAAAAATCACTTATAATATTTGTATTATTATAGTCTATTCTGGTCTCCTTCGATTTGATTTCTTGGTCCACAGGCTTATTAATAGGCTTTTCCAGCACATAACCAAATATGGAAAAATGTTTCAGAATCCTGAAGAAATGGTTCCAAAAGAATGTTTACCTGCCTCTTTTTTAAGAAAAGTGTGTTGTTCAATAAGTGTTGAAATTAAGAAATAATTCTTGTACTATAAATTGTGTGCTGAAATTGGTGACTCATCTCTTTGAATTTGATGCCTGTCCCTGGGCTAGTGACAGCATGTAAAATGTAGTTACTAGGATGGCCTGTCAAATGAGGAGGCAGACGTCTGTGTCAAATCCCAGGCCAGACTTGTGTAACACCCATCCTTCTATGCCTAGTCAAGTCAAGTTTATTAACAGGGACTTAGCCATAGGCTAATGCGCCAAAAATTAAATTTTATTTACCATTTTAGTTAAAATGAAATCTAAAATTTTAGCATATTAAAATACATATAGATACAAATTTAAAAGAACATAAAGCCAATTAAATCATGTATAATCATCATGATACTTGTCTTTTCTTTATTTTAGCAGCTGACCATGCAAATAATGCAAGTGCTTGGATCACAGATACATTGTCAATTCCTAATAAATATTCTATTTTCTGAGAAGTCATAGAAAAAGGCATCCAAAACAGAAACATGGAAAGCCATTTTGACCTCAAGTAGCAATACAAATTACAATGTAATAATGGGGTAGGTCTTCCATCTACTCAGAGCCACATGGACAGAGGCAGTTAGATTTCTCAATGCCACTGTATCGGCCTTCAAAGTGAGCTGACTACATAGATTGAAAATGGAGAACAATAAAGGCCCCCTTTAACTTGTTATTGAACAAGCTGTCTAAATAACCAGAGGGAACAAAGGAGACAGATTTGTAATGGAAACAATTGCCATGTCTACTTGCTTATTAATATTGTCTGAACTAAACTTGATTTGGGATTTCACATTTGAAACTTAAATCTAATCATTTCCTATTCTGAGAGGCCTAGAAAATGCAAAGAATTCTGAATATACTCTAACTATGGACATTTACATACAAAAGCCCAACTGAGCTGTTCTTTTAAGCATAACCTTGGGAAATGTTGTGGACACATACTATGAATGTGAAGCCAAAATTTGATATTACAGTATTGAACTTTAGATAGAATGGAATTCTTGCCTGTCTCAGCTCTAAGAAGAGCAACTGGGATATTATTTAGGAGATCAAGAATCTTCCTAAGAAACTTGTTTTGAATCACTTCCAATCCCAGGGAATCATTCCATCCCCATAATTCTATGCCATATAGAATTTGGCATCCCTAGGCCTCAATCAGTGTAAGGCCTAATGTTGTCCCCATCAGTCCAGGTGAACTGTAACACAGCTTGCATTGAATCTGAGGTCTTTTGTGTGTGTGGCATCTGAATGTGTTTATCTCACAACCCATTCTGTGGGAATTAGATGCCTGGGTAGGGGAGACAACTAAGTTATTCAATATATTGCTCATCAATCCTCCATTTATACCAGCTCTGTCTTTGACGAAAAACAATTTCATTTTGGAGTAATGTATCAAAAGGCCCTCCCATTGACAGTATGAACCATATGCATTTAATAAACGCTTCAGTCACACGATGTTTGTGACAATAGAACCATATTGTCTGCATACAGTAAAACAGACATTGGGTAGTCCATGATTTTAGGTGGAAAATACCCTTTTAATACTAAAACAATGTAATTAATATAAAAGTTAAAAAGAAAAGGGGCTAAAAGGCAGCCCAGTCATTTGTAATTGGGATGGAATTAATTAGTTCCCCATTCAAGCCTATCCTAATCTTGATCTCTGTTTGCCTATGAAGAGCTCCTAAAAGAAAAGGTAACCAGGAGGGAGCTATTCCAGCGGTCTCCACTTTGCCCCGCAGATGCTTTCTATCAATGGAAACAAAAGCCAATATTAGGCCAACAAAGGCTGCATCAGAGGAATAAATTTGAAGATCAAATAAGAAAGAATAAAACAATTATCTGTAGTGGAGCAGCCATTTTGAAAACCAGCATGTCCTTCATCAAATAATTTTCTATTTTCTGCCCAATCCTCTAATCTCCCCAAAAGATATCTAGTATAATTTTTAAGACAACATCCAACAAGATAATTGGGTAATAATTCCCTGGACTGAGGGTCACAGACTGGGCTCTGCTTTTCTGTGCTCCAGAGAGAAAGTAATCTATGCCAGTCCTTTTGCTGCTGCAGATTACTTCCCTCTCTGTGTCTACTTAGCTGCACCATTGTGACCCAGGGAGCCCATCAATGCCCACTTGTGGAGGGCACACCATAATATAACTCATATCAGGCCTGATATGTTAATTGCCTCAACTCACTATTATCATAATCTGTATCCAAAAGGTTCATGTAAGGTATCATGTAAACTGCCATCATGCTGGCCATTAATAGTATTATGTGGTGTATGTGAGGGTGATATATGAAGAATTATAAATATGTGCTGGAAACATGTTTTTAAAATATGTTTGGCAGTCAGGACTTAATTTACCCTGCCCTAGACAAAGGAATGTGGTTCCCCTTGCTTGAATACGTCTCTAATGTAAATTGAGTGAGGAGAGACAATGAAATTATATTTATATGCAAGGTAGACAAAACCATCAGGCAAACCAGCATGGGATGGCCAATTTAACACTCTTAATTGGGGATGAAAGCTGCAGCTCCAGGAAACCTTACTACCACCTGAAGCAAGGTCATTGAACTATGGAAGACATAGGCAAGGATAGAGAGTCAGGCATTAGTGAGCAGATACAAGAGGCCAGATCTCTTGTACAGTTGAGAAAAGCAGAACCTTTCAGCCAAGGGGGTTGAAAGTCTCTGGAAATTGAACATAGTTGAGAAACCTCCTTAGACCAAGACTGTAACCTGCTGAATTTAAATTTAGTCACAAGAAAGAATATTTTGCTTGTTTTGTTGGTAACTTTTCCTAGCTCTTCCACACTAACTAGAAATCACAATGTTCTTTGTTAATAAACGTCATGTTACTACAAACTGTCTCTGTGCTCTGTATTTCAACCAAGTGTGGGCTTTCCACTAAACTAGTAGGCTGATGTGTATATTGTCTCTTTGAAGGCAGCAAACTTGATAACTTGTGAGGGTCCAGCAAAAGGGGCTGAACAATACAAAGAAGATGGTTTTGGGGAGACTTGGGACTGGAAGGGCTGTTGGTGTCACCCTGCAAGGAGCAGCCAGGCTGGTGGAAGCCAGCGTGAGGCTAGTATGCTGTTAGTAGGCTGCTGGTGTCTGGGCCAAAGCTGCATATCACAGAAGCATCTATGATTACAGGGCAGGAAGTGACGGAACCACTTACTGGTCTGGGTTGGAGCCGCAAAGTGTCACAACCAGTTGGTGCCCTGTAGGGGATGGAGCTTGATTCCACCCACTCCCTGTCCTTTCCCACCCACTCCCTCCTACCTGCATAGGGGAGGGAGTAGCAGCCTGATTGTAGCTGCTCTCCCCTCCATCCAGCATAGGCTCCAATGATGTGAGTAGCCCTTACAGAGGTGTAAGGCGACTCCTTAGGTCCCCTTGCTCCCATGCATGCACAAATGTGCAGCCAGCCCCATGACTGAACCCATAATGAATTAATCAGGAGCTGTTTAAAATGTTCACAGGACAAATATAGCAATTTTCCATTTGCAATACTGAGCTGGAAAAAAAAAAAGACTTTTTTTTCTGGAAGAATTTTGCCAATTTTACTGTAATCATTTTTTCCCAGTAATTGCAATGTTTGAGTAAACTTTTTAAGTCAGACTTGAAATGCTATTGGCCTATCTCATGAAGTCTTGATTTAAATATTATCACAGAGTTCAGAGTAATGACAAGGTAGCACATAGTTATGTGTATATTACTTCCTAAATTGGTGTCAAGAACATAGTGTACCCTCAGTATCATCCATCTGCATTAATTTACCACTGCTGTGAAACAATATAGGTGTTACCCTTAATGTGATTGTGTCATCTGAGGTAACTAGTGCTGCCAAATGACCAGTTCCTCCTCTTAATATCTCTGGAATGTTGCTAGAGCACACTCAATGTTGTCACTCTGATAGATGCTGTGATTGTAATCAATACATGGGAAACTTCTAAAATAGATGATCATAGTGTCCAATTTTATATCTGCAGATCATACAAAGTATAATGGACTGTAAAACAGTGGTTGAAGTGACTGAACCCTTTTTTCATAAAAATTTGCAGCACTCCCGGAATTTGCAAGACCCCCATTTATTTCACAGGGTGCTGGTTCAGGTCTCAAGTGAGAGACTGCTCCATTTCATACTCAATAACATTGGTTAGTACTCACATGTGAGTGTACTGACTGGAGATCAAGCTGTAGTCTGTGCAGTGTCCTGAAAAATCCAGAAAGTATATTTACAGCTGTAAACGAGCAAAATTCTGATCTCAGATCTGAGTGGGGGAGTTTGATTCTGCGCTACTTATATGTGGAAAACAAACAGCAGATTTTTACTTCAAATATTTAGAGGCAATTAATGGGTAACTATTACTCAGAAAAACTACAGTATGTATTTCACCACACTACAACCCATGAAAGAAAGCAGGCAGCAAGTCCTCAAGACATTGCAGTGGAGTAGCCATCATCTTCTGGTAATGAACTGAGACAAAATAGTTTCTTCACATCAAAATATATAACAAACTGTTTTTTAATGTCATCATTCAAGAAAAACCTGACTCTGGAAGAAAGATATCAGGTCTGTCATGTGTTTTTGTTCAGCTTTTCCCATGAAACTATCAGCCACCCTTGTTAAAAGACTAGCTCATTTAAGATATAATGCTACTTTTTGTCAAACCCTTGAGTAATTCAATACAGGCATCAATATTCTATAGAATAATGGAATGCAAACTTACTGAGGACGAGATGCTACCTGGACCAGATGCTGCCTGGACCTCTCCATACACATACACAAACATCATACCACAGTGTGCAGTGGTGTGTGTGTTTGTGTATGGAGAGCATAAGGAGATGCCTTTCTGGTTTTAGACCCCATGTAAGATCCAAGCAAAATTCCAGTTAGGGATCACAAGGACTGTTCCCTCCATATTCCTCTATACAATGGATTTAGGACCTCCAATCTTTTGGAAGTTACCAGAGACCTTACAAGCCAGCAGTTTATTCCATCACTGCTTCAAACCTGATACAAGAACTCTTCAATGGTTGTATGCATTTGATTCCTTTGACCATTTTAACTCATTCCTCTTTCTTTTCTTTTATAAATAAACCTTTAGATATTAGATACTAAAGGATTGGCAGCAGTGCGATTATTGGGTACGATCCGAGTTGTATATTCACCTGGCTGTGTGGCTAATCTCTTGGGATTAGAAGAACCCTTTGTTTGATTAAATTGGTTTTAAATAGCTACTCATCATTAAGTCTAGTGTTTGGGTGGTGAAACAAGGGCAGGAATACCTAAAAAGACTGGATTTCTGACTTCTTGTTAACCAGTGTGGTGAGACAGAAGTTTATTTTTGTTACCGACTTGGTACATCTAATGGAAAAATAACCACCAGTTTGGGGTGGGCCTGTCCCATTTCTCAGCAGCTTGTCCTGAATCTGGTATTCTCTTCTGTGACCCACTGAGGTACGATGGCACCCATACACCAATATTATATCTTTAAGAGCTTTTCAAACACAACAGGGACAAATCATTCACTTTTGCAGGAGCCTCTACACAAAAATGCAGTTCATACTTGACGTTGAATGAGGTCAGCATCCATAAAGTTCAGAAATTCAGTTAATTCACAAATGGCCTGTAGTGCATCTCATCTGAAGATCTCTCACTTGAGGTTTGGAATGATAAATTAGTTTGTTAACTTTGGTTTTGGTTCAGTGAATGGGTTCCTTGCATTCATTTAGAGTTGAGGCTGGAAAAAAATTTCTTGGTAAAATAAAAAAAAAACCATAAGGGAAGTACTTTTATTTGTAATCATCTTCTTTTATAGGAAATATATTGCTTTGGGGGAAAGGCAATTTAATATACTAATTGGACTGAAGCACTGATGGGGTCTATTTTGAAATGTATTACGCAGTTGTAAAAGGACACTGCTGAAAGAGGGATAAAAGCTTCTAGTCATCAGCAAGAAACGAAATATTTTTTTAAAGCAAATAGGATGGCAGAGGTCTTTTGTACTAATCACACACCTGTCTACATTTAGGAGAAAGTTGCACCAAAGGATTATGGGAACTAACTGTTAAAATTAACACAATGAGATAAGTTCTGTCATCAATACTAATAAGAGTGATATACATCGAAAGGAAAACAGTGTTACACTGAGAGGAGACTTACTGAGCACTTGAGAGACTGTATTTATATAATTATCTTTAATAATGTCTATGTGCATCAGATTTACTATTTTAGACCTCGAACCTGCAAACACTGAAAGCAATGGGACTGCTTGCACACCTGAAGTTAAGTGGATTTTTGCAAGCTTGGACTTTACACTGAAAACCTCACCAGTGAAGAAGTTGCATACAGGATGCTGTAACACAAAGTTTAAACTATAGATCTGCCCTGCAGCTCTTGGAGTGAACTGGATTATTTTCTGCCTTTCATATCATCAAACAAATTGTGAATTAAGCACTATTGCCCATCCCATGTATTAAAAAATCATGAGTATCAAATAATCATGAGTGCGACTTCAAATTGTAATTTTTTTAAATGAGTTCCTTTTATTCATGTTCTAGTTTCAGAATGAAAGCTGAGATCCTCATATAATCACTTGACTCCAAGAGGTGGGGTTTTAAGAAAAACACCAAATCATAAGACTTGTGATAAAATTGCAAAAGCTGGCAACACTGATTATCTGTACAACCCCCTAATTTTTGAATTACCATTTTACACCTGTGTAACCCTATTGAAGGCAATAGGCATGCACAGATATAACTGATTGCATAATTTGAAGACAAAGGCCCAGTCCCAAAGGTATTTAGGCTCCATTGAAGTTAGGGCTTATAAACATGTAACTGACAGAAACATTTGGTCTCCAGATTTCAGTGGAAGTTAGGAGCCTAAATACCTCTGAGGATCTGTGCCAAATGCCATACAAACAGGTAAGTAACAGAAACATTTGATCTGCAGAATCCTTATTACTGATCACCAGAATGCATGAGCCAGACAAAACACAGTTTGACTTTCATAACCTAGGGTGAGTTTGCAGTGACAGCAGTTTACAAGTAATAGCCGCAGTGGACGTGAAACTGAACTGTCGGTTGACAGACAGAGGAAGGGGAGGAAGAAAAAGGGATTGTCCTTAGCATGGTTGGTGTTGCTTTGAGACCTGCTCATAAGATCCTTATGAAACATCACCAGGGGAACAAAAAACAAAAATCCCCAAACCCTTTGTCATAAATATAAAGGGAAGGGTAAACACCTTTAAAATCCCTCCTGGCCAGAAGAAAAACCCTTTCACCTGTAAAGGGTTAAGAAGCTAGGATAACCTTGCTGGCACCTGACCAAAATGACCAATGAGACGACAAGATACTTTCAAAGCTGGAGGCGGGGGGAGAAACAAAGACTCTCTCTGTCTTTGTGTTGTTTTGCCAGGAACAGAAAAGGAATGGAGTCTTAGAACTTAGTACGTAATCTAGCTAGATATGCATTAGATTCTGTTTTGTTTAAATGGCTGATAAAATAAGCTGTGCTGAATGGAATGTATATTCCTGTTTTTGTGTCTTTTTTTGTAACTTAAGGCTTTGGCTAGAGGGATTCTCTATGTTTTGAATCTGATTACCCTGTAAGGTATTTACCATCCTGATTTTACAGAGGTGATTTTTTTTTACTTTTTTTCTTCTATTAAAATTCTTCTTTTAAGAGCCTGATTGCTTTTTCATTGTTCTTAAGATCCAAGGTCTTTTGGATTTGGGTCTGTGCTCACCTAGGCAAATTGGTAAGGATTTTTTTTTATCAAGCCTTCCCCAAGAAAGGGGGTGTAGCGTTTGGGGAGGATTGTGGGGGAAAGATGTTTCCAAGTGGGCTCTTTCTCGGTTATATATTTGTTAGATGCTTGGTGGTGGCAGCCATAAAGTGCAGGGGCAAAAGGTAAAATAGTTTGTACCTTTGGAAAGTTTTAACCTAAGCTGGTAAAAATAAGCTTAGGGGGTTTTCATGCAGGTCCCCACATCTGTACCCTAGAGTTCAGAGTGGGGAAGGAACCTTGACACCCTTGCATACAAAAATTAAAAGAATATATAAATAAACCTGAGGACATACTATTTAACGGGAATCTTTCCCACTGTGGTGTCCGTGTTTTTTTTTTTTTTTTCAAATGTTGCTAATGGCATGTGTCAGACTCTTAATGCTTTGTTCTGATCAACGCCTGCTCAAAAGGAACTTTGGGTATGTCTGCACTGCAATAAAAACCCACAGCTGGCCTATGTGAGCTGACTTAGGCAGCCGGGGCTTGGCTGTGGGGCTACAAAATTGCAGGGTAGCAATTCAGGCTCAGGCTTGAGTTTGAATGTCTACACTGCAATTTTATAGCCCTAAAACCCAAGCACCACAGGTCCAAGTTAGCTAAGCTGTGCGAGCCACAGGTGTTTTATTGCAGTGTAGACATCCTTTGTGACCATTGAACTTCTTGTTCATTGAAGACATCTACTTCAACCACAACTTCCTGACTGTGTGGTACATGGGGAAGGTGTTATTTAAACAGGATCATGGCAATATACATTTTATTCTCGGGGAAGGTTAGGAAATTTGACCAGTTGCTATGTAGGAGAAAATGTCATACTTTTAAAATACAACAGATTGGAGTGTGATTCTAGTGCTTCCCTGCCTCAACAATGTCTTAAATCAGATCCTCTCTGGGCCACTCCACAATAACATCTACCCCTATGTGCAGTGATTCCACTCACAATACAAAAGCCACCAAGCGATTTTGCATCAGTGGGTTTTCTTAAGTCTTGTTTTAGGAACCCCTGCCATAGAGGAAAATTATGCAACCTTCTCACCCACCGCTGCACAAAAAAAAAAACCTCTCCTCCCATTTGCAATTGCTTAAAATTCCTGTGGCAACTATAGCAGTTGCTTATATGAGGAAGCAGTATTCAAAAAGGATGCTATGTATATTCAGCTATATTTTAACGCAGCTCAAAAGAAGGAGAAGCCAGCACCATGAATCCCACCAGATTTCCATAAACCACCAGCAAATGCTTTGCGGACCACCAGCTAGGAACCTCTAGTCTCTGGGAATGGCTGTTTTCTGCCCATCTATTACAGGGTCTACGCAACTATTTTGGAGATATTTCATTTTCAGCCAAGATGTGCATACAGTACAATATATAACAAATGAGTCTGTACCAGTCTGGAAGAAGCTATTCATTACTGCCAGTGAGAGAGACAGTAGAACTAATCCATGCTGAAGAACAAGTATAACTTGTCGGCAACCTGAACAGATTTTAAAGATATGCTGAAGAGCGTTTCTGTCTGCTATCAGGACAGTGCTCTTGTGTTTTTCATTGCTTCCCGTGACTCTGTTTTGAATGAGGGAGCATTGTTTCTCAGTGCTTTGTTATGCCAGGAAGGAGAAGGCATAGCTCCAGGCCTGCACCATAAGACATATTGTATCTTAGTTTCTGTGGGAAAATGAGTGTTTCCAAGCTGGTTCAAATAGAGATTTGCTTCCTCTGTATCCCATATACATATGAGGGCCAAAGTAAAGAAATAATTACTGAGGAATACTTATAATCACTCTTGTATCCTAGAATGAAAGTGCACCAGAATGTTATCTGAATGATTGAGTTACCTTTTTCCTGTTTAAAGGATAATTCTATCGGCTTTCAAGGAATTTATCTTTACATAGGCAGTATTTGCTTGACTGACATCACCTAAAATTATTCAGCTGCCCTGACTCTGAACTTTGTTGAGAGCATTGAGTTTACCAGTCATACCTAATGAAATATTTCCATTTCCAAAGGGCATAATGGAGATAAAATTCCTAGTATTACATATCTCTACAATTATCTAAATCCAATTTGGAGTACTCGAATCTTTAACAGCCTGGTGTACGGCAGCATATTATATGGACTGTATGCATGTAATCCTCTGACATGGCAGGTAAAGGTTATATTTCCAGCACATTGTACAGGTGGTTTGAATCATGTCATGAAAACCCTCTCATTTTTGATGATCAAGCTTGGTGAATGTGAGATGACTAAAGATAGTCAAATTCCGTCTTAGAAATGTTCAGAGTGTTTTTCCACATCTAGTCATAATCCTTTCATCTCTAACAACAACCTACTTCCTATGACAGGAATGGAAACCTAAACACTGCATTTTCTACTTAAGAGCCATTGTACACTGTGTTCCCAATATCGTCTCATCAGATCCGATTTGTAGTCACTACATCATGCTCTCAAAGCCAGAGACCCTTGAGAAAGAATTGCTCGTTTATTCTGGCTGATGATATACTGTTTCCAGCCCATCTTTTTTCCCCCATTGTTTCACCATGTGTTTGTCTAAAATTTCAGTTTTTAAAAAAATTAAGAGTTTCTGAAGCTTCACGTATTCATTTGTATGATCTTCACTTACAAACTTTGCATTCAGTTTTCAGGCCTCAGTTCATGTAATCATGGGATGTCTTAGACTGTCTGTCACCATTCATTAGTAATTGTCTCATCTAAGGGACCTGTTCAACTCATTGCAAGCACACTGCATAGGTTTCCTAACTATTAAGGATTTACATCTTTTAGCATTTCTTATACTCAAACTTTTTGGAAAAGTTTCTTTTGAAACATTAGATAGAATATCGGTTTAAAGGCTGAATCTACAGCCCGTACAAACACATCATCATATTCATTCATTACTAGAGACTATTCCAAGCCATTTACGTTCAAATCAAGATACAGGTCTCACTTTAGTCACATTTCAAGGGCATTAGGTTCAGGCACAGCTATGGTATGAATAGGTGAGGCACAGATATTCTGTAAATACAAAATTTGATGTAACCATTTCACACACATTGACTCTTATTCTTCTCCATTGACTTCAGTGGAGTTACTCCTGGTTTACACTACTATATATGAAAGAAGAATCTTTCTGTATTTATTGTGAAAATGTATTTATTACAAATGATCCAACAGTTAAAGAGAAATGACATCTAATTTCAGAGAGGACTACCAATACAGTAAACTGATGCTATTTTATAAGGCCATATTGTACTTTTAAGGCAAAGCCCTGAATAAAGGAAAGTGCATCACCTCAGTGGGACAAACAGAGGCATTGATCTCAGAGGCACAAGTTCTCCATTACTCTCCTCTTATGCTATACAAGAATAGGGTGATCTGGTGTCCCATTTTATAGGGACGGTCCTGAGTTTTGGGTCTTTTTCTTATATAGGCTTCTATTACTCCTTCCCCCCATCCCAATTTTTCACACTTGCTGTCTGGTCACCCTAGACAAGAAAGTAATTTACAATACCCTTTATGGAGTAGAGTGAATCCCCCTAGTTCTGCAGGCCAGCATGACAGAGGACAGAACCATGGCTCTGCATACTCCCCTAACTGCTTGTTCCTGAAGAGAATATCTGTGCACCTGCAACCTGTGCACCTGCAACTCTTAATGGTAAGAGCTACTTCCCCTTCCACTCCCAGCTGCAGCTGTATTAGATCTAGGCACAATTTAGCCCATAGTAAGCAGTGAACATCTAGCCAGCAACCGTTTATTATATTTCTTAATATTACTGGTGGAAGCTAGTTTGTGATTTTTTCAGAGCCAATATGCTGGTGGAAGCTAAAGTTTGATTTTTCCAAAGACTAAACAAAAGCTTAACTGTTTTTCAGCATCTGCTAGTACAAACACACAGTTATGATTACCACAGCTATTTTACAGAATGGTTTATTTAAAAAGGCCATTTGTTAAACTAAAGTTTGAAGCAATTTCTCCTGTTTTTTTCTCCGCAGCCTCTTGTTTCCCACTGGTTATTTTTTTTCATAAAAGTTGAGCAATTTTCAGAATTGTTTTTAAAACATTCTAATGAAACCTCCTGGTTAATATATACACTATCTTGGAAAGTAACTGTCAATCCTATATGGTGACCCTATTGCCACCTGTTTTGTTTTCCCTTAGGTCCAACAAATCTAGAGTTCTCTAACTGCATATCTTTTGAGATAATGCAGATGTGTCGAATTTAATAGCAATTTCCAGCCTTACATGTTATAAGTTTCTTGGGAAGAAAAGTGTTTCAAATGAGTGGGAAAGGAAATTTGCTCAGAAAAATAGTTGACACGTTTAATCTATTTGACCAAACTTTATGCCTTCATTCCTCTTGTACATCAGTTTCACCATCTCCTTTACTGATTTTAATATTATCTTCATTAACGCATGTTTTCATTAATAACTTCTAAGGGTCCGATCCTGCATACACTGCTACCCATACTCATGTGCATAGGAATATGCAGGATTGGGCCCTGACTTTGGTTGGGTGGGATTTTCCAGAGTGCACTCTGAAGTCACTTACAGTTTGTGGGGTTTTTTTTGTTTTGTTTTTTTTAAATCTCATCCTAGATATAGTCAACCTGCTACTTTTTAAATTTGTTTATTTCTTTAAAAGCGGCAGTAGTTATCGCTTTTCACAAACTGTATGAGTATCTTAGTGCATCATTTCTGCATAGTACACAGCCCAATATCAGAGCTTCTAGAAGTATGAGGAAACATAAATTAGTCTGAGTCTCCCCCCTCTAAATCCGGAAATCAGTTTCAAGTACATCTGCTTAATTTATATTGTAACCTGAAGAGCTTTTGATGTATATATTGAGTCTGGCAAATGTGTCAGTGCCTCTGTATATAATTATCACATATTTTGCAATATGATCTTGATCTTTAAATATTCAGGGTAAATAGGCCAAATCCCCTGAGATGGGATATTAGATGGATGGGATCTGATTTACTATAGAAAATTCTTTCCTGGGTATCTGGCTGGTGAATCTTGCCCATGTGCTCAGGGTTTGGCTGATTGCCATGTTTGGGGTCAGGAGGGAGTTTTCCTCCAGGGCAGATTGGAGAGGCCCTGGAGGTTTTTTTTGCCTTCCTCTGTAGCATGGGGCATGGTTGACTGGAGGGAGGCTTCTCTGCTCCTTGAAGTTTTGAACCATGATTTGAGGACTTCAATAGCTCAGACATGGGTGAGGTTTTTCATAGGAGTGGTGGGTGACATTCTGTGGCCTGCGCTGTGCAGGAGGTCGGACTAGATGATCAGAGTGGTCCCTTCTGACCTTAGTATCTATGAATCTATGAATATATAGTGCTTGAAGCTGACATTAAAAGTACAACAAATTCAGCATATTCACATTATTAGTTTTACTAAAGAGATATTTCAGTTCTATTTTCTTCCTTCCTCACAGAGGAATGATGCTTTTGAAGAAATGAATGTAAGGTTGTGACTTCCCTATTGTTGTGGTGAAATGAGATTACATTTCACAAAGGTAATTTTATCTGTTTCTACATATTTTTGTGTGTAAAATAAGATATTAGAGAATCAGTTTTAAACAAATATATGTAAAAGGCAAAGCTCTTACTCTTTGTGCTGATCCTTTCCAGGCCCAGATGTTTAAAGGAACATAAGTCTTCCTTCTTTCAGCTCTGTAATGCTTAAGTGATTTAGACGGCTAAGTCCCATTTTTAAATGTGAATTTGGCATTTAGAAACCTAAGTTTCTTTCAAAGACATTGTTGCAAATGGGACTTGCCATTTAAATCAGTTAGGCCATACAATGCTGAGTGGATCAAAGCATAAATAACTGCACCTGAGTGCCTTCAACTCCCATCGAGGGAATTCACCACCATATAAAATCCAGGGACCACTATTAAGCTGCTCTAATGCACAGCATATTCTTGGAACTGCTCTACTGAGTCAACAGAATACAGCCACCAATTCTATCATTCTGAAAGAAAGAATCCTATAGTTAAAATCTTGGGAGGAAATATAGGCTTTGCAACATCTTTGTGAATCCACGATCTGGCTGACCATGAGGTGTAGCAAATTCCAAAGTCAAGGAGTCCACATGAAGAATGCCCTGCCAGCATAGTTCTTCTCGTTTATAACAAGGGAACTCCAACTCGAGCAATTCTGCTGATTGCAGCAGTGACAGAATGCCAAAGGAACAGAGGCAATCACCTAGGTAAGCAGACTTCAAACAGCTTAGGTCTCTTTAATTCCTAAATAGCAATGATGGCAAAGGCTCTGTCATGTAGACAAGCCCCTAGTAATTTATTAGCAGCCAATGCACATCCTGGACCAATAGTATAATGTGCTCCCAGCATCAGATTCCACTTAGGACAAGTCCACAAAAGCCAGACGCGATACCTAACAAACAGACCACTGTATTCTGCATTAACTTCAGTTTTCCCTAGATGTAATGCTCCCATACAGAGCGCATCACAGCAGTTTAATCCCTGGGTATAAAGGCCTGGATAATTGTGGCAAGCCTGCATTGAAAGGGAAAGGCCAAAGTCTTGACAGTTACAGATATAAAAGTGCCCTCAGCCTCAGCCACTAGTTGAGCATCCGGGAGCAAGCCAGAATCTAATATCCATTTTATACAAGGTGGACCCATCCCCTCAGTCATCGGCACTGAAACAAGGCCTGCTCCAGCCCCAACCTTTGATGTCCAACCATCTCTTAGACTCTCCAGTAAATAGCAACTTCATGTGAATTTATTTATATTCACATCACCAGTGCAGCCAAGTATACACACAGGTTTGTGCCCTTTCCCAAAGCACTACAGGGGAAGAGTTCTTCTTTCCTTGAGACTACAACACATGCTGAGCTCAATTGGTCCAGATCCCTCCCTCTTTTTCTGTGTCTTCTTTTATATACCTCAACTGACAGATAGTTGGTTCAACAGCCCTATCAGCCTGATCAGCTAAATAGCTGTATATCCCCAAACAGCATTCTCTACAGAACTGATTGGTAACAAGGTGATCAGACTGCTGGCTTGCTTGTAAACTTCCAGTACTCTGTCACAGGCACCAATAAAGACTGCTGACTTTTGGGACTGTTTTTCCTAACCCATCAACATTATCTCACTTTTTTCTGGGTTGATTCATAGATACTAAGGTCAGAAGAGAACATTCTGATCATCTAGTCCGACCTCCTGCACAGCGCAGGCCACGGAATCTCACCCACCCACTCTTACAAAAAACCTCACCTATGTCTGAGCTATTGAAGTCCTCAAATCATGGTTTAAGTTTAGCTCTCATTCAAATTCAATTTTTGCATAGATAGTAGAGGCAGGAAACCTGGCCACATTGACGTCAGTGGGAGCTTTGTCAATGGGAACAGTATCAGACTCTAGAATAAAGAAAAGGAGTACTTGTGGCACCTTAGAGACTAACAAATTTATTAGAGCATAAGCTTTCGTGAGCTACAGCTCACTTCATCGGCTGTAGCTCACGAAAGCTTATGCTCTAATAAATTTGTTAGTCTCTAAGGTGCCACAAGTACTCCTTTTCTTTTTGCGAATACAGACTAACATGGCTGCTACTCTGAAACCAGACTCTAGAATGAAGGTTAGACAATCTAGATTCACGTGACAGAGAATAAAAGGGAAGTCTAAATAACTTTAGATTTTTAAAGAATTCAAGAATTTGCACCAACACTTTATTTGAAGAGCCCAGTAATTCTGAATTAATTATTATTCACCTAATGTCATTGATTTTTATGAACTTATTTGGCATAGATGTAAGTGCCACATGCATTTCCAAAAACAATCCATTCTATTTGTCCTTAGTTAGTGAATTCTTAGCGTAAACTGCTACCAATATCTAATGAGATTTGGTAGCTGCTAAATATGCTCCAGAATTCTGACTTCTGAAAATGCAATAATTGCACTGAACAATACCCAACCCGTCACCAGTGAATACAAAATGTTATCTTTAGCCAAAGTGCTATCACTCACTCTCTTCATATATCATTGTTAATATTAACAATATAAATCATGATTTTATCTAGTCTGACATCCCCCAAAAGATCAGATAAGCAGTCTTCAAGATCCCTTTGTGTCAGTGTGGTGGGTAGCATAAAGCAGACTCTCACAGGGTCTGGCCCCTGTGATTAAAGAAGGTCCAATGGCCCTGTGCTAGAGCAGGTGCTCTTAGTTGAGCTAGTTAAGAGGGTGGGACTGCACCTGGACTATAGAGGGTCAGAGTAAATTTCAGTGAGAGCAAAACTGAAAGGGAACAGAATTGGTGTATGGAGATCTAGGAAGCATCAGGAAGAGCAGAACTACAGAGTGAAGCTATAGGGAGAGAAGAGCCTCCTGCAGTGGCCATTGAGGAAGAGAGTTGGGGCTGGGTATGAAAATAGAGCTGCAAGTTTTGTTTTCCCTGAAGGAGGAAGGCGAGTCAGGCCCTGCATTTTTTCAAAGTGCTTGGAGACCAGGAAGGGATAGTTCCTCTGGGATGACAGACTGTGCCCAGCTAAAAGCTGGGACGGACAGTTTTTGTGTTTGTTTTTTGGAACTGTGTGATAATAAAATTAGACCTCAGGGAGGGTTGCTATTGATGAGACAGACTGTGTAGAGCTGAGAGGCCCCGCAGAGAGAAAATAGAGGCAGAGTGCTGCAGAGTGACTTCTAGCCCTGAGGAGGAGCTCAAGTAATGATTGACATTTTACAGGGACTTTAAAGCTGCCCTAATAAGGCAGTTCAGGAATTCCCCCAGAATATGTGAAACACAGGAACTAGGAATTAGTCTAAGACTGAGCCACTGGATGCTTCAGAGTAGCAGCCGTATTAGTCTGTATTCGCAAAAAGAAAAGGAGTATTTGTGGCACCTCAGAGACAAACAAATTTATTTGAGCATAAGCTTTCGTGAGCTACAGCTCACTTCATCGGATGCATTTGGTGGAAAATACAGTGGGGAGATTTATATACACGCACAGAGAACATGAAACAATGGGTTTTATCATACACACTATAAGGAGAGTGATCACTTAAGATGAGCTATTACCAGCAGGAAGGAGGGGGGGGGAGGAGGAAAACCTTTTGTGGTGATAATCAAGGTGAGCCATTTCCAGCAGTTAACAAGAACGTCTGAGGAACAGTGGGGGATGGGGTGGGGGGAGAAATAACATGGGGAAATAGTTTTACTTTATGTAATGACCCATCCACTCCCAGTTTCTATTCAAGCCTAAGTTAATTGTATCCAGTTTGCAAATTAATTCCAATTCAGCAGTCTCTCCTTGGAGTCTGTTTTTGAAGTTTTTTTGTTGAAGGATAGCCACTCTCAGGTCTGTAATCGTGTGACCGGAGAGATTGAAGTGTTCTCCGACTAGTTTTTGAATGTTATAATTCTTGACGTCTGATTTGTGTCCATTTATTCTTTTACATAGAGACTGTCCAGTTTGACCAATGTACATGGCAGAGGGGCATTGCTGGCACATGATGGCATATATCACATTGGTAGATGCGCAGGTGAACGAGCCTCTGATAGTGTGGCTGATGTGATTAGGCCCTATGATGATGTCCCCTGAATAGATATGTGGACAGAGTTGGCAACGGGCTTTGTTGCAAGGATAGGTTCCTGGGTTAGTGGTTCTGTTGTGTGGTTGCTGGTGAGTATTTGCTTCAGGTTGGGGGGCTGTCTGTAAGCAAGGACTGGCCTGTCTCCCAAGATCTGTGAGAGTGATGGGTCGTCCTTCAGGATAGGTTGTAGATCCTTGATGATGCGTTGGAGAGGTTTTAGTTGGGGGCTGAAGGTGATGGCTAGTGGCGTTCTGTTATTTTCTTTGTTGGGCCTGTCCTGTAGTAGGTGACTTCTGGGTACTCTTCTGGCTCTGTCAATCTGTTTCTTCACTTCAGCAGGTGGGTACTGTCATTGTAGGAATGCATGATAGAGATCTTGTAGGTGTTTGTCTCTGTCTGAGGGGTTGGAGCAAATGCGGTTATATCGTAGAGCTTGGCTGTAGACAATGGATCGTGTGGTGTGATCTGGATGAAAGCTAGAGGCATGTAGGTAGGAATAGCGGTCAGTAGGTTTCCGATATAGGGTGGTGTTTATGTGACCATCGCTTATTAGCACCGTAGTGTCCAGGAAATGAATCTCTCATGTGGACTGGTCCAGTCTGAGGTTGATGGTGGGATGGAATTGTTGAAATCCTGGTGGAATTCCTCAAGGGCTTCCTTTCCATAGGTCCAGATGATGAAGATGTCCTCAATGTAGCGCAAGTAGAGTAGGGGCATTAGGGGACGAGAGCTGAGGAAGCGTTGTTCTAAGTCAGCCATAAAAATGTTGGCATACTGTGGGGCCATGCGGGTACCCATCGCAGTGCCGCTGATTTGAAGGTATACATTGTCCCCAAATGTGAAATAGTTATGGGTGAGGACAAAGTCACAAAGTTCAGCCACCAGGTTAGCTGTGACATTATGGGGATACTGTTCCTGATGGCTTGTAGTCCATCTTTGTGTAGAATGTTGGTGTAGAGGGCTTCTGCATCCATAGTGGCTAGAATGGTGTTTTTAGGAAGGTCACCGATGGATTGTAGTTTCCTCCGGAAGTCAGTGGTGTCTCGAAGATAGCGTAGGGCCTGAGGAGGGAGTCTACATAGCCAGACAATCCTGCTGTCAGGGTGCCAATGCCAGATATGATGGGACGTCCAGGATTTCCAGGTTTATAGATCTTGGGTAGCAGATAGAATACCCCAGGTCGGGGTTCTAGGGGTGTGTCTGTGCAGATTTGTTCTCGTGCTTTTTCAGGGAGTTTCTTGAGCAAATGCTATAGTTTCTTTTGGTAACCCTCAGTGGGATCAGAGGGTAATGGCTTGTAGAAAGTGGCGTTGGAGAGCTGCCTAGTAGCCTCTTGTTCATATTCCGACCTATTCATGATGACGACAGCACCTCCTTTGTCAGCCTTTTTGATTATGATGTCAGAGTTGTTTCTGAGGCTGTGGATGGCATTGTGTTCTGCACAGCTGAGGTTATGGGGCAAGTGATGCTGCTTTTCCACAATTTCAGCCCGTGCATGTCGGCAGACGCACTCTATGTAGAAGTCCAGTCTGTTATTTCGACCTTCAGGAGGAGTCCACCCAGAATCCTTCTTTTTGTAGTGTTGGTAGGAAGGTCCCTGTGGGTTAATACATTGGTTAGAGGTGTGTTGGAAATATTCCTTGAGTCAGAGACGTCGAAAATAGGATTCTAGATCACCACAGAACTGTATCATGTTCGCGGGGGTGGAGGGGCAAAAGGAGAGGCCCCGAGATAGGACAGATTCTTCTGCTGGGCTAAGAGTATAGTTGGACAGATTAACAATATTGCTGGGTGGGTTAAGGGAACCACTGTGGTGGCCCCTTGTGGCATGTAGTACTTTCCCATGCTGGTTTGAGTAGCATGATAGCTGGTTCTATGTCCCTCCCTTCCTTCCTGCTACTCCTCTCTCTCCCTCTTCTCTCCTCTGTGCCCTCCTGTCCCCTCTGTAAGAGGCATTTTGGGGGGTGGGAAGTAAAACAAAAGCCAGGGTATCAAACTATTAAAGCCAGAAAGGTCATAATGGTCCAATGGTTCAAAATTAAAATCCCAACATAAGAACAGCCATACTGGGTCAGACCAATGGCCCATCTAGCCCAGTATCCCGTCTTCTGACAGTGACCGAATGACAGGTGCTTCAAAGGGAATGATCAGAACAGGTAATCATCAAGTGATACATCTCCTGACACCCATTTCTAGCTTCTGGCAAAGAGAGGCAACCTAACAAGTGTGTTATGTTGGCACTCTCCTTTTGATGATTTGGGTAATAACAGATACAGAAGATTACTCTTATTTCTGAGGGAATGGAAAAAGGACAAACAATGTATATAATATTGTACATGTTCCTGTCTTCCTATAATGGATTCTGCAAGTCTTCAGGAACCATGAGTAAGAGAAGAGGAATTGAGGCTTTTATGTCCTCAATACAGGACCTTCTTGCCAGTACTGAGTTGCTTGGTGAGGGCAAAAACCAGATGATCGGGTGAGTATATCACTGGTTTTATTGGATCAATTGTATTATATAGGGGGTTTCTAACACCATTTTTGTTTTATATAATTAGATTTTGCCAGCAAATTGTATAACAAGAGTTTTGTTTCTTATATCCTTCTGTGGTACATTGAAACAAAATCTAGTTTACAACACCCCGCTCCTAGTTAGATCTTACTCAAGCAAATCTTTCCTCTGTTTAAAATAGAACAGATTGCATGTTCTGATAATGGGCAATATTATGCCATCAATATTCTAACAGATTCCCCATTGACTGCAATAGGGAGTCTGCTAAAAAATTGATGGCACAATAATGGCCCACTGTAGGTATGTTTATAATTAAAATATTTCTTTGTGTTCAGCTCAATCTTTGTTCAGCTCCTAAACATGACAGCCAAAAATACAATAGTTCAACTAATCTATGGTCAACAGAATGCATTGTTTATTGTGGTGAGGTTTGTTTCAGTCTTAAAAAATCTACTGTACATTTTCACAGACACTAGACTAAACACTGGATTAACAGACAAAAGATCTGTCGATCAGTAATTCAGAAGATGCTGTAAAAATCACTTGCCATGGTTTAAATGAAAGCATCATAACACAAAACAGTATATGTGCCACTGAAACCCCGTAAGAATAACAGCTGCATGATAAATAGGAAGTAGGGCCAGAGACTGCAGGACTACAAGGTTATGCTAAAAACAGGAAAAACAGAATTTGTGAAAGAATCATATCACCTGTTTGACCTTCAGACCTTTATCAAGGTTTACTGAGTAAAATAAAACAGTTTCTGAAATACTGGCAAATGAACCCTAAGACCCACTGAATAGCTGACCATCTATTTTAGAAAAACCCGTGTCATTTAAACTTACTCATTTTTGAGTTGTGCATGACCAGAAAACAACCTAAACATTTGAAAAGTGTAAGTATTTTACCTTTCCATATTATAAAAATGAGTGACTGGATTTGGTCTTCAAAAAATAAAATCACCATTGGGCTGAGAATGAGCATGGAAAATCTAAGCAGAAAAGAAGAAATTTTTTTTCAGAGCGTCATGACCATTTGAAATCAGGGGGATGATTATTTAAGGTATACCAATGTATGAGAGAAGAAAGTATTAACAAAAGCTAGTAGCTATTATTGACTGTGTTTTAAGTGCTGTATGAGCATTAAGGACTAGATTGTGCAACTCTTATTCATATTGGTGAGCATTCATTTACACAGGTGATCACATTGTGTTCAATGGGGCAGTTTGCATAAGGGCTCACCATCACAAGTAATAGGTGCACAACAGGACATTCCCATATTTTCTTAATTATAAAGACTATTTCATTACTTATTTGAATCTTTTAATAGATGGTAATTGTTTATCCAAGGGCCTCTAAACACATTAAAAAAATCTATAAAATAACGGGACCAAGTTCTTCTCTCACTTATACAAGTGTAATCCCATTGATTCAAATGTGAATACCAAAACCTAAGTGTGTAAAATTTAAGTATCAAAAATTAAGTGTGCAAAATACAGTGAGACATTTATTTGATAGAGTTTTGGAGGCAAGATGAGACAAAGATTATGAATTGGATGAAGTTGTGAGGGGCTTTCTTGGGCTCTTCTGTTTTAATTTATTGGTTGGCTGTAGTAAAGTAGTCATCATGGGGTTAACTGGGTTACCAGGGTATTATGGGATGGGGCATACTCAGCCACCATATTACTTCCCCTTTTGGCAGGAGAAGTTTTCTCCCCCATTCAGTGTTGCTTTATTCAGTGAATAAAGCAGCAAGCTCCCAGCCTGCAGTACTGTGAGTAGAGTTTGTTTTTGTCACACTGACTGGTTCCTTAACAAAAGTGGCTGAAGTAAGTTATCTCCATTTGATTATTTGATGCTGCTGGTTGGCAGATTTAATATATTTGTATATTGGGTACAGAAGTGGCAGAAGATAGAGGGGCCCACTGACACCCTGTTATAGGAGGGTGAAGGCATAATCCTTCCCTTACCCTGCCCCTGTCTGCCATCTGAAGCACTTATATGGCCCCTCATTAGCTGAATACCTCAGAATTTTTTCATGCATTTTTTTCTCAGACCACCCCTTGTGAGGTAGTGAACTGCTGGGCAGTTCTCGGTGTTATTGCTTCTATCTGGGTGTAGCGTTTTTTGTTGTTAAATAGAAATAAAGGCAAATGTCTTAGGCATGCACTTTTTAGAAATGCATAGTTGAGTCTGTTTCCAGAATTGTGGCATTTCATGTATACAACAACAATGTAACATTATCCCCTTTAAAATCCTGATTTTTGAATGGCTGAATTATTCCACATCTTCCTAACAGTTTGCTCAGCCAATAATAGAGAAAACAGGAATATCTAGCCAAGCAAATTATAAGAAAAGCAAAAAGCTAATATCTCCTCTGGTCTTTATACTGGGAATTTTATGGTGTGGTTGATTTTTGATTCTATGATGTGACTGAACACATCCTGCAGCTTACTGGGGATTTAGGGTGCTGAACATCTCACCCTTAAAAAATAAGTCTGACAGAGTCTAACAAGAATAGAAAATGACAGATCATGAATGACAGTTACTGTAATGTGAGTGGAAAAGGGTGCCATCATCTCTCATTCTCATTACAGTGTTAAAGCTGGGTTATTGTATTTCTCCTTTAAATGCAGTACCAGGGCCCACATTCTATTCTGTTTCATGCTGCAATGCACACAAATCAATATTCAGTATATTTTCACTTGTCAAATCTGTTGCAATGACAGTATTCAGTTTCTGTGGTGACCAGCCACAGTGGGAGTAACCTTATGAACATCAATCGGTTTGGCAAGCAATTTGCAAGTCTTTACTCCCTAAATCAGAACTTACCTCTGTATGACAACCAGGTTGCTAATTCATGAGGAAATTGGAGCCAGCTAGTATATTCTCTCCTAAATTGTGAGCAGTAAAGTAAAAAATTATGCAAGCCTAGAGAGTTTTCCTGTGGTGTGTACAGTATTACAGGATTTATACAACACAATCTAGCAGGGTGATTATCAGCTGTTGGTCCCAATTTGTAAACCAAACTAGACATCCAGTATTTTAAACATTTCTTTTTATTGTTCTTCAAGTCAATGTTTAGTGTTCAATAATTATATGAGCAGTATGGGCCAGACAAGGAATTAACCCAGGATGGGTGAAGTTTAGGAGCCAAAATCCCATTGTTGGGCACTGTCCCTGCTCATGGTGCCCCAATGAGTATTAGTTGCCAGAAAGGGACAGGGTAAGAGAAGGATTATGCCTTCACCCTCCTGTAACAGGGTGTCAGTGGGACCCTCTATCTTCTGCCACTTCTGTGCCCACAAAATCACCCATGCCCTTTATTTACAGTACGAGTTCCCACCACCTTGTAGCTACAGACAACATCAGGCTTACAGCCTCAGGGACTGCTAGCTTCTGCAGCCAGCAGGGGAGAGCAGCTTTTGACTCCCTGGCTCCTCCCTTTCCCGTCCCCCAGCTTCCTTCCTGCCAGCCCCTGGCTAACTGAGCTGGCAGCTGTTCCCTATTTGCCACTTAGGGCTGGGCTTACTCAGCCAGCTCCAATTCCCTTTTCCTGATTGGAGCTGGCATGACAGAGGTCTGGCTCAGGGTTTCCTAGCCAGCACCCTGTCACACCTCCTTACCAATCAATGTAGCTGGCCACAGAAATATCAGGGACATGCTACACTCTCTCCAAGAGTAAAAGGGCTACTAGTTTTGCACTTGCATCTCAGAAGCTGAATGATGAAGGAATTCTATACAGAACTTTTGCTGGGCCCCCATGTTGGATAGCAGCCCACCATACCTCTTTCAGCTTTTCGGTAGGCACCAAGGGAAGAATCTCAATCTATTCAAAGAAGAAATCTCCTGGAAAATTGAACACCTCATTCCAAGCAAAAAATAGTGTTCATGAAATATTAATGCTGATAGGGCATTCAAAATCAGGAAACAGAGTTATCTGTGGCTGCCATCTAAACCTTGGTAATGCCCCCTCTTGTCCTTATGCCTTAAAAATTATCCTTCATTTTTATTACTTACCATTCAACATCATATGAAAGGTTTGATATTCAGTAAGTAGACAGGTATGCATAATTAGTTTCCAATTCATGTGTCTATATGTCATTGAAAATGCAGGTTTTGTATAGGTGTACATTCTTTTTTTAAAAATGTAGAGACCCAAAATTTCCCTTTAATAATATTTTAAAGTATACTAGATTACATAATAAACTAGTAAAATTTCTATCTTTAGTAGAGGCAATAGGTATGATCCTAGGAATTACTGCACAATAAAAAGAAAAGGAGTACTTGTGGCACCTTAGAGACTAACAAATTTATTAGAGCATAAGCTTTCGTGAGCTACAGCTCACTTCATCGGATGCATCTCACGAAAGCTTATGCTCTAATAAATTTGTTAGTCTAAGGTGCCACAAGTACTCCTTTTCTTTTTGCGAATACAGACTAACACGGCTGCTACTCTGAAACCTGCACAATAAACCTTACTAGAAAACCAGGTAAATTAATTCAAATGATAATTAACATAGAATTGCACAACACCTACTGTTAGATGAACACAATACAATAAAGGCAAATAAGCATGGCTTCAGTAAAGTAAAAATCATACTACTTTAATGTACTAGAATTCTAGGACCACATCAGCAAAATAGTGAAAGACAGAAAATCAGGTGGTATAATGGGCTAGACTCTGATTCATGTTATTTGATAGGGCAAAGAAACTGTAAAGCTTCCCTAACTGGGCAACAGAAGCAAAGTTGAATCACCTTTGTTCTAAACTCAGTGGGGAGTAAAATGTCAGGATGACAAGAGAACACCATTTTCTTCATGTAGAAAGACCATCAAATATGTCAGTTTCTCTTGTAGCCCATTTTAAATTAATCTATCTGTACAGGGAAAATTGATAGCCATGTAATACTATCATGTTCCAAAGTATAAGTGGTGTTAAAGTGAGAAGCATTCTATTTTTAATGTTAACCAGATTTGGTAGCCTCAACTCATGGTGAATTTACTCACCTGTCTATTCCCATTGATTTCCATAGACTACTGCACTCTTAATCAGGGCCAGAGTGCCAAGCATGTTGCCAAATTGAATTCATACTGTACGTGCATCCCTTGAAGCATTCACTTGGCTGATAGTCAGAAAGATGCCAGTATCAGAATGGTTACAGTAGTTTGGAAAATATAGATTTGTGGCACATCAGTGTTTTACAATATGAATTGTAAAGTAAACTTAAAGAGGTCATAACAATTTATACTGATGCATATGTAAGCGGGGGAATAGTTCCGCTATTGTGGGAAACTTTCCTGGCTTCTGCACTACCCTGTTGAGGTGGGCTAGTGAAAGGATCTGAGTCCTCGCTCCCACTTCCTTTACCCAGTGGCCTCCCTGCCCTTGAGGACTCCCCTTCCACTCTCCTGTCTGGCAGAATCCTCGTAACTCCAACAAGGCTGGGCCCAGGATTCCTGGGGGGCTCATCCCCCAATCCTGCTGTGGTTATCTAGGACAGGGGCTAGGGTGTCCCCGCTCCGGGGTACTCTCTCTGCACTGGGCACTTCTCTGACCATTACATACAATTTAAAGCAAATGCAAGTTATTTAATCAACAATTAATTTTAAAAAGAATAAGGGAAAATGAGAAAGGTTAAAGGAAACACATCAACCTGCTCTGTGGCAGGGAACATCACAAGCAGCGTCTCTGGAATGTCTGGGCAGTTCACAGTCTGTTCCTTGTAAGTCCCAGGCCCTGCTGTGCAGCAGGGATGCTGTGGGTTGGACACTTGCTCTGGTGGTGGCCACACGCTCTCAGGCTCTAAGTGGTAGGACCCTTCTTCCCAGTGTCGCTCCCGCCCTGTCGGGATTACAATCCAAGCCTGGCCTGCAGAGCCTCTTGGTTGAGGCATCTCCCTCTCCTGGGCCCACTGCCCAGGGTCTCCCTCGCTCTCCCCAGCTTTTTACCGCACCCAGCTCCAGACTGCTCTAGCCCCAGCTCCACCACTCTGTCTCAACGCTGCTGCTACTGCTGCTCTGCCTCCAGCTCCCTGGGCTGCTCCTTTTGGCCCCTCTGTTGCTACAGCTCTGCTCCCAGGACAGGTCTGCTCTGCAGGCTGCTTCTGTGACTCTGCTCCCAGCACTGACCTGCTTTGTGGGCTGCTATTCTGGCCCCTCTGGCTCTGGTTGCTGCAGCTCTGCTCCCAGGACAGGGTCTGCTCTCTCTGGGCTGCTTTTCTGCTCCCTCTGGATCTGGCACAATTCTGCTCCCCAGCTTAGCTTAGGCTCCTGCTTTCTTCTTAGCTCGGCCCCACTCTGTCTGACCCAGGCAAATCCAGCTCACACGGAGGACGGGACCTCCCTGGCCTCTTGACTCCCTGATTAGCCTGCCCTCCCTGTCATTCAGGCTGACCTGGATCATTGGTCTCTCCCCATTGTTCCTGGGGACTATCAGTCTCAGGGTCCTGATTTTCCATAGACCCTTCCCCTTTTAGTACTGTGAGCTAGCCAACCAAAACACCCCCATGGAATGTTAGTAATGGGGCAACAGTCCCCTTACATATAGGCAAAATTAATTGTTGCATTATAATTTTATGGAACAGTGATCAAGTTGAAAGGTATTTCCTGGAAATTAATGACTGGCTGATGGTCCAAGCCTATTGAAATCTTACAATGAAAAATAAAAAAGTAAGGGTATAGGTTTTTAATAAACAGTTATCTGAGTGCATACTCTACAGTGTTGCTAGAAAATTAAAGCTGTTTCTATGAGACAGTCAGACTATTGGTGTGAAGATTCATACAATCAGGTTTGGTTAGGGGAAAGGAAGACTGCTTTCCTCCAATATTGCCCATACTGGAGAGAGAATACCTGCCTTGATGAACCAAAGTACTGCTCATCTTTAGCAACTGGCAAATTTCTAGATCATAGAAATTAGAGAGTGTAAAGGCCTAAATGACCTGCCAGTGCAGGATTTAGGGAGTGATCCTAAATGTACTAATTTCCAAGCCTCATACTTACTAGCATGAGTAGTTCCAGTATGGAGGTCCAGATGATGCAGACCTTAACCCTGGCCTGTTTTTATTCCCAATTACATATCTAAATGAAATCATGTATTTGCATATGCAAAATTGCTCCTTCAATCCTTTGTATTTGTAAAATTGCCAACCCAAACACAGAAGCTCAGATAAGGCTTAGCTCTGCTAGCCTAAAGTGTAGTTCAGTTATACCGTGAATGTCCATATATAGACTATTAAAAAGTAAACTCGACTGTTTATTGAAAGTTTTTAACATAATTCCTATTACTGTTTTTCATAAATGTGATTAATTTTGTAAACTGATCATGGACTCATGTATGGTGACATTCAGATATCCCCTCAAAGCCAGAAACATGGCACTTCATACAGGTGTCTCACACTAGGGCTGAGGGGTGAAATCCACGTGCAACCCAGGGACAGGCTGTGTGGCTGACTTTTACCCAACAAAGACAAGTACAGCAGAAGAAGCACTGAAACTTTTATAATGCATTGAGGTATTAAATGCCTTCAGTGTGAGTTGAGGGCCCTCAACAATATGTAGAAGGTGCCCAGCACCAGAAGGGTTTCAAGGTTCATATTTCTGTACTTGCTTGTGTAACCCTTCTGCCCATCAGAGCTGGCAGCAACAAGGGCTGAATTCAGTATCTAGGGGTTCCATTCCAATAACACAATGCAAAACCGGCTCGAGCCCCCAACCAGTGACCTAGGACAAATATATACCACCCCCGCTGGGTGCCTCCAAGAGGCAATACTTCCCCTCTCGCAAGCACAGAGTCTGAGTGTAGCAAAAAGCCTTTTACTAACAGAGAAAATCTTGCATTATGTTGGGGAAACACCAACAACAGGATTCATAACACAACCCCTGAGCAAAAAAACCCACCCCAAGCAAATTGGGGTATGTCCTTTCCTTTTGGTTCTTGAGTCCAACCCAAAATCACCAAGAGTCCAACAACCCAAAAGTCTCTGTCCCTGGTCAGGGCAGCCCCAGAGTTCGAAAGTTTATCTGCAGAGTTTTACCTTCCAACCTGGGTGGAGATGGGGGGGGGGGTGTTAAGGGGCATCTTATGTGGTCCAATGCTGATTGCCCCACCTCTCCATGGGGGCTCTGCTCTGCCAGCCACCTCCATGAGCTGCTCCAGGCATCAGACAAACTGCTCTGCTCCACCAGCCACTCTGCTCTGCCAGCCATCCTGCAAACTGCTGCCGCAATATATCTTCAGGCTCCCCCACTACTTAACACAACACTCAGTGATTTCAGGTCTTAAGTGATTTCAGCTTTTAGTAGGGGAGCTTCAGTGCTGGTGCACTATTGGCCCAAAATGAATTCAGCTCAGCAGCCTGTAACTAGGAATCAAATAGAATTAAAATTAGCTCTGATATTCTACAGTGGAGAGAGGAGGAAGTACAATTAGTAAGATGCATAGTGCAATATGTAAGGCCCTCACCAGAGGGCCCATACCACCAAGTATTAATACCTGTCCCTAACCTCTCTCCATTCACTGGGTTTTAGAATCCATGACCTTGCCTAGCGAGTGCTGCTTAGTTGATGGTGAGTCCCTCCATCATAACAAAAGGCCAAGTACAGTTCCACTGTCCTTGATTCACATAATCAGGATAACAGTTTATTCCTGCCCCAATAACAGAGAAACTGGGGCTCCTACAGCAGCCAAAGTGACTATCTAGGCAGGGTGGGTGTGCCTATGCATATGAGATCAGCCCCTGAACTTCTTTTTCCACAACCCACATGACTCGCCACCAGATGTCAGGGTAGAGCTCATCCTGACTCTGCTTACACTTGTATTGTGCGAACCCTCCATCTATCCTATAGCAAACTTAGTTCCTAATTTTCTGAGGTGCTGAGTGCCTCTCTAGCCGTTCCATGCAGATCAGTGGGACATCCTCCAGTAAATGTCAAAAGAGCTATGGGCTACATTGTCAAACTTATCCATTTCTTCTTTCCAGTATGGATGGCAGGCCGTTTCTAGGGATATTTCCTTAGGATATTGCATAATAAAATTTATTCTCAGATTTGGTGATAATCATCATCACATAGTCTATCAATTACTGAAAAAAAATTATTGGTCCACAATTAGCCAGTCATTGGCCTTTATTAAATGGTCAGTGAACTTTATTGGCCATTAGGAAAAGGAATGGTTCTCTCACAGTCATTTCAAAGTACTCTGTGGGAAAGAGAAGTTCCTATGGAAATTTAAGCCAAGTAAAATAGAGTGGGAGGAGGTGGGAGAGAAATGTTGCTTTCTTTGTGCTGAAAAACTGGATCACAAGTTTTCTTATTTGGGAAATCTTCAAAGGGTCAAACTGCTAAAATTCTTATAGTCTGATTGTTTGGCAGATACCTAAAAATAACACCAGTTTTATGGCTTGAAGTGAATATTTATTCTATTCTGCAGTTCTATGTGAATTTGGGAAATCTGATACAGATTACAAAACTAAACCAAAGAAAATGCTTGTCTATTAATATCATTGCATGGTTTGATATTTTTAAGGCAAGACCTAAGAAATAACCCAGTATACTTACTGATTTCTGCTTCTGCAGTGTTGTTGTAACTGTGTTGGGTTGGTTCCAAGATATTAGAGAGACAAGGTGGGTGAGGTAATATCTTTTATTGGACAAACTTCTGTTGGTGAGAGAGACTAGCTTTCAAACTACACAGAGCTCTTCCTCAGACCTGAGAGAGGCAATCAGTGTCACAGCTAAATAGAAGATCAAACAGATAGTTTAGCACAGAGGTTCTCCAACTGAGTCTGTGGACCACCAGTGTTCCGTGAGCTCCATTCAGGTGGTCCGTGGATAGGTCCCTCTAAGGTGTGCATCTGGGTGGCTGCATACAAGAGAATGAAGAGCCACCCACCTAATTAGTGGAGCCATGCAGGCATGGCATGGCTCCACTAATTAGGTGCCTGGACCCTGGAGAAGACACACAAGGTAAGGTGAAGTGGTGGCCTTGGGGGGAAAAAGGGGTAGGTGGGAGGGGCAGTGGGGTGAGAAGAGGGGGTGGGGGAAATGTGGGACGTGCAGGGCTGCAGTGGACAGAGAAAGAGACGACTTTCCCAGCTGCAGGGCTGCGGCTGCCAGGGAGAGGAGTCCCTCCTTCCCAGCCTCAACTCGGGGGCTGCTGCAGCAGGGGAGAGAGGGCACATCCATCGCATTAGAAAGGAAAGACTACTGATATTAAAATATGAGTTGTGTGCTTTTATTTGTAGACTAAAAAATTAATTATTAATTAATTATATTATATATAGATAGATAGATAGATATAAACAAAGTGCTTTTATCCAAAGCGCTTTTATCCAAAGCGCTTTACAATAGTTAGCTAATGGTACAAACAACATTTGGAAAGATCATTAAGTGGTCCGCAGAGACCCTCAGCAATTTTCAAGTGGTCTGCAAAAAAAAAAAAAAGTTTGAGAACTATTGGTTTAGCATACGTAGGGGACTGTGTGTGACTACATGGTAAAACTGTTGATCCTGGAGTTCACATTTATTGCGGACTTGGTGAAATCTAATTATGGAACACACCACTAATTTGGGGTGGCTGCCCTGTTTTTTACAGTCTGCTCTGAGGTAGGCACTCTCAGTCATGAGCCATTCCAGACATCATGACAGGGATTACAAATCTTGTGGATATGAATGGGATTACAAGGCACTCAGTGCTTTACAGGACTGGTTCATTGCAGTGTAAATAATATATTCTTTTTTTTTCTCTCAAAGAAATTTTCTTCTGTTAACAACACACTGATCAATTTAACCAATAATAAAGAAAAAAAAGAGAGAAACTATGAAAAGTAATTAAAACCTCCAGGAGCTCCTCTATAGCCAGTTAGGCTTGCCGCTTTGGCAGCGGCACTTATAATTAATGGATCAAGTCTCAACTAGATGAAAGACTTTATTTCACCCTATGAACTGCTGAGACAATTGTGCTTGTTTGAGACAGTGCAGAGCATAAAGCCTAAGATGATGCACATGAGAACTGGGGACAAAATATTCTTGGTCCAGGGAAGCTGGCTTTAGAATGAATTTCCAGAAGAGATTAGATGAGTCCAGAGTCTGTCCATCTTTCAGAAATGCTGAAAAACCTTCCTCTCAAAAAAGCCTTTCCACCAGAAGAATGCCACTCACAAAATACACTTTCACCTACCCAAACACTCACCCAACCGAAAATAAAACAAAATAAAAACTTGTAAAAACCGAATAAATAAATGAAGAAAAATATGCTAAGGGTGGGGGGGAGGGAGAGAGAGCAGTGTACCTAGTTTAGGATTGTAGTTATGTCCTTCAGTTTTATATGAAGGATGGTGGCTCACATGTGTGATGTGGGCCTTTGAGTAAACTAGACTGTCAACAAATTTAACATAACTGAGATGACAAGGAAAGCTTATGGCTAAGCTATATTTTTACCCAGATTCTCTGGTTTATCTGAGCTAATCACACCCTGTCAAGGTTCCTTCCCCACTCTGAATTCTAGGATACAGATGTGGGGACCTGCATGAAAGACCCCCTAAAGCTTATTCTTACCAGCTTAGGTTAACGCTGCCACCACCAAAGTGTTACACAAAGAACAGGGGAAGTGCCACTTGGAAACGTCTCCCCCCCAAAAAAAATATCCCCCTAAGCCCTACACCCCCTTTCCTGGGGAAGGCTTGATAAAAATATTCACCAATTTTCATAAGTGAACACAGATCCAAACCCTTGGATCTCAAGAACAATGAAAAAGCAATCAGGTTCTTAAAAGAGAATTTTAATTAAAGAAAAAGTAAAAGAATCACCTCTGTTAAATCAGGATGGTAAATACCTTACAGGGTAATCAGATTCAAAACATACAGAATCCCTCTAGGCAAAACCTTAAGTTACAAAAAGACACAAAAACAGGAATATACATCCCATTCAGCACAACTTATTTTATCAGCCATTTAAACAAAACAGAATCTATCTAACTAGATTGCTTACTCTTTACAGGAGTTCTGACCTGCATTCCTGCTTTGGTCTCGGCAAAAGCATCACACAGACAGACAAGATCCTTTGTCCCCCCCTCCCTCCAGCTTTGAAAGTTTCTTGTCTCCTCATTGGTCATTCTAGTCAGGTGCCAGTGAGGTTATCTTAGCTTCTTAACCCTTTACAGGTGAAAGGGTTTTTTCTTCTGGTCAGGAGGGATTTAAAGGTGTTTAGCCTTCCCTTTATATTTATGACACACCCCTTCCTCTATGTCATGCCTCCTATGCTTAGGACTTTGAGAGGAGTGACATAGATCCACTACACTAGCTCTCTACCACACAGAAATTGCCTTTTTGAAAGGGGACTGATGGTCACCAGAGCTGCCCAGTCTGTCCCACTGAATTTATGGATGAAGAAGTCCAGCATTCCTTTGATCCTGAAGAGCCTAGTGGAAATTCCAGTTACAATTTTCAAAATTTTTAAACGTTTTTATAAAAAAAAATCAGTTTTTAGTTCCAGTTGGAACTAGGTTTTCAAACAAATCCACTGGTCTCCTGGTTCCTTTAGCTGCATGTCTCTTGGTAGAAACCAAGACAGATCTCTAGAAAAAAACTAGAGACCAACTGAATGATTCTAAAGGAATCTGTTGGATTACCCAGTGGAAGCTAAAATACCTTTCTCTTACTGAAATCTGAATAATTGAAGTATCTTGCTCAAATGAAGTAGGTCTCTTCTTTCTGCAATGTAGGGATGAGGAATGGAAAGTAATTTATTTAATGAAACACTTAAAAACTGTCTAACTTATTTCACCCTCATTTAAAATGATTCTCCTTAGCTGTGCTGTTGATCTGCTACATAGAATCATAGAACTGGAAGGCACCTTGAGAGGTTATCTAGTCCAGTCCCCTACACTCAAGGCGGGACTAAGTATTATCTAGACCATCCCTAGCAGGCGTTTGTCCAACCAGCTCTTAAAAATCCCCAAAGATGCAGATTCCACAACTTCCCTAGGCAATTTATTTCAGCACTTAACCACTCTGACAGTTAGGAAGTTTTTCCTAATGTCCAGCCTAAACTTCCCTTGCTGCAATGTAAGCCAATTGCTTCTTGTCCTGTCCTCAGGGGTTAAGAAGAACAATTTTTCTCCCTCCCTTGTAACAACCTTTTATGTACTTGAAAACTGTTATCATATCCCCTCTCAGTCTTCTCTTCTCCAGACTAAACAAACCCAATTTTTTCAGTCTTCCCTCACAGGTCATGTTTTCTGGACCTTTAATCATTTTTGTTGCTCTTCTCTGGACTGTCTCTAATTTGTCTACATCCTTCCTGAAATGTGGTGCCCAGAACTGGACACAGTACTCCAGTTGAGGCCTACTCAGCGCAGAGTATAGCAGAATAATTACTTCTCTTGTCTTTCTTACAATATTCCTGCTAATACATCTCAGAATGATGTTTACTTTTTTTGCAACAGTGTTACACTGTTGATTCATATTTAGCTTGTGTTCCATTATGACCCCCAAATTCTTTTCCGCAGTACTCCTTCCTAGGCAGTCATTTCCCATTTTGTATTTGTGCAACTGATTGTTCCTTCCTAAGTGGAGTACTTTGCATTTGTACTTATTGAATTTCATCCTGTTTACTTTAGACCATTTCTCCAGTTTGTCCAGATCATTTTGAATTTTAATCCTATCCTCCATAGCAATTTCAACCCCTCCCAGCTTGGTATCATCCACAAACTTTATAAGTGTACTCTCTATCCCATTATCTAAATCATTGATGAAGATATTGAACAGAACCAGACCCAGAACCGATCCCTGTGGGACCCCACTTGTTATGCTCCACCAGCATGACTGTGATCCATTGATAACTACTTTCTTGGAATGATTTTCCAACCAGTTATGCATCCACATTATAGTAGCTCCATCTAGGTTGTATTTCCCTAGTTCGTTTATGAGAAGGTCATGCAAGACAGTATCAAAAGTCTTACTAAAGTCAACATCTACCACATCGACCGCTTCCCTCCTACCCACAAGTTAGCTTTCTTTGACAGGGTATCAGGTTGGTTTGACATGATTTATTCTTGACAAATCCATACTGACTGTTATTTACTACCTTATTATCTTCTAGGTGTTTGCAAATTGATTGCTTATTTGTTTTCTCCATGATCTTTCTGGGTACAAAAGTTAAGCTGACTGGTCTGTAATTCCCTGGGTTATCTTATTTCAGTTTTTATAGATGGGCATTATATTTGCCCTTTTCCAGTCTTCTGGAATGTCTCCCATCTTCCATGACTTCTCAAAGATAATTGCTAATGGCTCGGATATCTCCTCAGTCAGCTCCTTGTGTATTGTAGGATGCATTTCATCAGGCCCTGGTGATCTGACGACATCTAACTTGTGTAAACAATTTTTGACTTGTTCTTTCCCTATTTTAGACCCTGATCTTACCTTATTTTCACTAGCATTCACTATGGTAGATGTCCAGTCATCACCAACCTTCTTGGTGAAAACCGAAACAAATAAGTCATTAAGCACCTCTGCCATTTCCACATTTTCTGTTATTGTCTTTCACCCCTCATTGAGTAACGGGCCTACTCTGTCCTTGGTCTTCCTCTTGCTTCTAATGTATTTGTAGAATGTTTTCTTGTTTCCTTTTATGGCCCTAGCTAGTTTGATTTCATTTTGTGCCTTCACTTTTCTAATTTTGTTCCTACATACTTGTGTTATTTGTTTATATTCATCCTTTGTAATTTGACTGAGTTTCCACTTTTTGTAGGACTCTTTTTTGAGTTTTAGATCATTGAAGATCTCCTGGTTAGATCATTGAAGATCTCCAAGGCAATACCTGACTAAAATAGTGCTGTGAGGAAAACAAGACACTAAGAGTGGCATTAAACAATGTAGGCATAGATTACCTTGGTTTTGTGGAAAGAAATGACTACAAATTACCAAAAGGATTATTACTGAAGTAGAGAAATTAAACACTTCTTATCATGAAGAGCACTGAATAAAATTTGTGGTGTGTTATGGAATCACAGAAAAATTGCATTCTATGGAATTTTGCTGCATTTGCTGTGACATATGATAATCATACTAATAGCCTACTTGAAAGACACCAGACAAGGAACAGAACCCACTGCATCTAATAACTTAAAGGAAAATAATCTTTATTAAAACCAAAACACAGTACATGTTATTAATATCCATATTTTCTCCCCTGTAGCTGAATGTTTTAGCTGCTGTGTTATTTCACAGTGTTTATTTTACCATAAAAGGAACTTGAAACCACAAGGGTATAGAACGTACATCAATAGCAATAAGTGAATTAGATACAGAAAGCAAACTTTGACTTGGACTCAATGAACTCCAAGGAGTAGCCTCTGCTTATTCTGGGTCTAAATCTAGCCCAAATCTTGAGCTTTGGATCTCGACCATGGCATGAAACATACCATAAATACCAACTTCAACAATTAAATAGATTCAGAGAGCCATATTTTGCACGGACTTTGATGGGGTTGTACAGAGTGTATGTTAATATAGAATTTGGCATAAGCAATTTCCATGTGTCAGTTGGGAATGTAAAATAATTGTAGCTTTAATTAGAGAAGACCATTGATTGCAACTATTATGACTTATTCAAGTTTAAAAGTTACTGGTGAGTACTGAGGAAAGGTTCTCACAATAATTAGATTTTATAATAGAAATGATTGAAGACAGAACAGTGGAATATTTAAATTTCCCTACAGTTATTTTTGAATTAAAAAATCAGACCTATAACGAAAGTAAGCAGACATATCTGATAAGCAAACAGTATGTGTCTTTAAAGGCAAGAATATAAACCTATCCAATGTATTTCTACAGCTTGTGTGATTGCTCAGCTCCTAAAGCTGGGCAGATGGAATCAAGAAGAGCCACCCTAGCCCAGGACGGGAGTGGAGCATCGAGTTGGAGGGTGCTGGTGCATGGCCAAGAATGTCCCAGGGGGAGTGGGTGAGGAGCTTGGAGTCAATTGTTGGTGAACTATGGGGTGACTGGGGAATGTTGAGGGGACTGCATGGGAATGGCAGAGGGGAGAGTGGGGGGTGAGGAGTGGGGAGCTGAGGTGCTGGGGGACTGCAGTGAATGGGATGTATATCAAGGCTCTTTTGAAGATGTGAGTGGGGGCTGCCAGGATAAGTGGGGGCTGGTGGAGGGTTGTTGGAGCATATAGAATCATAGAATCATAGAATATCAGGGTTGGAAGGGACCCCAGAAGGTCATCTAGTCCAACCCCCTGCTCAAAGCAGGACCAAGTCCCAGTTAAATCATCCCAGCTAGGGCTTTGTCAAGCCTGACCTTAAAAACCTCTAAGGAAGGAGATTCTACCACCTCCCTAGGTAACGCATTCCAGTGTTTCACCACCCTCTTAGTGAAAAAGTTTTTCCTAATATCCAATCTAAACCTCCCCCATTGCAACTTGAGACCATTACTCCTCGTTCTGTCATCTGCTACCATTGAGAACAGTCTAGAGCCATCCTCTTTGAAACCCCCTTTCAGGTAGTTGAAAGCAGCTATCAAATCCCCCCTCATTCTTCTCTTCTGCAGACTAAACAATCCCAGCTCCCTCAGCCTCTCCTCATAAGTCATGTGCTCTAGACCCCTAATCATTTTCGTTGCCCTTCGTTGTACTCTTTCCAATTTATCCACATCCTTCCTGTAGTGTGGGGCCCAAAACTGGACACAGTACTCCAGATGAGGCCTCACCAGTGTCGAATAGAGGGGAACGATCACGTCCCTCGATCTGCTCGCTATGCCCCTACTTATACAACCCAAAATGCCATTGGCCTTCTTGGCAACAAGGGCACACTGCTGACTCATATCCAGCTTCTCGTCCACTGTCACCCCTAGGTCCTTTTCCGCAGAACTGCTGCCGAGCCATTCGGTCCCTAGTCTGTAGCGGTGCATTGGATTCTTCCATCCTAAGTGCAGGACCCTGCATTTATCCTTATTGAACCTCATTAGATTTCTTTTGGCCCAATCCTCCAATTTGTCTAGGTCCTTCTGTATCCTATCCCTCCCCTCCAGCGTATCTACCACTCCTCCCAGTTTAGTATCATCCGCAAATTTGCTGAGAGTGCAATCCACACCATCCTCCAGATCATTTATGAAGATATTGAACAAACGGGCCCCAGGACCGACCCCTGGGGCACTCCACTTGACACCGGCTGCCAACTAGACATGGAGCCATTGATCACTACCCGTTGAGCCCGACAATCTAGCCAGCTTTCTACCCACCTTATAGTGCATTCATCCAGCCCATACTTCCTTAACTTGCTGACAAGAATGCTGTGGGAGACCGTGTCAAAAGCTTTGCTAAAGTCAAGAAACAATACATCCACTGCTTTCCCTTCATCCACAGAACCAGTAATCTCATCATAAAAGGCGATTAGATTAGTCAGGCATGACCTTCCCTTGGTGAATCCATGCTGACTGTTCCTGATCACTTTCCTCTCCTCTAAGTGCTTCAGGATTGATTCTTTGAGGACCTGCTCCATGATTTTTCCAGGGACTGAGGTGAGGCTGACCGGCCTGTAGTTCCCAGGATCCTCCTTCTTCCCTTTTTTAAAGATGGGCACTACATTAGCCTTTTTCCAGTCATCCGGGACTTCCCCCGTTCGCCACGAGTTTTCAAAGATAATGGCCAAGGGCTCTGCAATCACAGCCGCCAATTCCTTCAGCACTCTCGGATGCAATTCGTCCGGCCCCATGGACTTGTGCACGTCCAGCTTTTCTAAATAGTCCCTAACCACCTCTATCTCTACAGAGGGCTGGCCATCTCTTCCCCATTTTGTGTTGCCCAGCACAGCAGTCTGGGAGCTGACCTTGTTAGTGAAAACAGAGGCAAAAAAAGCATTGAGTACATTAGCTTTTTCCACATCCTCTGTCACTAGCTTGCCTCCCTCATTCAGTAAGGGGCCCACACTTTCCTTGGCTTTCTTCTTGTTGCCAACATACCTGAAGAAACCCTTCTTGTTACTCTTGACATCTCTTGCTAGCTGCAGCTCCAGGTGCGATTTGGCCCTCCTGATATCTTTCCTACATGCCCGAGCAATATTTTTATACTCTTCCCTGGTCATATGTCCAAGCTTCCACTTCTTGTAAGCTTCTTTTTATGTTTAAGATCCGCTAGGATTTCACCATTAAGCCAAGCTGGTCGCCTGCCATATTTACTATTCTTTCGACTCATCGGGATGGTTTGTCCCTGTAACCTCAACAGGGATTCCTTGAAATACAGCCAGCTCTCCTGGACTCCCTTCCCTTTCATGTTAGTCCCCCAGGGGATCCTGGCCATCTGTTCCCTGAGGGAGTCAAAGTCTGCTTTCCTGAAGTCCAGGGTCCGTATCCTGCTGCTTACCTTTCTTCCCTGCGTCAGGATCCTGAACTCAACCAACTCATGGTCACTGCCTCCCAGATTCCCATCCACTTTTGCTTCCCCCACTAATTCTACCCGGTTTGTGAGCAGCAGGTCAAGAAAAGCGCTCCCCCTAGTTGGCTCCCCTAGCACTTGCACCAGGAAATTGTCCCCTACGCTTTCCAAAAACTTCCTGGATTGTCTATGCACCGCTGTATTGCTCTCCCAGCAGATATCAGGAAAATTAAAGTCACCCATGAGAATCAGGGCATGCGATCTAGTAGCTTCCGTGAGTTGCCGGAAGAAAGCCTCATCCACCTCATCCCCCTGGTCCGGTGGTCTATAGCAGACTCCCACCATGACATCACTCTTGTTGCACACACTTCTAAACTTAATCCAGAGACACTCAGGTTTTTCCACAGTTTCGTACCGGAGCTCTGAGCAGTCATACTGCTCCCTTACATACAGTGCTACTCCCCCACCTTTTCTGCCCTGCCTGTCCTTCCTGAACAGTTTATAACCATCCATGACTGTACTCCAGTCATGTGAGTTATCCCACCAAGTCTCTGTTATTCCAATCACGTCATAATTCCTTGACATCACCAGGACCTCCAGTTCTCCCTGCTTGTTTCCAAGGCTTTGTGCATTTGTATATAAGCACTTGAGATAACCTGTTGATCGCCCCTCATTCCCAGTATGAGGCAGGAGCCCTCTCCTCACAGACCTTCCTGCCTGTGCTTCCTCCCGGTATCCCGCTTTCCCACTTACCTCAGGGCTTTGGTCTCCTTCCCCCGGTGAACCTAGTTTAAAGCCCTCCTCACTAGGTTAGCCAGCCTGCTGGCAAAGATGTTCTTCCCTCTCTTCGTAAGATGGAGCCCGTCTCTGCCCAGCACTCCTCCTTCATGGAACACCATCCCATGGTCAAAGAATCCAAAGCCTTCTCTCCGACACCACCTGCGTAGCCATTCGTTGACCTCCACGATTCGACGGTCCCTACCCAGGCCTTTTCCTTCCACGGGGAGGATGGACGAGAACACCACTTGCGCCTCCAACTCCTTTATCCTTCTTCCCAGAGCCACGTAGTCCGCAGTGATCCGCTCAAGGTCATTCTTGGCAGTATCATTGGTGCCCACGTGGAGAAGCAGGAAGGGGTAGCGATCCGAGGGCTTGATGAGTCTCGGCAGTCTCTCCGTCACATCACGAATCTTAGCCCCTGGCAAGCAGCAGACTTCTCGGTTTTCCCGGTCAGGGCGGCAGATAGATGACTCAGTCCCCCGGAGGAGAGAGTCCCCGACCACCACCACCCGCCTTCTCCTCTTGGGAGTGGTGGTCGTGGAACCTCCAACCTCAGGACATCGCATCTCATGCCTCCCAACCAGCGGAGTCTCCTTCCGCTTTCTCCCCCCAGACATATCATCTGGTCCACTCTCCGCATTGGTACCTGTGGAGAGAACATGAAAGCGGTTAGTTACCTGTGTCTGTGTTACTGGAACCCGGACATTCCGCTTACCTCTTCTGGAGGTCACATGTTGCCAAGCTTCTTCACTGGCCTCTTGGCTCCTCTGTGCAACCTGCTCTACATCTTTAGAGCTTTGTGCCCCTAGAAGGCTATCCTGAGTTTGGTCCAGAAAATCCTCAGTCTCTCGTATACAACGCAGGGTCGTTACCTGTTGCTCCAGACCTTCAATCTTCTCTTCCAATATGGAGACCAGCTTGCACTTTGTACAGACAAAGTCGCTTCTGTCCTGTGGAAGAAAGACAAACATGGCACATCCAGTGCAGGTCACAACAGCTGAATTCCCCCCTTCCATATCACCTACCTACTACGGAGCTTCCTCAGAGACGTTGGCAAGATGTAAGCCTCACTGGGCTCACTCCAGGCGAACTCCCAGGCAAACTCCTGCTGTGAGCTGCTCTGCTGTCCCCGCTGCTCCGCTGCCGCTCAGCTGGTTCGCGAGGCTCCGGCTATTTTTAAACAGCCAGGCTTCCCTGACGCAAACACACAGACACCCTAATGCCCGCCCCCTGCAGGCTAGCAGCCAATATGCGGGGTAGAAGAGGCATTTGGGTGTCTGTGTGGTGTGAGATGGGGAGCGGGTCTCTGTGTGAGGTGAGGAGAGAGGAATTCTGAGTTTGCATGGGTCAGCAGTGCTTTGCTATCTAGTTTACAAAAGGTGAGGACCCCCATCTCCCATAGTACACAGAGCTCCAGAATTCTTTAAGCTGGGCCTGCTCCTCCTACCCCCAAGCATCTTGCTAACAATGTAGCCAAGACAGGGTTAGTAGCTGAGAATCCCAAGCAGAGATAGGTGCCTTCCTGCATCCTATTGCACACACCCCTCTAGTTAGCATTTTCCATTGGCTAGCTTAGGTGGATCCCTGCTTAGTGGGCTTGTTTTTGTGAATCACTATCTAAGGTGCCTATCTCTCCCCATTCACTGCACAGGAGCTTAGGCACCCAACTCAGGTGTTGTGAATCTCAGTCTAAGGTGCCTAACTGTGTTAGCACAATGGAATCCCCATTCTGATTGGCACCCTTAGGCACGACTGTTGATGATGAAAATACTGCTCAAGCAATGAAAAGTCTTGAGACATTGTCTCACTTTCAGTAGTATATTGGAGTTCTACTGAAGGCCAAATCCTACTCCCTGTAATCATGCAAGTATTCTCATTTAAGACAATCAGACTAGGCCTGTATGAAAGATAGGATAAATGGGAGTTGGCTGTTAGTGATAGTACTCTAAATTGGAGGAGGATCAGGAGATCATGGGGAGTAACAAATGTGATCTAGAAGAATGAATTACAAATGAGTTATATATAATAAAATCCACATTTTTATGTTTTCATATAAAACATAATTGTGTGTGCCAGAATACTGCAATTTGAATCCATTGCTTTAATACCACAAAGCGGAGGCAGCTGTCACACAACATAGTCTGACAAACAGAAGATGATGTTGCTTTGGTCACTGTGGAAACCACACATCCCATTAAAGGCACATACTTGGTACTGTTGCAACTGAGACACTATGGAATTTTTTTAAAAAGTCCCCATTGTTATTTTGACAGCTGAGTTGCCAGGTTTACAAGTACAAGTACAAGTAAAAGAAAAATGAGTGGTATATTTTTTCTTTTTTTTACTGTATTCATTAATATTGCTCTGAGTTTGAAATAGATCCCATACTTAAGGCCCTGTGTAAATCACAATTTATTTGTTTATTTTTGTAGAAAATTCATCACTGTGTAAGTGGCAAAGTCCTGAATTTCATGGAGTTTGCACTGAAAGAATTTCACCAGAAAACTTAGTGAGTATGCACAGAATGAATTTCAGCAGCAGTCCTTGATGTTGACTAAGTTTGGACACTGAATTCCATTCTTTCATCCATGTGAACAGCAGTCTACTCTTTCGCGTGTGCACAGCACTGTAAGTTAAAGAAATACTTGAAAGATCATGGTTTGGGTGCATTTTCCCAGTTCCATGCCCTCCATGAAATCATGATTTACACTTGGCGTTACGTATTTGATATGTAAAATATGGACAGCTTTCCTAACACATGGATCCTGATCCTATTAAAGTTGATGGAAAGGCTGTCATTTACTTCAGTGAGAATTGGAGCTGGGCCAAAATGCAAACTAAGAAAAAATATACATTTGCCAGGGTTTTTCTGTATTTAAAGTCTTAACTAGGTTGTTACTGAGTGTGGGGTAGAGGTATTGCATCCTGTAGGTTTGCAAAAGAGCTTGATAACACAAATATGGATGTTTTAGTCCCTGTGGAATCTAGGATATCCATGTAAAGGCAGAGCTTATTTTGTGCTGGGTCTTGCTGGGGCTCATCCCTGGCACAAATCAATTAGTGGAGTTTAGTGAGGCATGCAATTCTACATTTGCATACAAGGCATGCCCTCACACATATAACGCATGCAAGGTCATGCTGTGTGGAGGATGCCAATTTGTCCTACAAAACGGCATCCTCTATGTGGTGTGACCATGCACATACAGTACAAGCAAGGTCACATGGTGCAGAAAATGCCATATTGTTTTGCTTGAGCCCCAGTCCCTTTTTCTTTAGAAATTAAGCACTGTGTAAAAGTAAACATATTAGTTAACATTGTCGTTGAGGCACAAAAATCAAATGAAAATGTGCCAACTCTTAGTGTTGACTGCTATCTTGCCAGAATTACAAAAGGAAAAATTCTGATTACTACTATGCTCAGTCTGATGGAGCCAAATCCAAAGATGCCATATTGTGATGTAAATTACATGGTGTTGAATCACTGAAAGATGGCATAAGTGAGTGTAGCCTGTGTTGAAGGAGATGGCTGGATGAGCAGGAAATGCTATCAAGAACAGAACGTGTAAAATAAGACATGTTTTCCATGCAAACTTTGCTTCAAGAAAGCTTTCTGTGTCAACTGACTAGATAGCAACCATAACCCTCCCCAGGCTGAAAATTCTGAACAATACAATTTAAAAAAAATAGCAGCTGAGCAAAAATGGATATTTAAGGGATTGATAATTTGATAGACTGAGGGATGAAGACAGTAGATCTATTCTAGTTTGCCTTATATTAGCAATGACGAACGTTACCGTCTGACAGCCATTCAGTGGCATCTATAAAATGATCAGACTATCTCACTCCAAATTCTAGTGGGAAAGTGGCCAGTTCACAAAGATCGCTCTCATAATTGGCATTAACGTTCCTATTAGCAATCTATGTTGTGACGGGGCAAGGCCAGATGGCTATAGAAAAGTAGTCCTTTTGGGATCCGGGAAGTGGGCGGGCGAAGCCCATCCACTGCTAAAGGATCCCCCCCAGCCTAGAACGGGAATCGACAGGACCTAGATTCCAATTAATTTTGGGGGACAACTAATGAAATAACAGGGACCGGAGTGTGGTCAAAGGGTCAAATGAGGGAACCGGATGGGGACACCGAGCAGAGAACCCCGGACAGCTCCCACTGCTCCTCAAAGGCGTCAAGGGAGTCAGAGGACGCTGCCCAGAGGAACTCTGCCCAGATACGTGAACGGACTGAGCATTGGTATAGAAAAGTAGTGGGAGATAGATATATTAGCTCCAGGCTAAACAAATCCCTGGTACCAGGATAAGTGAAATGGAAGCTGCTCCAGGTCAATTAAGACACCTGGGGCCAATTAAGAATTTTCCAGAAGGCAGGGAGAATACTATGTTGATTGGGACACCTGAAGCCAATCAGGGGCTGGCTGAAACTAGTTAAAAGTCTCCCAGTCAGTCAGGTGGGTGTGCATGTCAGGAACTGCGGGAAGAAGTTGTGCTGTTGGAGAGGCTGAGTAGTACACACCATATCAGGCACAAGGAAGGAGACTCTGAGGTAAGGGTGAAGTGGAGCTTGAGGAAGTGAGGGCTGCTGTGGGGGAAGTAGCCCAGGGAATTGTACATGTCATGTTTCTAAAAGGTCAGCTACCATAGCTGATACTATTAGGGTCCCTGGGCTGGAGCCTGGAGTAGAGGGTGGGCCTGGGCTGCCCCCCCCCCCCTTGCTCCCTGTTTAATCACTGAGACTGGGAGACAACAGAGACTGTGCAAGGAAGGATAACTTCTCCTCACCTCCCTTGCTGGCTTATGATGAAAATGGCTCAGTAGACTGTGACCCTTGTCTCTAGAGAAAGAAGGGTTACATGGAGGGTCACAGTGAGCCTCTGAGGCTAGCGAAATCCACCAGGAAACATGGAACCCACGGAGGCAAGGACAGAGCTTTGTCACAATGTATAAAGGCCCAGGACAGAATGAACACAGACATTTCTCATCTGCTTTCCTCCTTTAACCCCTCCACTTGCCCTTGTAGCTGCATCCCAATTCCTGATCTCCCTCATAATCGCTTTCATCCCCCTCCTTGTTCTTCTCTTTACCTCCTCACTCTCCTCTGGCTCTTTCCCACCAATACAAACATGATCTGGTGTCATAAATATAAAGGGAAGGGTAAACACCTTTAAATCCTTCCTGGCCAGAGGAAAAACCCTTTCACCTGTAAAGGGTTAAGAAGCTAGGATAACCTCACTGGCACCTGACCAAAATGACCAGTGAGGAGACCAGATATTTTCAAAGCTGGAGCGGGGGAGAAACAAAGTTTCTCTCTATCTCTGTGGTTGCTCTTGCCAGGACCAGAGCAAGAATGCAGGTCAGAACTCCTGTAAAGGGCTAATAAGCAATCTACTTAGATATGCATTAGATTCTGTTTTGTTTAAATGGATGATAAAATAAGCTGTGCTGAATGGAATGTATATTCCTGTTTTTATGTCTTTTTGTAACTTAAGGTTTTGCCTAGAGGGATTCTGTATGTTTTGAATCTGATTACCCTGCAAGGTATTTACCATCCTGATTTTACAGAGGTGATTCTTTTACTTCAATTAAAATTCTTCTTTTAAGAACCTGATTGCTTTTTTATTGTTCTTAAAATCCAAGGGTTTGGGTCTGTGTTCACCTATGAAAATTGGTGAGTGTTTTTATCAAGCCTTCCCCAGGAAAGGGGGTGTAGGGCTTGGGAGGATTTTGGGGGGAAAGACATTTCCAAGCGGGCTCTTTCCCAGTTATATATTTGTTAGACACTTGGTGTGGTGTGTTAGAATCTTGGTGGTGGCAGCAATAAAATCCAGGGCAAAAGGTAAAACAGTTTGTATCTTGGGGAAGTTTTAACCTAAGCTGGTAAAAATAAGTTTAAGGGGTTTTTCATGCAGGTCCCCACATCTGTACCCTAGAGTTCAGAGTGGGGAAGGAACCTTGACATCTAGTCTCACCAATTTTTTTTAAAAAACGTAATTGACTTCACTTGCCTCTCCAGCTATCTCCACGCCTGCCTTTTCCGTTTCATCTCTAAACTCCTTGAACATGTCTGTAATAATTATCTAGTGTTCCTCTCCTCCAGTTCTACCCTAGAAACTCTCCAATCTTGCTTCCGCTCTTTATACTCCACAGAAACATTCTCACCAATGTCTCTTATGAATTCTTCCTAGCCAGAGTTCCAAACCAGTACTCCGTCGACCATGCTCTTTCCTGAAATCTTGTCCTTCTTTCGCTTCTGTGAATTCTGTCCTCCCCTGGTTCTCCTCCTACCTCTCATTGATCCTTCACTGTGACTGTCGGGAGATCCTCTACCTGCAACCTCCAACTTTCTAAGGGGGCTCCGCAGGGCACAGTCCTTGGTCCCTTTCCTGTCTCCCTCTGCACCTGATTTCTGGATAATCTATGGAAACACACATTCAGCTATTATCTCTATTCTGACAAATCATAGATCTCTCTACTCCAGAATTGTCTCCTTCTGTCCAGACTAAAACCTTGACCTGTCTCACTGGCCTCCCCTCGTACATGTCTAGCTGTCAGCTCAAGTGAATCATGGCTAAAACGGAGCTCTTAATTTTGGGTCCCTGCTATTTCCTTTGGCAGTGGACCACACCATTATCAGACTTGTAACTGTGTCATCTTAGACTCAGACATCTCTCTATGGCTCAACATCCAGGCTGTGTCTAAATCTTACTGATTCTTTCCATGTAACACTGCATTTACAAAGCCAAAATTCATGTGCAAGCTCTCATCTTACCTCTCAACTGCACCCTTCTTTTCTCCGATCTTCACAAATGTGATTTTGTCCTCCTCATACCATTCAGAATGCTGTTTCAAAGATAACTTTTCTAATACATCACTTTGACCATGTAATCCATCTTTGGCATGGTTCTGCCATCTCCCTCTCCTCTATATATCCTCAGACATAAGCTGCTTGTCTTAACTTTCAAGGCCCTTCACAGCCTTTTCCTCACTATACTTATTATCACTTATTCACTATCAAAGGTGGATGCCCACTTCTGATCAGCTCATAATGTCCATCACCTCCTGCCTCCATCACTCACTTGTGAAATTTGCAAACAAGCATCCTGGTCCTTTCTCCCAGGCTGTCCCTCCAGCTTGGGAGGAGCACCCTATAAACATCTGTAAGTGACCTCATTACACACCCTCAAAACCCTCTTTAAAATTTTCCTTTTCTCTGATGCCAACAAAAACAATTGACAGTGGTTAGGCTGCTGGTGTGCTGACACCACAGCCTATCATGCTGACCGGTATTGTCTCATTGTTTCCTTGCATTCATGTACCTGTCTGTATCCACCTCTTGCATCTTTTCTGTGCTTCTGTTGGACTTCCATCATTCTAGTACTCATTAGCCATCACAAATGGCAGTGCCAGAGGATCAAACTTATAGGGCAGAGGTGGGCAAATTACAGCCCGCGGGCCACATCTGGCCTGCAGGACCATTCTGTCCAACCCCTGAGCTCCTGGCCCGGGAGGCTCACCCCCAGCCTTTCCCCTGCTGTCTTCCCTCCCTCACAGCCTCCCCTCACTGCTCCGCCGGCGCAATCCTCTGGGCAGCAGGGCTGCGAGCTCCTGGGGCAGTGCAACTGCAGAGCCCGGCCTGACACGGTGCTCTGTGCTGCGCAGTGCGTGGCTGGCTCCAGTTGGGCGGCGTGGCTGTCTGTCCTGGTGCAGCTGCACTGCCAGCCACCAGTGCTCCAGGCAGCGTGGTAAGGAGACAGGGAGCAGGGGAGGGGGTTAGATAGAGGGCAGGGGAGTTAGGGGGGTGGTCAGGGGCCAGGGGTGTGGATAGGTGTCAGAGCAGTCAGAGGGCGGGGAACAGGAGGGGTTGAATGGGGGCAGGGGTTCCGGGGACAGTCATGGAGAAGGGGTGGTTGGATGGGGCAGGGGTCCCGGGGGGCAGTCAGGAAGGAGAGGAGGGGTTGGATGGGGTGGCAGTCAGGGGTGGGGGGAAGTCAGGGTGCAAGGGGGGTGGATAGGTCAAAGGTCCCAGGGGGCAGTCAGGAAGGAGAGGGAGGGTTGGATGGGGTGGTGGGGGGCAGCAGTGGGGGGCAGTTAGGAGCAGGAGGGCTTGGCATAGTCAAGGAGAAGAGGTGGTTGGATGGGGCAGGGGTCCCAGGTGGGCAGTCAGGAAGGAGAGTGGGGGTTGGATGGGGTGGCAGGGGGCAGTTACGGGCAGGAGATCTGGGGGCGATCAGGGGATAGAGAGCAGGGGGGGTGCATGGGACAGAGGTCCCGGGGGGGCTGTCAGGGGGTGCGAAGCAGGGGAGGTTGGATAGGGGGTTGGATAGGGCCACGCCTGGCTGTTTGGGGAAGCACAGCATCCCCTAACCAGCCCTCCATACAATTTCTGAAACCTGATGCATCCCTCAGGCCAAGAAGTTTGTCCACCCCTGTTATAGGGTAATGTAATCCTGCCACCACTTTTTCATTGTAATGTTCGAAGTTGCCTTTTTGTGTCTTTGGGGAAGAATGTCAAGAAAAGGGAACATTATCTATTATGCCTGCCATGTTCAGTGATCCCCTAGTAGTTATGCCCAGGGGTAAATGCTATGTTTATATATAGAATGAAGAGTAGAATCTCTTTGGTTTCCATTCCTAAAGCTTTTAAAGGGTGGTGTGTGTGTGTTGCATCAGGTGGTTCTGGAAGCTGGGGAATAAAGAAGTAACTGGAGGCTGTTAATACTACTGTGCCTGCTTATATCTCTAGAGTTTATATTTAAAGCCTCTGCTGAGTGTCCTCACAACCATTCAGATACGTGGGATACCAAGAAGCTTCCAAATTTGGGAACACCGAGAACTGGGCTCCATGGAAGTGTCAGCAGCAGTGTAGGGGCACATGGTTCTGTTTGAATCAATACTGAACGTGCTCATCATTACTCAGCTCCATTTGTCCCAGCGACAGTACAGTGACCTGAACGTTAATCAGAAAGTACAGTTAGCACAAAGACTTGGAATTACCAGTCCTTTCCCCTCCTATACCCTCTAGAAGGTATAGAGAAGTGCCTATGGGAGGAGAAGGGGAAATAAATGCTAAAATCCAAACAAGAGGACAGTGAAGGAGCTGGTGAGCCTTTGACCACAATCATGTAAGAGAACTGTGACTGGAAACCTTCATCAGAAAGAAAGCAAGAAAGCAAGAAAGCAAGCAAGCATCCTCTTACGAGCTAGAAAAGGAGACGGGGTGTATCACACCCCTTTCTCCTAGGAAGAGAGTTCAGTATCACATGACCTCATCGGAGGGTGGGGGAGTCCAACTAGAGGAGCCAGGAGATGGACTTTTGGCCAGAGGTTTTTGTGAACTGTGCAAATGGGGGAATGGGAGCTAAAGGTTCATAGTCATAGTTCATAGTTCATAGGTTCATAGAACACAAACAGGTACCAGGCACAGTCCCATCCCAAAAAATCATGCTCCTCTACTTTCTGCACTTAAATCTAAATTTGCCTTTGTCCTACTGTAACTTGGCTGGTGTGCAGTCGTATGTTTTGGATATTATTTGAGTAGAACAGCCTGCAGGCAATGCATCTGTCCTGATACATAGAGGTGCCGCATGGAAAAAAGATTTGCACACTTAAAAATAAATGATCAGTGTGAGTCCAACATGATAACATTTGGAAATTTCTTGGGCACTTAGGAGCAAAGGGCAAGATTCTATTCCCCTTATTTAGGGTGAATACTCTGTAAGCAGTCCAGCTGAAATCAGTGAGATTGCATATGAAATAAGGAATTACTTCACATGAGCTCTGTATCATGTGACTGGCTTAGTCACAAAGGTGTAATTTTCATGACATTTCAATGAGCAGTTTTATTCCACAGGTACCCATCTCCTTTCTGAGACTCCTTTTATGAAGAGGGAACTGAGGCACAGAGAGGCGAGGTGACTTAGTCAAGGTTACCCAGAAGACCAGGGTAGAGTAGGGAATTGAATGTGGGTCTCCTATCTTCCAGCTGATTGCCCCAATCACTGGGTTATCCTTCCTCCCTTTGTGTGATGTAAGGCACAGAATCTGGCCCAAAATGAACAGTGAGGTTTTCATGCCTGCCCAAGAACTCCAGCAGGCCAAAATCTGTGCTGATTTTATGTAATGTAAAAATTTTTTTTAAAAAAAGATAAGATAGTGCTGCATCTATTTTGCATTGAGTTAGTGACATGTCAAAGCTGTTTTCCTATTTTACAAAATGTATTAAGAAATGGATTCTGCTTTGGTAATTAGCACATTGTAACATTCCAGGCAGAGCCTGACGGTATCTCAGGGACTATTTTTGTTGAATAATTGTAAATGGAAAGAAACCCAGCAGCTTGGAATATGACATGCACTAATTGGGTCTTGCAACCAGTGCTGCTCTTTCCATTAGTGGTTGTTTAAGAACCACCTGGTGAACATTAATTAAACAACATTCCCTTGTGTGCAGCATATTGCTTGTTTGAGAGCAATTATCTCTTGAGCATACATGAGATACATGCCCTGCCTCATTCTAACCTGCAGTAATTAGTTGGGAGAGCAGAAGACCAGAATAAGCTTAAGGAGTTTCAATTGATCAATCATGAAGCACAGCTTCTATATAAAATACAAACCTGTGGCCATTGACTTTCCATTGAAGTGTCATGTTATTAATCACACAAAATTTAGAGTGTAATGTGCCATTATATTGACACCAGCTTATCCCTAATTTTTCCATAATGTTTTGCTTTCTTTGTGCTTTAAAAGGTGTGTGTGTATATAGCCCTAGTATTGAATGGGCTGTTAAGACTTTTCCCCTTTATCCCAATCTTGCTTGAAACAATGTTTGTCTTTAGTAAGATAAAAGATGTGTTGTTAGAAATTGTTTGCTAATGTGTTCTAACAAACAATCTAAAAATCTAGCATAGACAAGGCAGATTATTTTTACACATGCAACTGGTGAATAATGAAGCAAAAGAGATAATTTAGGCCTAAACTGGAACAGCTTGCATGAGGTAAAAACACATTTCATCTATATTATACTTTTAGAACATCTTAATTGGCACATTAAGGAACACATTCTCCAACACACCTTTTATCCCAGTCAAACACTTAATTGATTCACCATACAGGACAGCCTGCCACTTTTAAGCATCAGGAAGTCTTGGGCCAGTCAGCCTCTTGCTACTATTATATCTGTGTAGGCTGGGGGACTTAATGTTATTGCCCCTACAGCTCTTGAATCTGGATCTGGAGGGTTCCTAGTCAGCTCACACCACACTGCTCCTACCCAGCAGCTTGGTACAAATGACCTGAGCAGGAGAGACCAGAAGATCTGAAGTTACATCAGTGAAGGTTTCTCTGGGCCTGATTGGAGGAACATGAATTCTAATTGGTCAGGGCTTCCTATTTAAACCCAAAGAGTGGCATGGGAAGTTGTCTACCTATCTGGGCTCTACCTGACTGCTATATTAGACTCTGCTTCCCTGCCTTATTCTGATCCTTGCTCCTGGACTCTGATCTGGGTTTGACTTCCAACTCTGATTCCTGCTCCAACCATGTACATCTTGGCCTCCAATGCTTAAAAGGATGAAAGCCCAGCAGTTGAGGGGAAGGTGAACAAACAGATTATTTCTGGTGGTAAGAAGCCTTGTTGAGGACCAGGAGCTGCCTAAGGACTCTGGCTGGCTAGAGCCCTTTGTAGGATGGTGAGGCTGAACTGGACGGGTTGAGGGATGTTGAGACAGGCTGTTGTTCCTGGGCCCTTCCTGTAAAGAAGGCAACTGAATGATGAGCTTTGCTGGGCTGACGGTTCCTTTTTTTTGTGTGTTTTGTTGGACTTGATCTAAGGAACTTCTCTCCCCTGCCCCCCCCCCCCCCCCCCCCCCCCCCCCGAAGGGAGTAATACTTTAAAATAGTTTGGCTGGAGATTGTTGTGGGGAAACAGAGTTAGAGGGCTGTGATGCTGAAATTGCTATGAGGTGATAAATGTTTTCTTAAGGCAAGTCTGTACTACAAAATTAAATCAACTAAAGTTACATTGAGGTACAGCCACTGCCGTAATTAAACTGGTTTGGCATGTACACAAAAGCTCATTCTGTCAGTGGTGTGTATGTGTCCTCACCAGTGATTTAAGTGTTAGCAGAGAGTATTGTGCCCCCCAGCCATCCAGGGCCCCCAGCTGCAATAGTCAACACAGTGCCTATACTAACACTGCATAGCCCTTGCTACATCAACCTAAGCGCTATGCCTCCAGCAGAGCTGGAGTTATTAGGCCAGTGTAGTGGGCAACTTTTATATCGGCGGGAGAAACATTGTAGTGTAGACAAGGCCTTACAGTTACTCTTCCTTATGGTGGCTGGTTCACTTTGCTTTGTCATAGCATTTACTGAGTCCATTTAAATGGCACCTGTTTTAACACTTTTGAATAGCTCTATTAAAAGCCTCTTCAACCATTAAGAAAATACTCCCATTTATGTAAAAGGGCCTTGAGTGATGTCCTAAGTGCCAAAGGCACTCACTTTGAATTAGTGAAGCATTTAAATTTAATCATATGCCTAAAGCTAAGCATGTGAATATTTCCAATGGCAATGGGTCTAATAGTTTAAAATTCCCAGAAGATTGTACCAATTTTAAAATGGCAGTGGGTAATGCTACTAAAGACCATTTTAACCAATGAAGCTTTTCTGGGATTTGCCTAGCACTCCACGCATGCTCTGACAGAATGACAATGTGTTGTCAATCTTGCTGTTGGTTGTTGTTGTCATCCCTAGAGCAGTCCAAAGGATGACAAGTCTGTTTCATGACAATTTTTGGAGTGTCTTTATTCTGCACTGCAACTAAAAAAAAAAAAAAATTTAAATAAAATTAAAAAATTCAAAGACTTTTTGTTTTTCTCCCCAAAACTGAAACTTGTTGAAATGCCTGTATTCTGTTTGAAAACCTGAGATTTTTGATTTAGACCTCTGTCTGGTCAGATATGACCAGAGAGCTCTTGGCTTCAAAAAATCTTCTTGAATGGAAATTTTTTGTGGAAATACATCTCTGTGAAATGTTTTCATGGGAAAAATATTAGGTAAGTGTATGACCTACTTGTCACAAATAAAAAAACAGAAGCAGCTGTTTTTGGTGGGACATAAGTCACAATATTTTGGTGCTGATTTTTCTGTACCAGAGAGATGGTTACACAGCTGTAACTGGCTGTGTCCTATTCTATTTGTAAACAGTTTGCTTTAGCTTGTGGACATATTGATTCTGAGTCATTCCTTTTTCTCTGTCAGAGCTGCCAACAGCAATAATTACTCTAAAAATAAATACAAACAACATTGAATTGAAGTTTTCAAATTCTTTTTATTCAGTAGTTCTCATGGATAATCAGATGTCAGATATGTACTGCCTCATCTGACTTAAATAGTGATTTTTAGTTGTGCTGCAATTCTCATGACTGCAGATGTATCACAGCATGTCCAGCTTCTCTGATTCTCCCAAAACAATCCAGGCTGTCTTGTGATTTCTTTAAATACTAGGATCAGGCCCTCGCAGCATGTGCACATCTTGGTGAGTCTTTCCTTTTTATGAAGGATGATAAAGGAAAGTGTATATAATGGGCAACATTGTTTTCACAGTATCAAACTCAAACTTGTACAGAGACTATTGATACGCTTTAACAAGTTATTTATTCAGCATGAGGCAGTTAAGAGAGAGACTCCAACTGAAGTCTTTGACATGAGTTGGTACTCTCCAGTCCTGTGACAGGCATAACTAATGTATAAACCTCCAGAACATATCTAGCCAGGAAACTTGTACCAGACAGCATCCCAAAGGAGCTATGTGCCCACCCTCCGTGTTGCAATTAAGATGTATATGAAGAGGGTAAATAGTAAAAGGAAAAAGCCTTAACTGAGTAAACTATAATTAATTAACACTGCAACCAAAATCAGGGGTCCTGCTGTGGTCACCAAATGGTTACAGTGTATCAATATCTTGGGGGGGGGAAGTTAAGGATGTTATGGACCCCTACAAAGAAGTCACAGGTACAGCTGTCCCTGAATTGAGATCTATCACCTAATTGATATCTGTGCAAATAAGGATAAGGGACAAGAAAAGGTAAAACTAAAAGATGCTTTATTTAACATAAGGTAAGTATAGAGACAAAATATCTCCATGGCTTGCATGAGCATGAAGCCCAGAACACTCTCACTCTACAAATGACAGATAAAAGTATTTATACTCTACAGATCAAAGTTTGTCTGCCTCGGCCTCAAGATGTTGGATCCAGACCTACCGCTGCACTTGGGAATGACAGGCAGTGCAGGAGGGACTCAGACTTTTGACTGCTGGACCAGGATTAGGATCAGGATTACTTCTCAGGTAAGTAGCTGTGGTGGTATCTCTCAGAGACCTTCCAGTGGTTCTTGATCTGAGAACGTGGGCTGTCACTAGGTAGGACAGCACCCTAGAGCCTGTGTGTGGGGCTTATATATTCTCTAGGCAGATTAGTGACTACCTGACCAGTCCTTTTCCTGCTTTTCCACAAAAGGGGCTCCAAAGTTCCAAAGAGAAGGGCAGCCACCATGGCTGCCCAACACCATCTTGAATCATGTCTAGTAGTTGATTTTAAACAAATTTTTGACATTACCATTTCCCAGGTAAATAATACAAGATACCACATAGATACAAATCAGAGCATGCATATTAACATATAAATACCTGAATAATGCTGTACAGTGAAGTATGAACTGGCAATGGAAAAATATTGATCACCTTTCCTTATAGGTTGTGTAACAGGAGTTAAAGCAGTGTGGTGACTTACTATTTTTGATTTTTAGAGATGGTGTCTTACACTTTTGTCTTCCCTGGCAACAGCCTGTGACTAGTAAAGAAAGCACTGACATTATATTGCCCCACAAATCAGGAGAAGCTGGGTGGCAAGAAAAAAAGGAAAAACTGTAATCTTCAGCAGTCCTAGACAGATTCCAGAATAACATGGTCCTGTCTTCTCTGCAAGTTTACCACAGTCTTAAATTTGACTTTTCAACTCCTATCTTTCCAGAGACATCACAAGCATGTGACATTTACCTAATGGTTCCATTTATATTGCCTTTGAAATTTAGGCCAATGCAATTGCAGTCAATGACTGATTATCTGTAAATAGGGAACTGTGCAGTTTGATTCTGTGCCTTAAAAGAATATTCATACCCAACTAAAGGTGTGTTTCTTTATTCACACTTTTACCTGAATCTATGGCTAGATTGTATTTAGAATTGTTACAAGTTCATTAGGCTTACTGTCTGTTTGAGACTTAATTTCTATTTTTTTTATATCAGATCTGTGAATGTCTCCATTTCAAATCTAGTCTGTGCCGTGCCTCCCAGCCAGACTTTCTCAGGCAGAAGTTTCTCCATCCTACTCCCCACCCAGCTGCCAGGGAGAACGGCCAAACATGCGGAGGAGGAGGTAAGTGCAGGGGGAGGAGGACAGAGCCTTTCTTGACCCCACATGTCACCTCTGCCATATATAATTCCATGGTACCCCCCACATGTTGAATATAGCATGCTGTTCTTGTTGCCCCATCTTAAATACTACCTAGATGGAGCTATTATAAGGTGGGTGCATAACTGGTGGGAAAACTGTCCCCAGAGAATAGTTATCAGTGGTCCACAGTCAAGCTGGAATGGCATATCAAGTGGGGTTTCATAGGGATCAGTTCTGGGTCTATTTCTGCTCAATGTCTTCATCAATGAGTTAGATAATGGCATAGAGAGTACACTTACAAAGTTTGTGAATGATACCAAGCTGGGAGGGGTTGCAAGTACTTTGGAGGATAGGATTAAAATTCAAAATGATCTGGAGAAATGGTCCGAAGTAAATAGGATGAAATTCAGTAAGGACCCATGCAAAGTAGTCCATTTAGGAAGGAAGGAACAATCAGTTGCACACATACCAAATGGGAAATGACTGCCTAGGAAAGGGACCTGGGGGGTCAATAGTGGATCACAAGCTAAATGTGAGTCTACAGTGTAACACTGTTGCAAAGGGGTGAGGGGGGAAGCAAACCACCTGGGATGTATTAGCAGGAGTGTTTTTGTAAGCAAGACTAGAAATGATTCTTCTGCTCTACTGCATGCTAATTACTTCTCAAGTGGAGAATTGTGTCCAGTTCTAGGAGCCACAGCTCAGGAAAGAGTGGATAAATTAGAGAGTCCAGAGAAGAGAAACAAAAATGGCTTGGTTTATAGGAGCGCTTCCATATGAGGAGTGATTAAAAAGACTGCGACTCTTAATTTTTAGAAGAGTCTATAAAATCAAGAATGGTGTGGGGCAATATTTTGTTTACTCTTTCACATAACGCAAGAACCAGGGTCACACAATGAAATTAATAGGCAGCAGCTTTAATACTAACACAAGGAAATAGTTCATACAATGCAGAATCAACCTGTGGGACTTGTTGCCAGAAGATGTCATGAAGGCCAAAAGTATAACTGTGTGTGGGATGTGTGGTTTTGTGTTTTTTTTTTTTTTTAAACAAACTGGTAATTTTAATCGATTATAGGTCCATGAATAGTTTATAGCCAAGGTGGTCAGGGATGCAACCCTAGGTTTTAGGTGACCTTAAACCCCAATTCCCAGATGCTGGGACTGGATGACAGGGAATTGATCACTCAATAAATGCCCTGTTCTGTTCATTAGCTCTGAAGTAGCTGGCAGTAGCTACTGTCAGAGAGGATACTGGGCCAGATGGACCATTGGTCTGACCCAGCATGGCCAGTCTTATGGCTCAGACATGTCTTGGGGAAGCATGCTGTATAGTACTGCTCTTTTTTTTTTTTACTGCTGCCTCCATTAAGTAATAGTATGTGATCTCCTTTAGCAACAAAAAACCCCAGGCCTTGCCATATGCTAGCCCTCAAAATTGCCATGACCCTTAGATCTATGAAGTTCTACACACTAATTGGTTCACAGACTAGCCCTCATAGGTGTGCTAAGTCTTCCGGGCTTCTACATTGTGGAGTAGAAGCTCCCTGTTTCCTTCAGTGCACCCCAGCAAGGCAGATATGTGTCTACATGAAATTGTTAATACTTGGCTGGATGTTAAACTGTGTGTGAAAGCAGGATGGAGACTGTCTGAGACCTAGTTCCCTAGCTAGAAGTGTCACAAATGTCATGCTTCACAGCAAAAAGGACCTTACCTAAAAAGTTTAATCTAAATGATAGGCTTAACAGACAAGTGTGAATGTAACAGACACTAGGAATAAGAACACAAGCTAGCTACATGTTAACACTGTAATCATTTATGTGCACTACACTGAGTAATTTCTGATATTGTGGACAAAAGGTACCAAAATAGACAGTTAGCAAAATGGCCATTACAAGTAGTAAGCCCAGACATGCCAATATAATCTTTATTTTGTAATGCAGTATATATCTCTGAAAGACCTCCTTAGGAAGCCGTTTGTAAACAACCATATTACTGATATGAATATCATGGGTTCCATTTCTTTGTAAGTAAGCAGACCAGATTTCCCCCTCTTACAACCACTTTACACAGCACTAAGTTGTGTTTTTTTTCGAGTGTGGTTTTTTTCATTGAAAATGACTCATAATGGAAAAAGTGCCACTTAATTTTTTTTTTTAAATCGACACAGCATGTGGGTGGGTAAAAAATTCAATATTATTCCAAGTAAGCCAAGAAATTTTGCTTACTAAAAATCCAGTTTTCAAAAGTAATTTTTCATTTCCCACCCCCCAAAAAAAAATCTTGATAAAGTTTAATACTTTTCAGATTCTTTGCAATATGGCTCCATTTTGAACTGGTGTAAAAGGAGAGCAATTTAATGTCTGTCTTGACATTGTTTTCCTATTTTTTTTTTCAGTCCGCCGTAGCTGATGGAATTCAGCGTAAACTCCATGGAATTCAGCTAGTGTAAAACTAGTGCAAGGAATAGAGAATGAGACACAGTAGGTACACCCTAAGATTTCAATATTGCATAGTGGAACATTTCCACTTGCATATCTCTGGAATCTGACCATTTGCTGCTATGGTTTTGCTTTTACTAAAAAAAAAAAAACCATCTGGATGAGCCTCATCTGATTAGACAGATTAATAAATTCTGTAGTACTTGATGAGCAGGAATGCCTTCTTGAACATGGAATTGGCTGCACAAGTGGGGCTAGAAACAGAAAAGCAGCTATTGACTGCAGTCATAACTTCATGTTTCATTGAAGTGGTGTTAGGAGGCCTCTTCTCACGTGAATATGGAGCACTTTTGAAATGAAGTGCTGTCAAAAGGATGAAAATATCTTATACTGCACTGAAATTTATCAGCCAACTGCACTCTGCATTTGAGGACTGAATGTTGCTTTCATTAGGTATGATTTACAACGGAAGGCAGAATTGTGACATGAATATGAACATCAATTACTTATTACCAATGAAGCATAAATTAAATATTTTATACTAGACAAACATGTTGGTGAGTGTTAAGACTGCTATTAAGAGGGATTTTTATACTGCAACATCTTGAAGGTAGTCACATTTAAAAGGAGTACTTGTGGCACCTTAGAGACTAACAAATTTATTTGAGCATAAGCTTTTGTGAGCTATAGCTCACTTCATCAGATGCATCTAAGGTGCTACAAGTACACCTTTTCTTTTTGCAAATACAGACTAACACAGCTGCTACTCTGAAACATTTAAAAATGTGTAAAGAGGTTGAAATGATGCAAAAAGCAATAAATCATTAGAACATCCACTTACCATGTACCCTGGGGTGAAAATGTACATTTTTTGAAAAAGTCAAGAAAATAACCTGAGTATATATTTTGCAACAACACTGTATATCCAGAAACTTGAAATCAAAATTAGTCCTGATGCGAACTGGGGATTATATGTGCTTAATTTATCCCTTTGCATCTAAAATCCCAAATAGCAGTGGGATTTAGTAGTATCTTACTTCCAAATGGCTGTGCAGCTCACTCTTTTTTTTTTTTTTTTTTTTTAAACGAATGAATTGGGTTAGGAGGTAAAAGCTTATACAAACATGATCTATTGTGTGGTGAAACTCCTCCCAGTGGGTTTAGCATTTTATCTGTATTGGAATGATTCTGCATTTGTTGTTACCTGGTGATTGTGTTTACAGCAAACTGTTGTAGTTGGGCTTTGAAGTTGCATTGCTGGTCCCATATATTCTTAAAAATAAATAAATATAAACTGGTTCTCTAAATGTATTTAAAACATCTGCCTAAACTAACTGTAACTCCAGAGATGCATGCGGCTCTTCAGAAGTTAATATGCAGCTCCTTGCATAGGTGCTGACTCCAGGGCTGGAGCTATAGGTGCCAACTTTCCATTGCTTAACCCTAGGCCCTGCCCCCACTCCACTCCTTACCCCAAGACCCCCACTTCCTCCCTGAGCTTGCTGCACCCTTGCTCCTCCCCCATCCACCCCAGAGCCTCCTGTACACTGGTTGCAGTGGGCAGGGAGGGATGGGGAGGCGCTGATCGGCCCGGCTGCAGGAGGTGCTGGGTGGGGGAGGGGCTGGTGACGTATTACTGTGGCTCTTTGGCAATGTACATTGGTAAATTGTGGCTCCTGCTCAGGCTCAGGTTGGCCACCTGTGATCTATACTGAAATGTTGCAGCAGGCTAACACCACTCTTTAAAAAGCAATCGATTTCTTATAGTACAGGTGTGGTCCTCTGAGGACAACTCCATGGTGGATGATGGAGTACACACACTAAGCCCAATACTGCCACCCTTACCTGAGTTTAATACTCAACTGCAAAATAATCCCACTGATGTCAGCACACGTCTGGTGGAGAGTCAGGCCCTTTTATTACTGCTGCACTTTAGCTGCAAACTTTCTGTAAAGCTGGGTTAATAGGACACTAGTTCATGCTACACATCTCACAGCAAAGGATGGAACAACTTAAAAAAAAAACAACTAATTTTTTGATTCTGCAGAAAACTACCTGGCCCTGAAAATTGAGTGTCATAATTTATGCAAGAACTAGTAATGTCTCACTCACCCACAAACAGAAGCTAGTCCAATGAATATTACCTTGTCACTCTCCTAACTTCCTTACAGTGGATGTTGTGTCCATAGGTAATACACTCTCATGCTTTACTTGTAACTCTTCTAGTGCCTTTCATTAAAGCAGGAGAGTGGTGAAGGAAACCAACTTTGCTGCAGTGTCATCCTTATAGGACTGACTGAGACTAAAGATACCATTTATACACCAAACTCTACAGATGAAATGTACTGTAAAGTACAGATTGGGGAATGGAGGTACAATAAGGTTAAATGACTTGTCCAGGAAGATGCATCCACTAGGAAGAGAACTCAAAACTGCTGACTCTTGGCCCCAGGTTCAATCCCCTAGATTGTATTTGCCTGCAGAGTATTTTGTCGGAAATACTCACCAGGAAAACTTGGTTAGTCTTGGTAAATGTTAGTTCCCTTAGTATTGCTAGTACTCTCTGTGTGCAAAGAGCAGCAGCAACACTAAAGTACGCTTAGGGTGAGTAATGGAGAGCTGATGTGAAAATTTATCCTAAGATGCGCACTAGCAAAAGGCAAGCCCATATCTGTTACTCCAGTAGAGCAGAAGGTCATGACTTCATTTGAGATCTCTTCTGCAAGTGGGTCTCTAACATTGTGAGATGTAGATTGAGAGATAGTAGTTTTGTTTAATCCTACTCTGCACACTTCATTTCCCTACATAGCTGTTCTTATTTCCCTCCCCCAGGATTGCTGTGGTATCTGAAGACCAGATTTTTAAAAGCATTCAGGGGTCTAAAGATGAAGGTCAGCATTTAGGTGCTTTTTGGAAATTGTACAAGCTGCCTAACTCTCACTTATCAGGGGGTAGCCGTGTTAGTCTGTATCCACAAAAACAACAAGAAGTCTGGTAGCACCTTAAAGACTAACAGATTTATTTGAGCATAAGCTTTTGTGGGTAAAAACCTCACTTCTTCAGATGCATGGAGTGAGAGTTACAGATGCAGACATAAATATACTGACACATGAAGAGAAGGGAGTTACCCCACAAGTGGAGAACCAGTGTTGACAGGGCCAATTTGATCAGGGTGGATGTAGTCCACTCCCAACAATAGATGAAGAGGTGTCAATTCCAGGAGAGGAATTGACTCAGTGATTTCAATAGGAGCTAGGCACTTTTGAAAATCCCACTAGGTGCTCATCTTTAGATGTCTAAATACCTTTAAAAATCTGGACCTGCATGCCTTGATGCAGAAAAAAAATGTGACTTGGACCAAATGAAGATCATTAGGCTGGAAAAATTGATTGTGAGAGAAGCTGTGAAAGAAGAGATGCAGGTAACACTCCCAAGCTGACTTTTAACATTCTGTCATGAAGTAAGTGGGCAATCTAAGTTCTTAGATTTCTCACTAATCTTCTTTGACATTCAATTCACAACCCTACTTGCAAGAATCTGTTATCAGGACAGTATTTCCAGAGGGAAAACTGGCTGCAGGATATATTTGAATCCACAAGCTGAAAACAAAGCTGTACTTCGCTAGTTTCTTTAACATTGTAAAAAGGGTCCGCTTTCATTTGGCAAGAGTAATGTACTGTTGCTGTCTACCAAATCCATTGCAACATCAGCTACTTAACTTGATGCTAAATTAAATTCTAATTTAAACAGGGGTAGCTAAACCAATGTAGGTAGGTTTAAACCTGTAGTATATAGAAATAGGGGCAGTGTTCCCTCTAATTTTTCCCATGCATGTACAGAATGAATTTTATGTGCACCAATATGGAATTGATGTCTGACACATGACCTCCATATTGGTGAACGTAACAAAATTCATGTGGGAGTGGAGCTGAGGAATTTGGAGTGCATGTGGGGGCTTAGGGCTGGGGCAGAGGATTGAGGTGTTGGAGGCAGGGATGAGGGGCTCAGGGCTGGGGAAGAGGGTTGGGGTGCAGGGGGGTGAGGGCTCTGTCTGGGGGTGCAGGCTCTGAGGTGGGGCCAGGGATGAGAGGTTTGGGGTGCAGGCTGCTTGGGGGCTATGGTGGGAAGAGAGGACTTCTTCCCCCCCAACCCCAGTTCTCTCTCCCTGCAGCAGCACCTGGGCTGGGCAGGAGAGGCGTCTCTCCCCTGGCCGCAGAAAGTCTGGGGCAGGTCTGTGCTGGGGCCACTGGGGAGCGGCGCCTCTTCCCGCTGCAGCAGGTCCATGCTGGGGCCGAGCACCTCTCCCTGCCGCAGTCCTGAGCCCCTGCATGGGGCTTAATAGGCGGCTGCGCAGCTTAGAGGGAATTTAGGGTGTAACTCTTTAATTATTTTCTGACCCCTTAAGTAGTTCTCACTGATTTTTCTTTTGGAAGGTGCCAGAAATCACTCAGAGCAGCAACATTATGTATGCAAGTTGGCGTTTTTTATTTCTATACATTGTGACGGGGCAAGGTCAGATGGCTATGGAAGAGTAGTCTTATTGGGATCCGGAAAGTGGGTGGGCGTCCACCGCTAAAGGATCCCCCCCAGCCTAAAAGGGGGATCCACAGGACCGAGATACCCAAAAAATTCCAGGGGAAAACTAATGAAATAACAGGGACAGGAGTGTGGTCAAAGGGTCAAATGAAGGGAACCGGACGGGGACACCGAGCAGAGAACCCCAGACAGCGCCCACTGCTCCTCAAAGGCAGCAAGGGAGTCAGAGGACGCCGCCCAGAGGAACTCTGCCCGGATGCGTGAACGGACCGAGGATCGGAAATAGACCCCACAGTCACAGGAGACTCCATAGGCCAACCTCCTCACTCTGGTTTGCTAGATGGCCATTTTTGCTAGGGCCAGGAGCAGGTTGACCAGGAGATCCCGTGAATTTGTGGGGCCACGGATGGGGAGTGCATAGATGAGAAGGTGAGAGGAGAAGTGCAACCAAAAACGTAATAAAATATTGGTGAGGAGCCGGAATAAGGGCTGCAGCCTGGCACACTCCAAGTATACATGTGCCAGGGTATCCCTCATGCCGCAAAAGGGGAAGGTGTCTGGGATTGAGGTGAACCGCGCCAAGTACCTGCCCGTGCTCACGGCTCCGTGAAGGAGCCGCCAACTGACATCCCCGGCGGGCCTTGGAACTAGGGTGGAATATAGGCTGGCCCACCGGGGCTCCTCCAAAGGTGGCAGGAGGTCCCGCCATTTTGTATCGGGGCGGGACACAAGGGTGAGGGCATGAAGGGTGTGGAGCACGAGCATGTATAGATGTTTTCTTGGCGTGGTGTGGAAGCAGACCGGCTGCATCTCGTGCAGCCGGCTTCCAGTGAAGCGGTGAAGGGGTCGGTTGGGTCCACAGGGCAGGGGTCCAGTTAAAAGGTCCGGTGGGCCTGGAGTAGGGGGTGGGCGGGGCGTGCCCTCGTGCAGGACCCGGTCGAGATAAACCCAAGCAGCAGGCGGCAAAGCGGCGTTCGCCTCCTGAAGTATGCACCGGGAAGTACAAGATCTGGAAAGCCCCATGGGCTGAGCGAGCGTCAGGGGATCCAGCCAGTCTCCCCGGTCATAGTCCAGGAGGTCTCCAACTCTTGTGACCTCTGCCAGGAGCAACCTCTTGTGCATCGAGCGGGACTCCGCCACCTGCACACGGAGCTGGGGGTTGTGTAGCAGGGGCTCCGCGAGGAGATCTGCTCCCTCGGTGGCCGCCATGGACCTGGTCATTGTAAAGAGTTTCCAGGTCTAGAGGAGGTCCTGGTAGAAGACCGGCAGCCCGGAGAGGTCTCGCAGAAGACCTCTCGGAATGAGATAAAGGAGCTGCCGGTCGTATCGGAGCCCTCGGAAGCGGCGCAGGAAGGCGTGCACCAGTATGCTCCACACCAGACTACCTGCAACATAAAGGAGTCTCTGAAGGGTCTGGAGGCGGAAGACATGGACCTGAGTGAGCAGACATTTTAGGCCCTGCCCTCCCTCCTCCAGAGGTAGATGGAGAACCCCTGCAGGGACCCAGTGCAGTCCTGACCAAAAGAACTCCAGAATCAATGTCCGGAGGTTGGCCAGGAAAGCCGGGGCCGGGACCAGGGTGTTGAGCCAGTACCAGAGCATGGACAAGACTAGCTGATTAAGCACCAGCTCTCTCCCTCGAAGGGAGAGGCACCGGAGTAGTCCTGTCCATTTCCGGAGCCGCTCTATCACCCCGCCCTCTAAATTCTGCCAGTTCTCTGGCGGAGAGGGATGCGTGGCAGAAAGGTAAATGCCAAGATAGAGCAGCGGACCCGTGCTCCACCAGATGGCCAGAAGCGCGGGTGGGAGGGAGCTCGCCTACCGCCAGTCCCCTACCACCAAGCCAGAGCTCTTGACCCAGTTGACCCGCACGGAGGAGGCTGCTGAATAGATGCCCTGACAAGCCTCCACCCGCACCAAGTCACCCGGGGCCTGGACTTCGAGGAGCACGTCATCAGCGTACGCCAACAGGACCAGCCGCAGCTCCGGCTCCTGCAGCACCAACCCTGTCAACCTCATTCGGAGGAGACAGAGGAAGGGCTCAATAGCCAGAGCGTACAGCTGGCCTGAGGGGGGCACCCCTGCCGTACTCCTCGACCGAAGCTGACCGTTTTGGTCAGGGTCCAGTTGAGCCTGACCAAACACTCTGCGGAGGCATACAGTGCCCGGAGAAAAGCCACAAACTGGGGTCTGAAACCAAATTCCTGCAGAGTGCTCAGGAGATACCCGTGATCCACCCTGTCGAACGCCTTCTCCTGATCTAAGGACATGAGGGCGAACGACAGACTATCCGTACACACGAGTTCCAAAAGGTCCCAGACCAGATATAGGTTGTTGAAGATGCTGCGGCCCGGGACAGTGTAGGTCTGGTCTGGGTGGACCACGTCCGCCAGCACGGACCCTAGCAGCAGCGAGATGGCTTTTGCCACGACTTTGTAGTCCGTGCTGAGGAGCGAGACGGAACGCCGATTTTGTAAATCGCGGAGGTCTCCGTTCTTCGGCAATAAGGCGAGCACGGCTCGCCTGCATGAAAGAGGGAGGACCCCGCTCTGCAAAGACTCGGCCCAGACGGTGACTAGGTCTGGGCCCAGGATGTCCCAGAATATGCGGTAAAACTCCACGGTCAGCCCGTCCATGCCTGGAGATTTATTGGTGGGCATGCGACGGAGGGCTTCCGAGAACTTGGCCAGAGTGAGAGGCAGCTCTAGCCGGTCTCGGTCGCCCACGCTGACCGTCGGGAGCTCCTCCCAGAGCACTCTGCAAGTGTTAGGATCGGTTGGATCCGGGGAGAAAAGGCTTGCGTAGAAGGCTCTTGCCCTCCCGCACAACTCCACCGGATCCATGAGGGGGGTGCCATCTTCTGCCAGTAGGCAGATGACATGTTTTTTAGCCCCCCTCTTTTTCTCCAGGGCGTAGAAGAAGCGGGAGCTACGATCCATCTCCTGAAGGAGACGGAGGCGGGATCGAACAAAGGCACCCCAGGCCCGATGGTCCTCGAGGGTCCGGGGCTCCTCCCGCTTCTCCCGGCACGCTCCACAGAGGGGTGGATCCTCGGGGCTGGCGGCCCGACGCCTCTCCAGCTCTAAGACCTCCCGTTCCAACTGCTCTATCGCTGCATCCCTCCGTCGGCTGGTGCCCCGGGTGTAGTCACGGCAGAAGAGCCGGGCGCGCACCTTCCCTACGTCCCACCACCGCCGTGCCGAGGGAAAGGCACGCCGCTGCCCTCGCCAGGCCAGCCAGAACTCCCGGAAGGACGCCACGAAGCCCGCATCCTCCAGCAAGCTGTTGTTAAAATGCCAATAGGCCGGCCCCGGCCTCTCCGCGCAGAGGGAGGCTGTCACGGTGGCTATGTGATGGTCAGAAAAAGGGGCCGGCCGGATGCTGGAGGAGTGGGCTCGTGTAAGATGAAAGCGTGATAAATAAATGCGGTCCAACCGGGAGTGGCGCGACCGATGGGCCTCCACCCGGACAAAGGTGAACGTGGAAATGTCATCCGGGTGGTGGTCGCGCCAGACGTCCACCAGGGAGTGGTGTTCGACTATCTCCTGGAGGACGGCGACGGCGGCCGGGTTCTGCTCGGTTCCCGAGCGGTCCCGCTCCTCAAGGGTGATGTTAAAGTCCCCTCCCAGGACCAGGCATTCATGAGGATCCAAGGTGCCGAGGAAGGCAGACGCCTGCTGATAGAATTGCAGCCGCTCCGGGCTTGCTGCCGGGGCATAGATGTTGACGAAGTTGACTACGAGCCCCTCCATGCGGACCCGGAGGTGCAGCAGGCGACCCAGCACAGCCTCGGTGACCCCCAGCACCTCGGGCCGTAGGTCGGGGGAGAACAGGATCGCCACTCCAGCCGTACGAACTGTAAGGTGGCTAAAGTAGACCCTGTCCCCCCAATCCAGCCGCCAGCTGTCTTCGGCGGTCAGATCCGTATGGGTCTCCTGCAGGAAAACCACAGAGTACCTCCCCTCCCGAAAGAAGGAGAGCACCTGGGACCTGCGGAGACCCATCCTACAGCCGCGGGTGTTCAATGTTGCGATGGTAAAGGGTGTCATGAGGAGGGCTGGGGGGATCCTCGCCAGCAGGGATGCTCGCAGCTCCCGGCGGGCCGCGCAGCAGTCCGTGACCCACCCCGTAGGTGAGTAAGGAGTCACGGAAGAGGCGGACCCACTGGTAGGCCGCGGCGCCCTGCCTCCCGGTCCTTTTACTCTCCCCCATGAGGGCCCTGGCGGCCCGGAGGATTTGATTAAAGTCCCCCCATCGCTGGAGGGCAAGCTGGACTTTGTTGCAGGAGCCACGGACGTCTTCTAGAAACTCCCGCAACTCCTCTCGCAGCGCATGGGGGGCTGGGGTTACGGTCTGGTTACTCCCCGACGGGGCCCTGGTACAACCCCGTGGCCCACCGAGATGGGCAGACAGGGTGCGGACCCCCGACGGGGCTCCTGATGGGTTGACCTGAATGCTGGGGCTATAGGGGGCGGTGGAGGGAGGATAGCAACCCCTGGTGGGTCGGGACAGGTAAACAAAAAGGCCACTCCCTGGGAGTCATCTGTTGGAAAGGGGAAGAAGACAGTCCCAGGGGCGGCAATAACATCTCGGGAGGTGGACGGGATAAGGACAGGGGCAGGGGTAGAGGTGAGAGTCTGGGCAGGGAGAGGGCTCTCAGTGAGGCCGGGCGCAAGCTCTCTGGTGGATTTGGCAGCCATGGCATCAGGAGGTGGACTCTTTTCTGTAGGGCCCTCTCCCGGGAAGGAGGTTGAATGCTCCTCACCAGCGAGGGGTGCACCTGGTGGCTCAGGTTCCAGTCGCGTGGCACTGGCCATCGCCTCAACAGGCTCGGCGGTTCTCAGCAGGGTGCCCTCTGCAGCCGGGTTGATGGAGGAGTCCAGGGGCTCCTTGGAGGTGGGAGCAGAAGCAACGGTTACGGGGAGGGAACATGGGGAAAGGGGGGCTGGAGTGAGGTCGCCCAGATCGAGGCCCGCTAGCATAGGATCGTCCTCCCCCTGGGTGACCGGGGTCAGACCCAGGGCCTCGATCTCCTCATATATAGATGGGAAATTGTTTTCCGCTACCCCGGGATTCTCTCCGCCGGCACTGACGCGACGATTGCTTCGGGGCACATTGGGGTTTCAGATGGTGCCTCGGGGGTCTTGGAGGGGAGGGACTCCCGTGGAGGGGAGATACTGCCTTCCAGTGCTGCCACGTCTTCCCCAGCCGGCTCTGGTGGATGGAACACACCCGTGGGTAGAGCGGAAGGCTCGGCATCAGTGCCCCCCTTCCTGGTCTTCCGGGGGGCCTCCGCGTCAGATGGAAGAAGCAGAGCTCAAGCCTTCTGCTTGCCCCGCTTCCCCTGGACTAGGGCCTAGTCCTCCATGGCATCATCCAGGGGCTGGCTAGCAGGGGCTGTGTCAGGGGGCAGAGGCGACGGCTCAGGGACTCGAGGGGGTAATGGTGGGGCAGCACAAGGGAGGGAAAATTCCCCTTGGGGCGGGCCCTCTCCCATGCCCGGCGGTGTCCCTGCCGCACCCTCCTCACAGGCCCCACCAGATCGCAAGCAGCGGGGGCAGGGCTCTCCCGCTCGTCTGGGCATAGTTGGGGAGGTGCCCCTTAGGTCCGAGCGGGAGCAATGGTGGACTGAGAAGGAGGAGGAGTGGTTTCAGGCGCCGGGCAGCCAGGGGCGCGGGCGATGACGGGACCAATGCCCTGCCGGGGCTCGGGGGTCCGAGATGCCCCTCCTTGCCGGGCCAAGGGGCAATCCCTCTGGAAGTGCCCCATCGCCCGGCAGAGGTAGCACCGGGCCTCCCCTGTGGAATAATGCACCTGGTAATGGGCCCCCTGGTAGGGGACTAGGAAGGACCCCTCCAGCGCCTCTTCGTCACGCGCCGCCAGCAGCAGTTGAAGCTGCACTTGCTGGCGGAATGAGAGGATGTGACGGAGGGCGGGGTCTTTGCAGCCCAACGGGAGAGGGCTGATGACAGAGATGGGTTTCCCCAAGGTAGAAAGGGTGGGTAACAGGGCGGCATTGGGGAGAAAGGGAGGGACGGAGGTCAGGACCAGGCGGACGCCCAGGTCCTCTAGCGGCTCTAACGGGACAAACACGCCCCGTACTGCCAGGCCCTTCTCCACCACCTCCTGGGCAGCGGCCTCCGATGTTAAGAAGAAGACGACCTTGCCATACATTTTGGAGGCCGCCACAAAGGCCGTGGGCCCCACCACCCTCGCCAACACCCGCACATAGGTCTCCACGTGGGGCGAGGCAGGCACCAGGAGGCAACGGACGCCGTGCTTCTTGGTCATGGTGGGAAAGGGGACCCGGTCACCATAGATGGTAGTGGAGGCGGTGGGCAGGAGAGATGACGTAGCGGCAGGCGGGGGGGCTGCCGTCACCTGGGCGTACGCCCTGGCGGCCGTGGGAGGGACACCCGCAGAGCTGGTGGAGGGAACAGTGGGGAGGGGCGCCCCAGCTGAAGATGGGGCCGGGGCATTGGGGGCAGCCGCTGCCATGGAGGGCCTGGTCTTTTTAGCGGGGCCCTTCCCCTTCTTCTTCCTCTGGCCCTTCCCGCCAGCTGGGGGGACTCCCCCCGTATCTGAGGGGGTGAGAGACGTGGCAGCAGTGGAGGTACCCCAGTGCCCGTCGCTGCTGGTGCCCCAGCGGGGGTGATGGCAGATGGTTCGGCGGCGGAGGTAGAGGCTTGGGGGGGTGACAGAGGGGCAGATGGGGGAGAGGTAGCTGGGGCTGCTGGAGGAGCCCCACCCGTCTCATTCCCCTCCATCATGAGCAGGGAGGGAAGGAGAGACACCAGAAGGAGGAGGGGAGAGGGAAAGCAGGTCGACCACTCCTCCCCGCTAGGCTGCAGGCAGGGGAGGAGGGCGCCAAAAGGGGTGGGCTGGACGGGGGGCAATCAGGGGTTAGGGTTCAGTCACCGACACAAGGTGGAATTCCGGCTCCTCTTGGTGCACTAGGGGAGGGGGGGATACAACAACATTTGGGGTGCAGTGAAAGGGGTTGAAACTAAAATGGGGAGTTACACAAGCGCATGGGAGGGGGCATGGGCACACGGAGCAAGGGGCTAAGCGGTCTGGAGTTAGGGCAGGGAAACCAAGGGGCTAACTTCAGAGGCTGGGGCGGGGCAAACAAACAAAGGCTGCAGAAGGAAATGGGCGGGGCAGGCAAACAAACTGAAGCTAGTAAGGGGGTCTGGGACAAAAGGGAGGACAAAGCTACAAGTGGCAAATGGGGCAGGTAGTAAAGGGCAAGCTGGGGGGTAGGCAGTCCGGGGGGGGCACATGTGCTCACGTGCACTTGCACAAGTCTTTTTTAAGCTGGCTGCTGCTTCTGGCCCAAAGGGTGGAAATAGGGCGTGGCAAGTCAAGCAAGCAGCTGAGTCCAGAGGCAGGAGCTGAGGCAGGTGGTATACAGCCAGTGGGGGTGGTGGAGGGGGCAGCGGTAGTGGTGGGGGTTGGGGGGACACACAGATGGATCGGGGGGCAGCTCCACCCCACACCCCCTGTGTCCCTACAAACACAGTCAAAACCCCCACCACAAGAGCACAGTTTGAAAATTACTCAGTCTTAGGGCCCCCTCCACGGTGGTCTGCAAAGTCTCTAGGTGCTCCCCCACTGGTAGATGGTCCTCTTCTTCTCCTCCTCGGGCTCCAGCAGCTCCAGACAGCGGCCTCTGCAGCAGCAGCAGCTCCAGGAACTCCAGGTTGTAGTCCAGGCAGGCAGAAAGGACCCCTCTCAGGTGGTGGTGGTGGTGGTGTCCACAACAGCAGTGGCTGGGGTCCCTCCCTCCTCCTCTCTGGGGAGTGGGCTAGCAGCCCCCCCACTCCAGGGCTGCAATTGGAGCAGTAGTAGTACCCAAGAGTGGGGGGTCCAGCAGCCAAGTAGCAGAGAATGGGGGGTGTCTGGCCCAGCCAGGGGAGCAGCTGGAGCAGCAGGGAGAGCTTAGGGCCTAGCAGCAGGAGTAGCAGCTTCCCACCTCCCTCCAAGCTAGAAGGCTATTGAAGAGCAGTGGGGGAAAGAGAGAGATTTGCTCCAGGCTAAACAAATCCCTGGTATCAGGGTAAGTGAAATGGAAGCTGCTCCAGGTCCATTAAGACACCTGGGGCCAATTAAGAACTTTCCAGAAGGCAGGGAGAGGGCTAGGTTGATTGGGACACCTGAAGCCAATCAGGGGCTGGCTGAAACTAGTTAAAAGCCTCCCAGTCAGTCAGTCAGGGAAGAAGTTGCGCGGTTGGAGAGGCTGAGTAGTACACACCATATCAGGCACAAGAAAGGAGGCCCTGAGGTAAGGGTGAAGTGGAGCTTGAGGAAGTGAGGGCTGCTGTGAGGGAAGTAGTTCAGGGAATTGTACATGTCATGTTTCTAAAAGGTCAGCTACCATAGCTGATACTATTAGGGTCCCTGGGCTGGAGCCCGGAGTAGAGGGTGGACCCGGGCTCCCCCCCCCCCACTTTTGCTCCCTGTTTAATCACTGAGACTGGGAGACAACAGAGACTGTGCAAGGAAGGATAACTTCTCCTCACCTCCCTCGCTGGCTTATGATGAAAATGGCTCAGTAGACTGTGACCCTTGTCTCTAGAGAAAGAAGGGTTATGAGGAGGGTCACAGTGAGCCTCTGAGGCTAGCAAAATCCACCAGAAAATGTGTGACCCACGGAGGCAAGGACAGAGCTTTGTCACAACTGGTGTTAGGAGTGGGATTTCATTCACAGCATGGCGGAAGAAAGAGGTTTTTTAAAAAAAAAAGTGCATTGGGGTTTTGGATTTTTTTTGTTTTGGTTTTTGTTTGTTTGCTTTCTACCACAATGGAGGAGGTGGTAAGAGCTCTGGTACAAGCCACGGCAGCCCAGCAGGAGGCCATCCGGGTTCAGGCAACGGCACAACAGGAGTCTATGCAGCTACAGCAGGAAACCAATATATTATCGATGAGCCAGACGACCCAAGATCATGCCCTCTTGAGAGAGGTGGTGGACCAGCTGAAGATCCTCACCACCCAGGTCCAGGGGTCCGACGGGACGTAAACCCTGAGGGCCACTGGTTGTCTGCCAAAGATGACGTCAGGAGATGATGTAGAGGCATATCTCCTCTCATTCAAAAGGACTGCTCAGCGTGAGGCGTGGCCCCAGGAGCAGTGAGCCAGCATTCTCGCCCCTTTTTTGTGTGGAGAGGCCCAGAAGGCCTACTTTGACTTGCCTGCCATGGATGCCACTGACTATACCCGTCTGAAGGCAGAGATCCTAGCCGATCGGGGTAATGGCAGCGGTAAGGGCCCAAAGGTTCTATGAGTGGAAATACCAGGAGAACAAACCCCCGAGGTCCCAGCTATTCAACCTCATACACCTCACATGGAAGTGGTTACAGCCTGAGGTGTGCAGGCCGGAGGAGATTTTGGAGACCTGGGTCATAGACCATTACATGCGGGGACTGCTGCCAGATCTCCGCAAATGGGTAGGCCAGAACGATCCGTCCACGTACAACGAGATGATCACACTGGTAGAAATATGGATGACAGCCAGGGAACTGACCCGACTACCCAAGGAAGGCCCCTTTCGAAGCAAGCACCCGACCCCAACCCTGGAAGGTTGGGCAGCCAAACCCCCGGGGAGTCCTAGGTAGAAGAAGCGGGGGGGGGGCGAAAACCAGCGGGGACCCCAGAAGGAAGGGATTGGCCTGAGTGGGGGGAACCCCAGGACTAAACCCCATAACCCCCGGGATAGGGGAGTGATTAAAAGCAATTATAGATGTTATGCATGTTGGGAGTGGGGACACATAGGAGCACAGTGTCCCAGCACCGAGGAGCCTATGCAATGTAACCTGGGGGAATGGGAGGTCCCATGCTCCCTTATCCACCTCGCAGGGGTTGCATTAGCCCTGCATAATTACACCAGGCCAGTGAGGATAAATGGAGCAGAGACTACAGCGCTTGTGGACTCTGGGAGTGCTATCATATTGGGTAAGCTGGTAAAAAATAGTCAGCTGCTACAAGCCAAACGCGTAGCAGTGACATGCGTGCATAGGGCCGTGAGCCCACCATCCCAGTGGAGATAGAGGTGCAGGGAAACCCAGGCACGGATCCTGCGTATGTTCTTCTGGCCAGGAGTACATGAAGATGTCTGGTGATACTGCACCTCTTGTCCAGAGTGTCAGTTACATAGCCCTTGCCCGCACTTGCGGGCTCCTTTGATACCTCTTCCAATAATAGATGTTCTTTTTGAATGGATAGCCATGGATCTGGTAGGATCCCTAGAGAAGACAGCTCGGGGCCATCAACATGTGCTTGTTGTACTGGACTATGCAACCCGGTACCCAGAAGCTGTTCCCCTGTGCAACACAGCTTCCAAGCCAATAGGTAAGGAGCTAGCACAGATCTTTGCCCGGGTTGGGCTACCCAAGGAGATATTGACTGATCAAGGGACACCTTTCATGTCTAAATTGATGAAAGATCTCCGTTCATTGCTCCACGTACAAGCCCTACGGACCTCTGTATACCACCCGCAAACAGATGGCGTTGTGAAAAGGTTCAATAGGACCCTCAAGGCCATGATCAGGAAAGTGGTGAGCTGGGATGGGAAAGATTGGGATACCCTATTGCCTTACCTCATGTTTGCCATCCGGGAGGTTCCGCAAGCCTCCATGGGTTTTTCTCCATTTGAACTACTATATGGGCGCCACCCTCGGGGCATATTGGATATAGCCAGAGAAGCCTGGGAAGAGGAGCCAAATCCTGGAAGGAACATAGTTGAGCATGTACTGCAGATGAGAGATCGGATAGCCCAAGTTACGCCCTTTGTACAGGAACACTTGGAGAGAGCACAGGAGACCCAACAAACCCATTATAAACAGCAAGCGAAGCTTTGACGGTTCCAACCAGGGGATCGGGTGATGCTACTGGTGCCTGCAGCAGAAAGTAAACTGTTGGCCCAGTGGCAGGGACCCTATGAAATAATCGAAGCCGTGGGAGAGGTGAACTATAAGGTGCAGCAGCCAGGCCGCCGGAAATTGGAGCAAATTTACCACATCAATCTTCTAAATCCTTGGCACGATCGAGAGGCATGCTTAGTCATGCAGAAGACCCTTCCCCAGGAGGATAGCTTACACAAGCAAGTGAGGATATCATCTGACTTGACGCCGATACAAAATATCGAGGCAGCTGACATGATTAATCGCAACAGAGATGTGTTCTCTACAAAACCAGGGCAGACGACTGAGACCTATCACCATATCCGCACGATCCCTGGAGCCAAGGTAACATTGAGACCCTACCGAATCCCAGCAGCCAAAAGAGAGAAAATCAAGGCCGAAGTAAAGAAAATGTTAGAATTAGGGGTTATTGAAGAATCTTACAGTCAGTGGTCCAGTCCAATTGTTTTAGTGCCTAAACCTGACTATACCATGAGATTCTGTAATGACTTTCACCGACTGAATGAAATATCCCAGTTTGGTGCATACCCCATACCATGCATTGATGAATTGGTTGACTGACTGGATAGTGCCCGATTCTTGACTATACTGGATCTGACAAAAGGGTACTGCAGATTCCTCTGACCAAAGAAGCTAAAGAAAAGACAGCATTCTCCACCCTGGATGGGCTATTCCAGTACACCGTCCTCCCTTTTGGACTACATGGGGCCCCAGCCTCATTCCAGTGCCTCATGGATAAGCTGCTGCACCCCCATACTAGTTATGCAGCTGCATACCTAGATGATGTCATCATCCATACGCCAAGCTGGGGAACCCACTTAGAGAAAGTTGAAGCAGTACTGCGCACCTTAAGGCGGGCTGGCCTCATTGTTAATCCCGCTAAATGTGCCATAGGGCTAGCAGAGGCTAGGTACCTGGGATATATTGTGGGAAGGGGCATAGTGAGGCCCCAAACAAATAAGCTAGAGGCAATTCAAAATTGGCCCCGGCCAACCCGAAAGAAGCAGGTCCGTGCGTTCCTAGGCGTGATAGGCTACTACCAACGGTTTATTCCCCACTTCACCACTAGGGCAAGTCCCCTAACGCACCTGGTGAAGGCCCGAGGTCCAGACATGGTAAAGTGGACCGACGCAGCAGAGGGGGCATTTACAGGCCTTCGGATGGCCCTCTGTAATGACCCCGTACTCATAGCCCCAGACTTTAACAGGGAATTTATTTTACAAACAGATGCTTCCGAGGTGGGGTTGGGAGCAGTTCTGTCGCAAATGGTGAAAGAAGAGGAACACCCAATCCTCTACCTAAGCAGAAAGCTTCTCCCAAGAGAACAGAAATACGCAGTAGTCGAGAGCTAATGCTTTGCTGTCAAATGGGCTATGGAGACACTGCATTATTACTTCTTAGGCCGGCGATTTACTCTTGTGACGGACCACACACCCCTCCAGTGGATGCAGCGGAATAAGGAAAAAAATGCAAGGGTTACCAGGTGGCTCTTATCCTTCCAACAATGCAAGTTCTGCATACGGCACAGGGCTGGATGCCACCATGGCAACACTGATGGTCTGTCACGAGCATACTGCCTGGCGTCCCAAGTTGCCTAACTCTATGGTGTTGAGCAGAGGGGGAGGACATGTGACGGGGCAAGGCCAGATGGCTATAGAAATGTAGTCTTATTGGGATCTGGGAAGGGGGCGGGCGAAGCCCGTCCACTGCTAAAGGATCCCCCCCAGCCTAAAAGGGGGATCCACAGGATCTAGATACCCAAAAAATTCCAGGGGACAACTAATAATATAACAGGGACAGGAGTGCGGTCAAAGGGTCAAACGAAGGGAACCGGAAAGGGAAACACAGAGCAGAGAACCCCAGACAGCGCCTACTGCTCCTCAAATGCGTCAAGGGAGTCAGAGGACGCCACCCAGAGGAACTCTACCCGGATACGTGAACGGACCGAGGATCGGAAATAGGCCCCACAGTCACAGGAGACTCCATCGGCCAACCTCCTCACTCTGGTTTTCTAGATGGCCATTTTAGCTAGGGCCAGGAGGAGGTTGACCAGGAGATCCCATGACTTTGTTGGGCTACGGATAGGGAGTGCATAAATGAGAAGGTGAAGGGAGAAGTGCAACCAAAAACGTAATAAAATATTGGTGAGGAGCCGGAATAGGGGCTGCAGCCTGACACACTCCAGGTATACATGTGCCAGGGTATCCCTCACACCGCAAAAGGGGCAGGTGTCTGGTATTGAAGTGAACCGTGCCAAGTACACGCCTGTGCTCACGGCTCCGTGAAGGAGCCGCCAACTGACATCCCCGGCGGGCCTTGGGACTAAGGTGGAATATAGGCTGGCCCACCGGGGCTCCTCACCCTCCAAAGGTGGCAGGAGGTCCCACCATTTTGTATCGGGGCGGGACACGAGGGTGCGGGCGTGAAGGGTGTGGAGCATGAGCGTGTAGAGATGTTTTCTTGGTGCGGTTTGAAAGCAGACCGGCTGCATCTCGTGCAGCCGGCTTCCAGTGAAGGGGTCGGTTGGGTCCACGGAGCAGGGGTCCAATTAAAAGGTCCGGTGGGCCTGGGGTAACGGGTGGGCGGGGCGTACCCTCATGCAGGACCCGGTCGAGATGAACCCGAGCTGCGGGCGGCAAAGCGGCCTTCACCTCCTGAAGTATGCGCCGGGGAGTACAAGGTCTGGAAAGCCCCATGCGCTGAGCAAGCGTCAAGGGATCCAGCCAGTCTCCCTAGTCATAGTCCAGAAGGTCTCCGACTCTTGTGACCTCTGCCAGGACCAACCTCTGGCGCACCAAGCGGGACTCCGCCACCTGCACACGGAGCTGGGGGTTGTATAGCAGGGGCTCCGCGAGGAGATCTGCCCCCTCGGTGGCCGCCACGGACCCGGTCATTGTAAAGAGTTTCCAGGTCTGGAGGAGGTCCTGGTAGAAGACCGGCAGCCCGGAGAGGTCTCGCGGAAGACCTCTCGGATGGAGATAAAGGAGCTGCCGGTCGTATCGGAACCCTCGGAAGCGGCGCAGGAAGGCGTGCGCCAGTATGCTCCACGCCGGACTACCTGCACCATAAAGGAGCCTTTGCAGGGTCTGGAGATGGAAGACATGGACCTGAGTGAGCAGACATTTTAGGCCCTGCCCTCCCTCCTCCAGAGGTAGATGAAGAACCCCTGCAGGGACCCAGTGCAGTCCTGACCAAAAGAACTCCAGAATCGATGTCCGGAGGTTGGCCAGGAAAGCCGGGGCCGGGATCAGGGTGTTGAGCCGGAACCAGAGCATGGACAGGACTAGTTGATTAAGCACTAGCGCTCTCCCTCGAAGGGAGAGGCAGCGGAGTAGTCCTGTCCATTTCCAGAGCCGCTCTATCATCCCGCCCTGTAAATTCTGCCAGTTCTCCGGTGGAGAGCGATGCGTGGTGGAAAGGTAAACGCCAAGATAGAGCAGCGGACCTGTGCTCCACCGGATGGCCTGAAGCGCGGGTGGGAGGGAGCTCGCCTACCGCCAGTCCCCTACCACCAAGCCAGAGCTCTTGACCCAATTGACCCGCACGGAGGAGGCTGCCGAATAGATGGCCTGGCAAGCCTCCATCCGCACAAAGTCGCCCGGGTCCTGGACCACGAGGAGCACGTCATCAGCGTACGCCAACAGGACCAGCCGCAGCTCTGGCTCCCGCAGCACCAACCCTGTCAACTTCCTTCGGAGGAGACAAAGGAAGGGCTCGATTGCCAGAGTGTACAGCAGGCCCGAGAGGGAGCACCCCTGCCGTACTCCTCACCCGAAGCTGACCGGTTCAGTCAGGGTCCAGTTGAGCCTGACCAAACACTCTGCGGAGGCATACAGTGCCCGGAGAAAAGCCACAAACTGGGGTCTGAGGCTAAACGCCTGCAGAGTGCTCAGGAGATACCCATGATCCACCTTGTCGAACGCCTTCTCCTGATCTAAGGACATGAGGGCGAACGACAGACTATCCGTACACCCGAGTTCCAATAGGTCCCGGACCAGATATAGGTTGTCAAAGATGCTACGGCCCGGGACGGTGTAGGTCAGGTCTGGGTGGACCACGTCCGCCAGCATGGACCCTATCCGCAGCGAGATGGCTTTTACCACGACTTTGTAGTCCATGCTGAGGAGCGAGACGGGACGCCAATTTCGTAAATCGCGGAGGTCCCCCTTCTTCGGCTATAAGGCCAGCACGGCTCGCCTGCATGAAAGAGGGAGGACCCCGCTCTGCAAAGACTCGGTCCAGACGGTGACTAGGTCTGGGCCCAGGACATCCCAGAACACGCGGTAGAACTCCACGGTCAGCTCATCCATGCCAGGAGATTTATTGGTGGGCATGTGACGGAGGGCTTCCGAGAACTTGGCCAGAGTGAGAGGCAGCTCTAGCCGGTCTCAGTCGCCCGTGCTGACCGTTGGGAGCTCCTCCCAAAGCACTCTGCAAGCGTTAGGATCGGTCGGATCCGGGGAGAAAAGGTTTGCGTAGAAGGCTCTCGCCCTCCCGCACATCTCCACCGAATCCGTGAGGGTGGTGCCATCTTCTGCCAGTAGGCAGATGATATGTTTCTTAGCCCCCGTCTTTTTCTCCAGGGCGTAGAAGAAGCGGGAGCCGCGATCCATCTCCCGAAGGAGACGGATGCGGGATCGAACAAAGGCACCCCGGGCCCGATGGTCCTCGAGTGTTGGGGTTCTCATGCGAGCCGGACAAAGCACATCAGCCAATATTGTTGGAAGCAAAGCCGTTTATCTATTATTTCCTCATTGCTTTTATACACTCCTCTTACATAACATTTTCAACCCTCTCCCAAGTCCATCATCCGGTCACGGAGACATTTTGTTGGTCGAGCAGCCTTAGCACGGGCTGTACACGTGCATCCTTCCTCTTGATTGGAGCACAGCTGTCCGCTATCTGTTGTTAACAAGGTCTGGTGTTGCCAGTTTGTCTGGGTCACATTCCAGCCTGTAACTCTTTCTCAAGGTTCATTAAAGGGTCATCAAAGGTTCACCGTGACCTTAACTAGCTCATAAACATTCTTAAGTAGCTCACATACACACCATGTTCCCACATCTCCCCCTTTTTTATCACATGACAGACGAACCATCGGCTACTTGCGTAGTTCCATCCAATTTTCATTCATCAGCAGGGATGACCTAACAGGGGCAGAGCAATACATTTTACGGAATGTATCAAACAAGGAGGGGAGACATTGCAAACAGAAACAAAGGCAAATAAGACCAATACATACAAAAACTATAATTCCAAACAACTGCCGAAGCCACCCCAAGGAAGGCAACCACCCTGTGAGCCAATCCCAAAATCCCGCAAACCCGGTATCCTGACGAATGTGCTCAGTGAGGGAAGTTAGCTCATCCAGATGCTCTTCAATGGATCGGCTATTATCCGTAAGATTAAAACAACAGATATGTTTAAATGATTCACATCCCATATGATGCTTAAGCAATAAAAAATCAATCTCAGCTCGATTATCTAAAATGGCATCTCTTAATTCCTGCTGTTCCATACTCAAAAGAGCAATAGCCTGTGAAGTAGCATTAAGCACTTTAACAGCAAAACAAGCTAATGCATTCAAAGTTTGCACGGTATAATAAGTTGCAAAGCCAGGAATGCCTGCAACAGCATTCATCAAAGCCAAATATTCCGAATGACTATACAAGGCAACATCGGCGGAACACGTATTCTGCAGGGCCGTGCTTCGCCGACTTCACTGCTGATTCTTTCCAGGCAACAAAAGGGTCATTCGGCTAAGGCAACATAAAGTATTATGACTTAAATTAGCAGGAATATAACTAAAAGTCCGCGCACCACAAGTAAAAAACCAACCAGTCGGCAAAATAATATGTCCATAATTAAAAGAAACATTAACTGCATTAGTACAATTCAAGAAGGGGGCATTAACAGTTTTGCAGCCCATAGGTACTTTTGCGCGTGTGCAGTTAACCACTCGCGCACATGTTACATTATTTGCCCCGGCTGGATATGGGGTATGTAAAGACAGGGCCCCAGGGGGTAAGGAATAATTGGCGGGGCCCCAATTTGCTATAGTCGAATACTGTGAAGACAAATTGGCATAAGCTGCAAGCATAGTGTGATTGCCAATTTCTTCGGGATGATGACATATGGGCACAAGACAAGTGCCCAGTAGTTCCCCTGCTGCCACAGAATCAGACAAACAAAAGTGTGTCACATTGGCTATCGATGCCAAACGTTCCCACAGGTTATACATCATTCGTGTACGTAGGGGTACAAGAAGTCCCCCCTGTAACCCAAGCAATAACACTATGACAATATTAATAGCCCACATCCTCATTCTGGAAATAAACAGGATATGGCTGCAAGCACAGCCTCCTCCGATGCTTCCTCTCCAAGCGCAGGATCTCGTTGTCCAGGCGTCGGGTTCAAGGGCGAGCGAGGTTGCTGTAGCCACGGACGCACCCACTTGGCCAGGATCCACCGGGGACCTGCATCAGTAGAAACACAAGCATATCCCCTTCCCCAGCTTAACAATTCCACCGGCCCTTTCCATATCTGTTGGCGGTAGTCAAACCAGCGCACTTGGGGCCGGGGGAGGTGCTCGTCCCGGGTCAACCCAAAGAGGTGCCGGAACGCCGGGGGTGCATTATGTTGGCCAGGCTGTAACCAATTTAAAACATATAATGCCTTTAACAGACGGGCCTGCGGGGTATGCTCAAGTGCATCTGGATGTGGGTCAGGGGTGACTCCCCCTTTTTGTTTAAGTAGCAAAGATTTAACTGAAGCATGAGTACGTTCAATAATAGCCTGACCCGTGGAATTACCGGGAACTCCGGTAACATGGGACACACCCCAACGAGCAAGGAAATGAGCCGTACGGCGGGATACATAACCGGCACCATTATCAGTTTTAATGGTTGCTGGAACGCCCATAGCGGCAAAGCAACTTTGCCAATGGCGAATAACATCACGAGCGCCGGTTGAAGAAAGGGCAGTAGCCCAGACATAGCCGGAAAAGGTGTCAACAGACACATGAACAAAGCGAAGGCGGCCAAACTCAGGGAAAATAGTAATGTCGGTCTGCCATAGTTGGAGGGAGGCAAGACTGCGAGGATTGACACCGGAAGAGAGGGGTAGGGAATGCCTCTGACAATCTGAACAGGAGGCAACAATCGCACGGGTATCTGCAAGGGGCAATCGAAACTGACGCGCAAGGACGCGTGCAGACTGGTGAAAAAAGTCATGGGAAAGGCGAGCCTGAGCAAAGGAGTTAGGAAGCTGAGCATACAATTGTGGGGGATTAACAAACGCATCAACTCGCGCGTTACCCTCGGCGAGGAACCCAGGAAGACCGGAATGGCTACGAATGTGCATAATAAAATAGGGGACCAAACGAGCATTAAGGAGGTGCCATAATCGTAAAAAGGCACGCCAGAGAACAGGATTAGGAACGCGACGAAGAAAGGCACGTTCCATCCAGCAAACCACCCCAACAACATACAGTGAATCAGTAACAATATTAAGAGGTATGGTAGGCCATTTTTCAAAAGCACGAATAACGGCACAAAATTCGAGAACTTGGACAGAACCTTCTGCCACAACGGCCTCATGGCACCAGCGATCAGCACTATGCCAAAAAAGGCCGGCACGGGCAGCGCGGCCACTGGCGTCCGTAAAGACCGTAAGGCCAGAGAGAGGTGCCAGAGAAAGGAACGGCAGACGTTCCAACGGAAGGGGAGCAGAGAAAAAACGGTGCGGGGGGTAATGATTGTCCAAACGGCCAGCATAATTTAAAAGGGCCAATGCAAAAGGCAAAGATTCCGCAAGTAAACGAGTAAGGGTGCGGGAATCATAGGGGAGATAAATAATAGACGGGTCGCAGCCCGCAAGGGACACCAAGCGGTCTCGAGCATTTACAAGAAGCCGGGCAATAGCATCAACACGGGTGGTGATTGTACGGGAGTAACGTGAAGGCGGGAAGATCCATTCTATCACAATGAGAGGATCAGAGAGACTGTGGTCTCACTGAAATAAAAGGGCCTCCAGGGAGGTATCATAGGAAAGTAGGGCAATACAAAAGGGGAGATCAGGAGCAATGCGGCCAGAATATCGACACGCAACCTTATCTGCAATTTTTTGAAGGGCCACAATATGAGCCGGAGAAAGGGAACAGGGATCGGTAGGAGTTTGTCCGCCTTGAAGCAGACTAAAAAGGGGTTGCAAATCATCATTAGTAATACCGCATATAGAGCGGACCCACTGGAGATCCCCAAGCAAACGCTGTACATCATAAAGGGAGCGGATATCAGTATGAAAGGTAAGCTTCTGGGGCCGCACAACGGCATCAGTTATTTCCATGCCCAAGTATTGAAAAGGGGAACTCTGCTGAATTTTATCAGGGGCAACTACAAGGTCAGCCGCCTGAAGGGTGGATCGAATTTCTTGAATAGCTGTATCGGGACACAGATCAATACCAGCAAATAGGAGATCATCCATATAATGGTAAATGAGCCAGCAAGGGTGTGCGTGGCGAAGGGGAGCAATGGCCCAGGCCACAAAAAACTGGCAAATGGTAGGAGACTTTTTCATGCCCTGTGGGAGTACGGTCCACTGAAAACGAGTAGCAGGCTCAGCCTTATTCAGTGACGGGACTGAAAAGGCGAATTTCTCGTGGTCCATCGGATGTAGGGGAATAGTAAAAAAGCAATCTTTCAAATTGACAATAAGAAGGGGCCAATCACGGGGGATCATGGTAGGGGTTGGCAGCCCAGGCTGCAAGGCACCCAGATCTTTCATAACAGCGTTGACCGCACGGAGATCCTGTAATAAGCGCCATTGTCCAGATTTTTTGGGAATAGTAAAAATAGGAGTGTTCCAGGGACTAGTGGAAGGCTCCAAATGACCCGCCAATAACTGTTCGTTTACAAGTCTTTTAACATGGGCGAGCTTTTCTGTTGTAAGCGGCCACTGTGCAACCCACACAGGAGAGTCGGTCAACCATTCGAGTCGAGGGGTCAGTCGCCCATCAGTGGCCGCTAAGCAAAAAGGGGCTCATTTTGTAGCGTGACGCCCCATTGGTTCAAACAGTCTTGGCCTAGGAGCCAAACAGAAGTAGCAATAACATACGGGCGTACCCACGCAACAGTAGAGGGGTTTCGAGCATCAGTAACAGCAATAAATTCGGTACTAATACGGGTGTTCTGAGTTCCCCCGATGCCACGCACGGGTGTGTTAAGTTCTTGCAGGGGCCAGTTTGGAGGCCATGATTGGAGTGGGAGAACAGTAACATCAGCCCCGGTATCCAAGAGGGCATCATGATAAAGCAAGTGTCCGTCGGGGCCCCTATAACATACGGTTCGGAGCGGTTTGTTGGCAGTTATTTTCATTGCAAAGGCGATCTCAGGAATTCCAGTAGACCCAAAACCACCAGAGCCTCGATGAACTGGATCAGTGTGGGGAACTGCGCTCTGAAAAGGGATTAATTGCGCGATACGAGTGCCTGCTGAGATGAGGACAGGAGGGCAAAAAACACGCACTATGACCTTTATCGGGCCGGTATAATCTGCATCGACGAGGCCCGGAAGAACAAAAATACCCTGTCGGGAGGCTGAGGAGCGACCGATTATCAGGGCACTTAATCCATATCCCAAGGGTCCCGTGGCGGTGGATGGGAGAACATGCACTTGTTCATCATCTATGGGGGTGTCAGTGGCGATGGCCAGGTCCACTCCAGCACTGCCGGCGGTGGCTCCTGTGAGGTGTTCCAAACAGCCGGTCGAGGGGGAGGCATTTGTATCCGCACGCCCCTCCGTTGTGCGCTCATCTGTCCGTTTCCCGGTAGGGGAGTTCCATCCTTCTTATAGCGAGAGCGGCATTCCGAAGCACGATGCCCAAAATTATCACAGCGATTGCATGTACCAGCAAAGGGGCGAGAGGGGACGGAGGGCACAACCCGCTGCCCACCCCTGTCGTTTCTGCTGGGACAATCTCGTTTCATATGGCCGGGGCGCCCGCAGGCAAAACACGAACCTGGGGGTCGAGTGGGCCCGCGGGCCCCAGGGGCACGGCCAATGAGTGGTTTAACTGCGACGGCTAAGGCTGTCGCTTGGGCCTGCGCATGAATAGTAGCCTTTTCCGTCTCCTCAACCGCCGTGGCGCGGTTACATGCCTCAATCATCTCCATTAAGGAGGCTGTTTTCGGCAATGAGGCCAAAATGCGACGGCAAGTAGGGCTGGCATTCTGCGTTGCCAAATCCATTCCCACCGCCGTTTTGGCGTCCTCTGTTAAGATAGGAGATTTTTCTAAGGCCTGCCGAAGGCGGTCCAAAAAGGCAGTATACGGCTCCGACGCGTCCTGAACAATCTTTGCATAGGGAGGGGAAGGTTTCCCCATCTGGGGTACCTCCTTAAACGCCGCCAACGCCAGACTCTGTGCCTGCTGCAGGATGCTAGAGTCTAGGCGGGCCTGGAGTTGAGGGTTGGTATATTCCCCAGTTCCCATCAAAACATCTAGGGTGGCCACCCGTAAGGGGCTGTCGGCCGGCCGATCCATATTACTCAGAATCGCCACCTCAGCCCTGCGACGCCAGTTATCCTTCCATAACAGGCGCTGGGTCGGGGTCAACAGCATATCTGCAAATTTTTGCGCGTCATAAGAACACATAACTTGACTAGAGAACACTTGCTCAATTAGAAATTGAACATAATGATTGTCTAAGCCATACGCCATAACGGATTTCTGTGCTTCTCTAATCAATTTCCAATCAAGGGGGCCCACTTTCGGCGCCCGTTGGCCTCTGTAATAACAGGGTAAAGCACAGGTGACTCATGTTCTATTGGGTATGCCGAAGGGAAAAACTCCCCCTCGATAATCGCATCTTTTATCACCCCGTGCCAGCGTCGTGCCGGATTTGGGGGGCCCTTTCCTCGCTTCTGCCCCGGGAACTCAGGGGATTCCTTCTCCTCATCAGAGGAGTAGACCGGGGGTGGGGGCGAACCACCCCGAGTCCCTAATACTTTCGCCACCTGAGAAGGGCCAGGAGGCGGATCGCCTACTATAAGGGCCAACTGCCGGGGTATGTCAGTCAGCTGCTGGCCCTGCCCGCGCATCTCTCGCTGAAGTGTATCAGAGTTAGTCAGTTTAGTAAGATCGGGAGAGGCAGGTTGGGAGGCACGTTGGGGAATAACAGCAGGAGAAGTATTTGCAAGGGGTATCGACTGTCCCGGATCCCACTGGGGTGTATCCGAAACGACAGGGTCAGGATCGTAGGTAGGCATATCATTAATCCAAGAACGGTCGACGTGCTCGGTGGCATCCATAGGCACATCATCTGGTGGGAGCGGAACAGTACTTGGGTCGAACTCCAAATCGGGCGCGGAAGGAGCCATAGGAATCATGGTCTCAGGGGTACCGAAAAAGTCTCGGGCCCCCACAGGAAGAACCTGCGGGGGATCATCCTTAGATTTGGGGCGGAACATCTCAGAAACCGTCGCTTGCACCTCCGCCTCAGCTGCAAGGGCTGCTATAGCTTTCTTAAGCTTGCGCCAGGTCTTGCTAAGGGACACAGCCTCCTTATTCCCATGGGCAACAGAGTCCCAAAGATCCTGTCCCAATCGCTCCCACACTTGTCCATCAAAAGCATGGTTTGGCCTCTTCAGAAACCCTCTCCTCTGTCCCCATTTCAGCAGATGAGACAAGGAATCTGCAGTTACTTTTTCGTCCTGTCTCTCTATAATACGAAGTAAAAACTCATGCACGGTTTTCTCTTCAGCTGATACAGCGGTACCTATTGCCACTTAAAGCCGCTCACCTGTGCGCACTTGCGTCACTCTCGGACGCCCAGGAGCTGAAAAGCCGGTGCCTCCTGCTGCGGCTGGAATCCTCGCTTTTTCAGAAGGGATCATGTCGGGGTCACCATTTGTTGGGCTTCTCATGCGAGCCGGACAAAGCACATCAGCCAATATGGTTGGTAGCAAAGCCGTTTATTAATTATTTCCTCATTGCTTTTATACACTCCTCTTACATAACATTTTCAACCGCCTCCCAAGTCCATCATCCGGTCACGGAGACATTTTGTTGGTCGAGCAGCCTTAGCACGGGCTGTACATGTGTATCCTTCCTCTTGATTGGAGCACAGCTGTCCGCTATCTGTTGTCAACAAGGTCTGGTGTTGCCAGTTTGTCTGGGTCACGTTCCAGCCTGTAACTCTTTCTCAAGGTTCATTAAAGGGTCATCAAAGGTTCACCGCGACCTTAACTAGCTCATAAACATTCTTAAGTAGCTCACATACACACCATGTTCCCTCACTCGAGGGTCTGGAGCTCCTCCCGCTTCTCCCGGCACGCTCCGCTGAGGGGTGGATCCTCGGGGCTGGCGGCCAGACGCCTCTCAGCTCTAAGACCTCCCGTTCCAACTGCTCTATCGCCGCATCCCTCCGTCGGCTGGCGCCCCGTGTGTAGTCACGGCAGAAGAGCCGGGCGTGCACCTTCCCTAAGTCCCACCACCGCCACGCCGAGGGAAAGGCATGCCGCTGCCCTCGCCAGGCCAGCCAGGACTCCCAGAAGGACGCCACGAAGCCCGCATCCTCCAGCAAGCTGTTGTTAAAATGCCAATAGGCCGGCCCCGGCCTCTCCGCGCAGAGGGAGGCTGTCACGGTGGCTATAAGATGGTCAGAAAATGGGGCCGGCCGGATGCTGGAGGTGTGGGCTCCTGAAAGATGAAAGCGTGATAAATAAATGCGGTCCAACCGGGAGTGGCGCGACCGATGGGCCTCCACCCGGACAAAGGTGAACGTGGAAGTGTCATCCGGGTGGTGGTCGCGCCAGACGTCCACCAGGGAGTGGTGTTCGACTATCTCCTGGAGGACGGTGACGGCGGCCGGGCTCTGCTCGGTCCCCGAGCGGTCCCGCTCCTCAAGGGTGATGTTAAAGTCCCCTCCCAGGACCAGGCATTCATGAGGATCCAAGGTGCCGAGGAAGGCGGACGCCTGCTGATAGAATTGCAGCCGCTCCGGGCTTGCTGCCGGGGCATAGATGTTGACGAAGTTGACTACGAGCCCCTCCATGCGGACCCGGAGGTGCAGCAGGCGACCCAGCACAGCCTCGGTGACCCCCAGCACCTCGGGCCGTAGGTCGGGGGAGAACAGGATCGCCACTCCAGCCGTAAAAACTGTGAGGTGGCTAAAGTAGACCCTGTCCCCCCAATCCAGCCGCCAGCTGTATTCGGTGGTCGGATCCGTATGGGTCTCCTGCAGGAAAACCACAGAGTACCTCCCCTCCCGATGGAAGGAGAGCACCTGGGACCTGCGGAGACCCATCCTACAGCCGCGGGTGTTCAATGTTGCGATGGTAAAGGGTGCCATGAGGAGGGCTGGGGGGGATCCTCACCGGCAGGGATGCTCGTGGCTCCCGGAGGGCCACGCTGCAGTCCGTGACCCACCCCGTAGGTGAGTAAGGAGTCACGGAAGTGGCGGACCCTCTGGTAGGCCGCGGCGCCCTGCCTCCCGGTCCTTTTACCCTCCCCCATGAGGGCCCTTGCGGCCCGGAGGATTTGATTAAAGTCCCCCCATCGCTGGAGGGCAAGCTGGACTTTGTTGCGGGAGCCACGGACGTCTTCTAGGAACTCCCACAACTCCTCTCGCAGCGCATGGGGGGCTGGGGTTATGGTCTGGTTACTCCCCGACGGGGTCCTTGGTACAGCCCCGTGGCCCAGCGAGACGGGCAGACAGGGTGCGGACCCCCGACGGGGCTCCTGATGGGTTGACCTGAATGCTGGGGCAATAGGGGGCGGCGGAGGGAGGATAGCAGCCCCTGGTGGGTCGGGACAGGTAAACACAAAGGCCACTCCCTGGGAGTCATCTGTCGGAAAGGGGAAGGAGACAGTCCCAGGGGTGGCAATAATATCTCGGGAGGTGGGCGGGATAAGGGCAGGGGCAGGGGTAGAGGTGAGAGTCTGGGTCGGGAGAGGGTTCTCACTGATGCTGGGTGCAAGCTCTCTGGTGGACTTGGCAGCCACGGCATCAGGAGGTGGACTTTCTTCTGTAGGGTCCTCTCCCGGGAAGGAGGTCGAATGCTCCTCACCAGCGAGGGATGCCCCTGGTGGCTCAGGTTCCAGCCGCGTGGCACTGGCCGTCGCCTCAACTAGCTCGGCGGCTCTCAGTGGGGTGCTCTCTGCAGCCGGGTTGATGGAGGAGTCCAGGGGCTCCTCGGAGGTGGGAGCAGAAGCAACGGTTAGGGGGAGGGAACATGGGGAAAGGGGGGCTGGAATGAAGTCGCCCAGATCGAGGCCCACTGGCATAGGATCGTCCTCCCCCTGGGTGACCAGGGTCAGACCCAGAGCCTCGATCTCCTCATATATAGATGGGAAAATGTTTTCCGCTACCCCGGGATTCTCTCCCCCGGCACCTGACGCGACGGTTACTTCGGGGCACACTGGGGTTTCAGATGGTGCCTCGGGGGTCTTGGAGGGGAGGGACTCCCGTGGAGGGGAGATGCCGCCTTCCAGTGCTGCCACGTCTTCCCCAGCCGGCTCTAGTGGATGGAACACACCCGTGGGTAGAGCGGAAGGCTCGGCATCGGTGCCCCCCTTCCTGGTCTTCCAGGGGGCCTCTGCGTCAGATGGGAGGAGCGGAGCTCGAGCCTTCCGCTTGCCCCGCTTCCCCTGGACTAGGGCCCAGCCCTCCATGGCATCATCCGGGGGCTGGCTAGCAGGGGTTGTGTCAGGGGGCAGAGGCGATGGCTCAGGGACTCGAGGGGGTAACGGTGGGGCAGCACAAGGGAGGGAAGATTCCCCTTGGGGCGGGCCCTCTCCCATGCTTGGTGGTGTCCCTGCCGCACCCTCCTCCACAGACCCCGCCAGATTGCAAACAGCGGGGGCAGGGTTCTCCCGCTCGTCTGGGCATAGTTGGGGAGGTGCCCCTTGGGCCTGAGCGGGAGCAATGGTGGACTGGGAAGGAGGAGGGGTGGTTTCGGGCGCCGGGCAGCCAGGGGTGTCGGCGATGACGGGGCCGGTGCCCTGCCGGGGCTCGGGGGTCCTGGATGCCCCTCCTTCCTGGGCCAGGGGGCAGTCCCTCCGGACGTGCCCCATCGCCCAGCAGAGGTAGCACCGGGCCTCTCCTGTGGAGTAATGCACCCGGTAACGGGCCCCCTGGTAGGGGACTAGGAAGGACCCCTCCAGCGCCTCTCCATCACGCACCGCCGGCGGCAGTTGAAGCTGCACTTGCCGGCAGAACGAGAGGACGTGACGGAGGGCGGGGTCTTTGCAGCCTAACGGGAGAGGGCTGATGACAGAGATGGGCTTCCCCAAGGTAGAGAGGGTGGGTAACAGGGCGGCATTGGGGAGAAAGGGAGGGATGGAGGTCAGGACCAGGCGAACGCCCAGGTCCTCTAGCAGCTCTAGGGGGACAAAAACGCCCCCTACCTCCAGGCCCTTCTCTACCGCCTCCTGGGCAGCGGCCTCCGATGTTAAGAAGAAGACGACCTTGCCATACATTTTGGAGGCCGCCACAATGGCCGTGGGCCTCACCACCCTTGCCAACGCCTGCACATAGGTCTCCACGTGGGGCGAGGCGGGCACCAGGAGGCAACGAACGCCATGCTTCCTGGTCATGGTGGGAAAGGGGCCCCGGCCGCTATAGATGGTAGCGGAGGCGGTGGGCTGGAGAAATGATGTAGTGGCAGGCGGGGGGGCTGCCACCACCTGGGCATATGCTCTGGGGGCCGGGAGAGGGACACCTGCAGAGCTGGTGGAGGGAACAGCGGGGAGGGGCGCCCCAGCTGGAGATGGGGCCGGGGCATTGGGGGCAGCCCCTGCCATGGAGGGCCTGGTCTTTTTAGCGGGGCCCTTCCCCTTCTTCTTCCCCTGGCCCTTCCCGCCGGCTGGGGGGACTCCCCCCAAATCTGAGGGGGTGAGAGACGGGGCAGCAATGGAGGTCACCCCGGTGCCCATCGCTGCTGGTGCCCCAGTGGGGGCGGTGGCAGATGGTTCGGCAGCGGAGGTAGAAGCTTGGGGGGGTGACAGAGGGGTAGGCGGGGAAGGGGGAGCTCGGGCTGCTGGAGGGGTCTCACCCGTCTCATCCCCCGCCATCATGAACAAGTAGGAAAGGGGGGACACCAAAAGAAGGAGGTGAGAGGGGAAGCAGGTCGACCACTCCTCCCCGCTAGGCTGCATGCAGGGGAGGAGGGCGCCAAAAAGGGTGGGCTGGACGTGGGGCAATCAGGGGTTAGGGGTCAGTCACCGACACAAGGTGGAAATTCCGGCTCCTCTTGGTGCACTAGGGGAGGGGGGGATACAACAACATTGAGGGTGCAGTGAAGAGGGTTGCAACTAAAATGGGGAATTGTACAAGCGCATGGGAGGGGGCATGGGCACACGGAGCGAGGGGCTAAGCGGTCTGGAGGTAGAACAGGGAAACCAAGGGGCTAGCTTCAGAGGCTGGGGCGGGGCAAACAAACAAAGGCTGCAGAAGGAAATGGGCGGGGCAGGCAAACAAACTGAAGCTAGTAAGGGGGGCTGGGGCAAAAGAGGAGGCAAAGCAAGTGGCAAATGGGGCAGGTAGTAAAGGGCAAAGCTGGGGGGTAGGCAGTCTGGGGGGGCACATGTGCCCATGTGCACTCGCACAAGTCTTTTTTAGCTGGCTGCTGCTTCTGGCCCAAAGGGTGGAAATAGGGTGTGGCAAGCCAAGCAAGCAGCTGAGTCCAGAGGCAGGAGCTGAGGCAGATGGTATACAGCCAATGGGGGTGGTGGTAGTGGTGGGGGGACACACAGCTGGATTGGGGAGCTCCACGCCACACCCCCTGTGTCCCTGGAAACACAGTCAAGACCCCCACCACAAGAGCACAGTTTGAAAATTACTCAGTCTTAGGCCCCCTCCACGGTGGTCTGCAAAGTCTCTAGGTGCTGCCCCACTGGCAGATGATCCTCTTCTTCTCCTCCTCGGGCTTCAGCAGTTCCAGGCAGCGGCCTCTGCAGCAGCAGCAGCTCCAGGAACTCCAGGTGGTAGTCCAGACAGGCAGAATGGACCCCTCTCAGGTGGTGGTGGTGGTGGTATCCACAACAGCAGTGGCTGGGGTCCCTCACTCCTCTTCTCTGGGGAGTGGGTTAGCAGCCCTTTCTCCACCCCAGGGCTGCAGTTGGAGCAGTAGCAGCACCCAAGAGTGTGGGGTCCAGCAACCAGGTAGCAGAGAACAGGGTGGGGGGTGTCTGGCCCAGCCAGGGCCCAACCTTTGCTCCCTGTTTAATCACTGAGACTGGGAGACAACAAAGACTGTGCAAGGAAGGATAACTTCTCCTCTCCTCCCTTGCTGGCTTATGATGAAAATGGCTCAGTAGATTGTGACCCTTGTCTCTAGAGAAAGAAGGGTTATATGTTCGGTCACAGTGAGCCTCTGAGGCTAGCGAAATCCGCCAGGAAACGCGGGACCCACGGAGGTAAGGACGGAGCTTTGTCACAATATATATTTACTAAATACAGTCATTTGGGACCCAGCTATGCCCATGTGGCTTCTTCATTGTCTGTCTTGTGTAAAGTGCAGCAGCGATTGTCCATGTGCAAAATTGCACAGGTTTATCATTACATCATTTGTAAAATCAGTGCAATTTCTCTGAAGCCAAGCCCCAGATCAGGTACTTAGAGGAAATCCAGAGTACTCTACAAAAGCAGCTCCCTTCTGTTTTCTTCCTTATAAACATATACTTTAGATACAGGATGAAAGCCAGACCCCATTTTCAGTTTGTCATAGGGGGCTAAGCAGCATTTCACCAGGGAAAAACTTCAAAGATTAGTTTATGTTCATGTAAACACATTTGACATGATCATGAGTGAGCCTACTGATCAGAGAATTTAGGAAATTTTCCTGTTTTCTGATCAATATATCATTCAACAAATATCAGTTTCCTTTAAAATGCTAACCTCTTCTTTATGTGTCTGCACATTTTCAAACTGTATTCCTAATGAGCCTTAACCTCCCATTATGGTTGAGATAACTGGAGTTGTTCATTGTGGGGACACAGTCTTCAGACTGAATCTGATCTCAATTTTGATTTTGATTTTTCATTCCAACCTGTCAATATCTTCCTTCCAAATATCACTCAGTTGACACATCAATAAATAAGCAAACATTTTGGAGTTATATTATTCATTGTTTTAAGTCCTTCAAGACCATGATGAAAGTCTGATTTACAAGCAAGCCAAACTCAAGATAACTCTAAACTAGGTCTGATTTTTTGTTAAGTTAATGGTGAGCTTGGTCTGAGCAACCTAGGTAGTAATTTTATTATGATTTTGCTGCTTGGGTGATTGTTTTTCATTGAGGATGTAGTGGAGGATGGGATATTCTTGGCCTTATCTTTTTTCCCTCCTCTTCTAAACCCACTAATATTGGGGGAACTTGTGTCTAGGTTTTTTGTTTGTTTGTTTGAATGACTCACTTCTGATGAGGATACCTCTTAGTGCTGGCAGTTGGAAAATGTGATGGATCAGTAATACAGTGTTAATCATAAATGGTCTGTAACTTTCTGGCTTTGCAATGTTGTAGCCATGTTGGTACCAGAATATTAGACTAAGTGGGTGAGGGAATATCTTTTATTGGACCAACTTCTGTTTGTGAAAGACACAAACTTTCAAGCTACACAGAGCTCTTCTTCTGGCCTGAGAAAGGTATTTGAAGTGTTGCACCTAAATACAAGATGGAACAGATTGTTTAGCATAAGTAGCTCTGAGTAAGAGATCATTCAAGGTAATCAGTCAATACCGCTGCAGTCATAGGAAAGAGAAGAGGGGTTACTGAGTTATAGATTGTTGTAATAAGCCATAAATCCAGTGCCTTAACACTGATTTCTAGTGTCTACCAAAGTTATGAATTTAAGCTCCTAGGCTCATATTTTGAAAGTGTTATGCAGGTTTCCTTGGAGAACAAGGACTTAGGGGGTCAGATAAAGGGGAGTTTGAGTGGGAGTTCTGTTGAACGAGAAGGTATTTGTACTTGGTTTTGTATTTTTAGTATTTGTGTGTGTGTGTAGGGGCTTTGAGCTGGGAGAGAAGCTGAGCCCTGATCAGGGGGTGGGGCTTTGTGCTGGGAGAGAAGCTGAGCCCTGATTAGGGGGTGGGGCTTCTCACTAGAGGTCCTATAAAGGTAGCCAACCAGTCATGCAGCAGCACAGACAGCTGCAGCGGCATAGGAGCTAGCAAACAGAGCTGTAAACAGGGAAGTTTGTATTGTGGTGCTTGTTTGGGGTTTGTTTTTGCTGGGGGGGGTCTTTTTGGTGTGGCTTGTGTTTCCCAGATTAACAGGACTTAGGTGGGAAGGCGATGACAGATACGGAGGCAGCTGTGGGAGTGACTCCTGTAGTGGAAGACACATTGAGGATGACTGGATGTGGAAGCTGTGGTATGTACATGATCCTGGAGGGGGGACCTGGTAAGAGTTTTTTCTGCATGAAATGCCGTCTGATAGAACTGATGGAGGAAAAGATCTGAGGTTTGGAGATCCAGGTGGAAAGTCTGGTTGAGTTTAGGAAGGGGTTTGAGCAGATGATGAATCAAAGATATGAGGTGTCTGAAGGGAAAAGCTCAGACTCACAGATGGAAGCAGGGCTGGGGAATTTTGAGGGGAGACTGGGTGAGGAAAGTGGTCAGAGGAAGCATGTGACTAAAAGAACCAGGCAGAGGAAAAGACGGACTAGTGAAGGAGAAATAGAGCTTAGGAACAGGTTTGCAGAGTTGGAAAATGAAGAAGGGGCTCGGCAGGTAGTTGCTGAAGGTGGAAGGGTAAGGAAGAAGAGAAGAGAGGCTAGTCCTATAGGAAAAGGGGAAGAGTCAAGGGAGACTACACCAAATATGAGCCCCAGGAGGATACAGGATGGGTTGAAGAGGATTATAAGGGAAAATAGGAATGGAAAGAACTTGCAGCCAGAGGGAACAGGGGAGAGACTGGAGAATAGCACCGTCACCAGGAAAAGGCAGGTCTATGTGATCGGGGACTCTTGATTGAGAAGAATAGACAGGCCTGTAACTAGAGCTGATCCAGAGAATAGAAGGGTATGCTGTCTTCCGGGTGCTAAGATACGGGATGTAGACCTGAGGTTGAAAAGGATCCTAAAGGGAGCGGGAAAGAATCCCCTAATTATCCTTCATGTGGGAACAAATGATACGGCTAGATTCTCGCTGGAAAGTATTAAGGGAGACTATGCTAGGCTGGGGAAGACGCTTAAGGAAATTGAGGCTCAGGTGATCTTTAGTGGGATCCTTCCTGTTCCTAGAGAAGGGCAACAAAGGTGTGACAAGATTGACTGTCAACAGATGGCTTAGGCAGTGGTGCTATAAGGAGGGCTTTGGGATGTATGGCCACTGGGAGGCATTCATGGACAGAGGACAGTTCTCTCAGGATGGACTTCATCTGAGTAGGGAAGGAAATAGACTTCTAGGATGGAGGCTGGCACAACTGATAAAGAGAGCTTTAAACTAGGAATTTGGGGGAGATGGTTGGGAGATGTCCAGGTAATCTCCACACCAGATTTTAGCATTGAGAGGGAAGAAGACGAAGTAAGAAAGGATACAGCCGTGGGTAGGAGAATGTATATAAGGAGCGAGGGCGGTGTGGATACTAGTCTAATAGGTTATACTGGCTGTAGAATGACTGTGCCTAATAGGGTACAAAATGTGAGCGAGGCCAAACAGCAAAAATTAAGATGTTTGTACACCAATGCGAGGAGCCTAGGTAACAAAATGGAGGAACTAGAGCTACTGGTGCAAGAAGTGAAACCAGATATTATAGGGATAACAGAAACATGGTGGAATAGTAGTCATGACTGGACTACAGGTATTGAAGGGTATGTGCTGTTTAGGAAAGACGGAAACAAAGGTAAAGGTGGTGGAGTAGCATTGTATATCAATGATGAGGTAGAATGTAAAGAAATAAGAAGCAATGCAATGGATAAGACAGAGTCCGTCTGGGCAAAAATTACATTGGGGAAGATAACAAGTAAAGCCTCTCCTACGATAGTGCTTGGGGTGTGCTATAGACCTCCGGGATCTAATTTGGATATGGATAGAGACCTTTTTAATGTTTTTAGTAAAGTAAATCCTAATGGAAACTGCGTGATCATGGGAGACTTTAACTTCCCAGATATAGACTGGAGGACCAGTGCTAGTAATAATAATAGGGCTCAGATTTTCCTAGATGCGATAACTGATGGATTCATAGAATCATAGAATCATAGAATATCAGGGTTGGAAGGGACCCCAGAAGGTCATCTAGTCCAACCCCCTGCTCAAAGCAGGACCAAGTCCCAGTTAAATCATCCCAGCTAGGGCTTTGTCAAGCCTGACCTTAAAAACCTCTAAGGAAGGAGATTCTACCACCTCCCTAGGTAACGCATTCCAGTGTTTCACCACCCTCTTAGTGAAAAAGTTTTTCCTAATATCCAATCTAAACCTCCCCCATTGCAACTTGAGACCATTACTCCTCGTTGATTCTTTCATCAAGTAGTTGCTGAACCGACTAGAGGGGATGCCATTTTAGATTTAATTTTGGTGAGCAGCGAGGACCTCATAGAAGAAATGGTTGTAGGGGACAATCTTGGCTCAAGTGATCATGAGCTAATTCAGTTCAAACTAAATGGAAGGATTAACAAAAATAAATCTACAATTAGGGTTTTTGATTTCAAAAGGGCTGACTTTCAAAAATTAAGGAAATTAGTTAGGGAAGTGGATTGGACTGAAGAACTTATGGATCTAAAGGTAGAGGAGGCCTGGGATTACTTTAAATCAAAGCTACAGAAGCTATCGGAAGCCTGTATCCCAAGAAAGGGGAAAAAATTCATAGGAAGGAGTTGTAGACCAAGCTGGATGAGCAAGCATCTTAGAGAGGTGATTAAGAAGAAGCAGAAAGCATAAAGGGAGTGGAAGATGGGAGGGATCAGCAAGGAAAGCTACCTAATTGAGGTCAGAACATGTAGGGATAGTGAGACAGGCTAAAAGTCGAGTAGAGTTGGACCTTGCAAAGGGAATTAAAACCAATAGTAAAAGGTTCTATAGCCATATAAATGAGAAGAAAACTAAGAAAGAAAAAGTGGGGCCACTTAACACTGAGGATGGAGTGGAGGTTAAAGATAATCTAGGCATGGCCCAATATCTAAACAAATACTTTGCCTCAGTCTTTAATAAGGCTAAAGAGGATCTTAGGGATAATGGTAGCATGACAAATGGGAATGAGGATATGGAGGTAGATATTACCATATCTGAGGTAGAAGCGAAACTGAAACAGCTTAATGGGACTAAATCGGGGGCCCAGATAATCTTCATCCAAGAATATTAAAGGAATTGGCACCTGAAATTGCAAGCCCATTAGCAAGAATTTTTAATGAATCTGTAAACTCAGGAGTAGTACCAAATGATTGGAGAATTGCTAATATAGTTCCTATTTTTAAGAAAGGAGAAAAAAAAGTGATCCGGGTAACTACAGGCCAGTTAGTTTGACATCTGTAGTATGCAAGGTCCTGGAAAAAATTTTTAAGGAGAAATTAGTTAAGGACATTGAAGTCAATGGTAAATGAGACAAAATACAACATGATTTTACAAAAGGTAGATCGTGCCAAACCAACCTGATCTCCTTTTTGGAAAAAGTAACAGATTTTTTTAGATAAAGGAAATGCAGTGGATCTAATTTACCTAGATCTCAGTAAGGCTTTTGATACCATGCCACATGGGGAATTAGTTAAATTGGAGAAGATGGGGATCAATATGAACATCAAAAGATGGATAAGGAATTGGTTAAAGGGGAGACTGCAACAGGTCCTACTGAAAGGCGAACTGTCAGGTTGGAGGGAGGTTACCAGTGGAGTTCCTCAGGGATTGGTTTTGGGACCAATCTTATTTAATCTTTTTATTACTGACCTCGGCACAAAAAGTGAGAGTGTGCTAATAAATATTCGCAAAAAGAAAAGGAGTACTTGTGGCACCTTAGAGACTAACTAATTTATTAGCGCATAAGCTTTCGTGAGCTACAGCTCAAGTTTGCAGATGATACAAAGCTGGGAGGTATTGCCAATTCAGAGAAGGATCGGGATATTATACAGGAGGATCTGGATGACCTTGTAAACTGGAGTAATAGTAATAGGATGAAATTTAATAGTGAGAAGTGTAAGGTTATGCATTTAGGGATTAATAACAAGAATTTTAGTTACAAGTTGGGGACGCATCAATTAGAAGTAACGGAAGAGGAGAAGGATCCTGGAGTATTGGTTGATCATAGGATGACTATGAGCTGCCAATGTGATATGGCTGTGAAAAAAGCTAATGCGGTTTTGGGATGCATCAGGAGAGGCATTTCCAGTAGGGATAAGGAGGTTTTAGTACCATTATACAAGGCACTGGTGAGACCTCACCTAGAATACTGTGTGCAGTTCTGGTCTCCCATATTTAAAAAGGATGAATTCAAACTGGAGCAGGTACAGAGAAGGGCTACTAGGATGATCCGAGGAATGGAAAACTTGTCTTATGAAAGGAGACTTAAGGAGCTTAGCTTGTTTAGCCTAACTAAAAGAAGGTTGAGGGGAAATATGATTGCTCTCTATAAATATATCAGAGGGATAAATACAGGAGAGGGAGAGGAATTATTTCAGCTCAGCACCAATGTGGACACAAGAACAAATGGGTATAAACTGGCCACCAGGAAGTTTAGACTTGAAATTAGACGAAGGTTTCTAACCATCAGAGGAGTGAAGTTTTGGAATAGCCTTCCAAGGGAAGCAGTGGGGCAAAAGATCTATCTGGCTTTAAGATTCTACTGATAAGTTTATGGAGGAGATGGTATGATGGGATAATGTGATTTTGGTAAGTAATTGATCTTTAAATATTCAGGGTAATTAGGACTAATCCCCTGAGATAGGATATTAGATGGATGGGATCTGAGTTACCCAGGAAAGAATTTTCTGTAGTATCTGGTTGATGAATCTTGCCCATATGCTCAGGGTTTAGCTGATCGCCATTTTTGGGGTCGGGAAGGAATTTTCCTCCAGGGCAGATTGGAGAGGCCCTGGAGGTTTTTCGCCTTCCTCTGTAGCATGGGGCATGGGTGACTTGAGGGAGGCTTCTCTGCTCCTTGAAGTCTTTAAACCATGATTTGAGGACTTCAATAGCTCAGACATAGGTGAGGTATTTCGTAGGAGTGGGTGGGTGAGATTCTGTGGCCTGCGCTGTGCAGGAGGTCGGACTAGATGATCAGAATGGTCCCTTCTGACCTTAGTATCTATGAATCTATATGGAGTGATCACTTTTCAAAGTGTTCACAAGTGCTATGGTGTGTTTTTTTTGTCTTATTTTTCTAGGAGTTTATTTGAGAGCATAGTGTTGTTTTTTCTGGTTTCACACACATAGTTGTGGCATTTAGTGTAATGGATGAGGTGCACCACCTGTTGTGATAGGCATGTGTAGGACCCATGGATCTTGAAAGATGTGTTGGTGGGTACTAATGATATGTTTGCACGTTTTGCATCTAGTATTGCAGGGTTTGGTGCTGCTTTGAGTTGGTGTGTCTTGGTTTATGGGGAGCTTGCCTCTAATGAGGGTGGTGAGGTTTTGGATTGCTGGAAGACCAGAAGAGGTGGTTCAGGAAAGATTTCCCTCCCCCCGGATGTGATCCTTGTCAAGTATGGGTTGCAATTGTTTAAGGATAGCCAATATGGGTTCCTGTGTGGGGTGTAGGTGACAATTAGAGGAGTGTAGTCAGGTGGTTTTTTTTCTGTATTGAAGGCCCGAAAATACCCCCAAGAACCCAAGCTCTTTATCAGAAGAAAGTTCCCCACAGACCAGGACCCAGAAACTCAAAGTGGTTGTCAAAATCCAGAGCTAAAATTCTGATCACTTTATTTTCCTAAATCAAGATAATTGGTGAGGTAACACTGAAAATTATACTGCACACTAATTGTACAACAGCAATTCTGAGGCACTTAATGATTTTGAAATAAGCCCAATATTGTCCTTTCCGCTCAGTTGACAAAGCTTCATGCAGATGCTAATGGTGGAGAAAAATATGGAGAATTTCATATGTTATATATAGTGTGATATGTCAAGTGCTTGCAACTGTGTGTTCGCTTACCAAAATGAGGTGCATATGTTCCATCATATTTCCCACTGTGACTTAACAAGAATATGCAGCTTTGCATCAGGCATAGGTTGGAGTTAAAAAGATGGAGCCTGGCTGTTTTGGTTTCACTCTTTTGCATGATAGAACTTTAAAGCAGCTTTTAAAAAAAATTGCATTAGAGAGGAGTAATATTGAAGATCCATGGAGAACTCTTAATGAAAAGTCTGTGCTGTAAAATTATTATTATAATAATCAAGTTTGCAGTTTTATTCATTTCACCTGAGGTTCCCAAAACATTTAATGAAAATTAATGACCCCTAACAGAAAGTTACTTAATCAAAGGTGCTCTGTTCCTGCACAACTCCCCCTTCTAGCATAACCAAAGTACATGTCAACAATTGTTGAAAACACTTGGATTGTCCAAAACAAACTTGGATTTATTCATTCAGACAAGTTTTCTGCACTATTTTTTTTTTTTGGTAACAACACTCGTCATAAATGTAAAGGGAAGGGTCACCACCTTTCTGTATACAGTGCTATAAAATCCCTCCTGGCCAGAGGCAAAATCCTTTCACCTGTAAAGGATTAAGAAGCTAAGGTAACCTCGCTGGCATCTGACCCAAAATGACCAATGAAGGGACAAGATACTTTCAAAGCTGAAGGGGGGGGAAAGGCTTTTGTCTGTCTGTGTGATACCTTTGCCGGGAACAGATAAAGGATGTAAGCCCTTCAACTTATGTAAAGTTAGTAAGTAATCTAGCTAGAAAATGCATTAGGTTTTCTTTGTATTGGCTTGTAAATTCACTGTGCTGGAGGGAATGTGTATTCCTATTTTTGTGGCTTTTTGTAATTTAAGATTTTGCCTAGAGGGATTCTCTATGTTTTTAATCTGATTACCCTGTAAAGTATTTACCATCCTGATTTTACAGAGGTGATTTTTACCTTTTCTTTAAATAAAATTCTTCTTTTAAGAACCCGATTGCTTTTTCATTGTTCTTGAGATCCAAGGGTTTGGGTCTGTGTTCACCTGTATCAATTGTTGAGGATATTATTATCAAGACTTCCCCAGGAAAGAGGGTGTAGGGCTTGGGGGAATAGGACTCCAAGTGGTCCTTTCCCTGTTCTTTGTCTAAATCACTTGGTGGTGGCAGCATACTGTTCAAGGACAAGGCAAAGTTTGTACCTTGGAAAAGTTTTTTTTTTTTTAACCTAAGCTGGTAAAAATAAGCATAGGGGGTCTTTCATACAGGTCCCCACATCTGTACCCTAGAGTTCAGAGTGTGTGTGTGGGGGAACCCTGACAACCCTGTATTTGAATCTGTTATACTGCCCTACAGCAATTAGAAGCAAGAACAACAATGTTTCTTATAAGGTTCACAGCTGATTGGTGCTTTGATTATTTCTCTCTTGTGTTTAAAAAAAAAAAGTATGAAACATGGAGAGGATGAGTTAGAATGAGTGGATGGGCCAATGAGTCAATAATGGAGGCTCCAGTAGCCATAAACCTCCATTGAGCAGATACACAGTTGTCACAAATCTTGTTCAAGCCCAGGAGCTAGAGTAACATCCCAGTCTGGGTTTTAAGGGAGGTGGTTTCAGTCCACATTATTCCCTAAATAGTTTGCTCCACAAGAAGTCTATTTTTTTTTAACTTAGATATTTTAGAAGCAGTTTTCAGCATACAGACACTACTGTAGTATTCGAGTTTCTCACAATCTTTAATGGGAGGCCATATAAGTACCTCAGATAAAGAGCAGTTTGTAAGAATCAGAAACTAGAACTTTTTTGTGAAGCCAGGTAGATGTAAGGAGAAAAATTACACAGGGTGTTTCAGAATTTCTAATGATTTGTCTTGCCTACAGCAATATAGAAACTAAACATCTGGGACTGATTTGGGCCTAATGAAAGGTACAATTTCCAATTAGTCTTTACCCTGTGAACTAAGCTGTACTAACGTATCTTTTAGACAATACATCTTTGTACATTTTGACACAGATCTTTATTGAATAAACAAAACTTTTAACCCATTTCCTATGTATGTTCCTTTGTATGTTATTTTCAGGCCATAATCTCAGTTGTAGTGACTGTAACTGTCTGTACCCCTTTGCACACTATTGTAGTAATCTTTATGCAAAGTATGCCTTGTGAGGTATTTAAAAAACTCATAATTTACTGGTCATTGTCCTGGCAATGTGTCTGGCAACACTCCTATGTAAAGTTATAAGATTCCAGCGTATGGTGATGCTGGGGCCAGATCTACACTACAGACCTGTATCAGTGTAACTGTTGTTCAGGAGTGTGAAAAATCTACACTCCTGAGCAACAGTTATACAAACCTAACTTCCTGTGAAGACAGCACTATGCTGAGAGGAGAGCTTCTCCCTTTGACATAGCTACTGTTTCTTGAGGAGATGGATTAACAACACCAACAGGAGAAGCTCTCCCATTAGCATAGTAGTGTCTTCACTAAAGTGCTACACAGCTGCACTGATGCAGTGTTTTAAGTGTAGATCTATCTGAAAACACTTTCAAAGTCTGGAGAGTGGCTGAACCAGTTCCTCAGATAAAAGACAAACTGATGCCTCAGCCAGGTGTAAACAAGGTCAATAGGCCATTACTTGATAATGGCCATTTTTTGGCAGGAAAGGGCGTAGGGGCAAAAAAAAAAATCTACATTTTAGCAAAGGACTGGCATGGGGTTCCTATCTATATAGACTTTTTTTTTCCCCAGCTGAGATTCAGGAGACTGTTTTCTAAGACAGGGATTGTTATCATAAAAATGGGGGATAAACACCCCAAGGAGCCCTGTCCTCTTTGCTCTCACTTTGTGCATCAATTTACTGCACCAGAAGGAACAAAGGAAGGGGTCATTAAACAGAAGGAATCCTGGCATAGAAGTTTGGCCAATAAGGCTATTGAGAGCATATGAGGAAAAAATAAACTTATTTTGAATTTAACATAGCTTAAATACAACTAATGCTGAACTTATCTTTCTCTTTTTTCCCCTTATTACTTTCACTCATTTTAAAGTCTCTCTTTGCAGTTAATAAATTTGTTCTGTTTTATCTAAATCAGTGTGTTGAATTGAAATGTTTGGGTAAACTCCATTTGGGATACAGGATTTGTGCATATCATTTTTATTAATGACACTTTATAGATGCTTGTATTGTCCTGGAGAAGGGTGGGTAGAAAAAATATTTACATTTCTGGGAGGAAATGTGGGCCTGGGAGTGTCAGGGGCACAATGCAGTATAATTCTGGCTGGTAAAGGCCTGAATGTGACTGGCAGGCCACAAGTACAGACATAGCTGAGAGTGACTTACATGCTAAAGGCTGCTTGTGAGTAGTCCAGGAGTGGAGGCCACAGCAAAGCAGTGTACAGGGCACTCCCAACTTAGAGGGCAAGTATGCCACAGTACTCACTGGCCTAGATTGTACCCTGGGTATGTCAAAGTGATTGACTAGTATTCCAGTCTCTGCTGGAGCTTAAGTGTACAATATCACTTGGAAAATCATTTAATTCAAGAGGTTACTCAGAGGCTTGTGGCTGTAATGAATTTCTACTGCCTATACTAAGGTGCCATCAATGTAGTATAGGACATATGATACTGGTGTAGCCAGAGCAGGCTTCCAAAGGGCAAGTGATGCAATGTTGGAGGTCTCAATCTCCTCTCTGGCCCAAATTGGTTGCTTTGAGATATCAAATTGCCAGAGATAATTTAAAGAGTTGGGTAAGGGCTGTATTGATAGATCTCTGCTCTTGATTAAATTACTTAGGCAAGTGTGAGGCTGTTCCAGTTTATACCAGCAGATGACTTAACCCAATATGAAACCATTCTTTCAATAATTCTAGCTATTCAGGCTTTTTTCCTGGGTTGATTAAATAGGCCAATTTAACTAACATGTCAATTTATTTTTATTCAAAACATTCCATTCTGTATTCAAACCAATCTAATTGCTGCTGTTTATAAGAGCTGTGCCAAATACTGACAGATAACTGGATGCATGACAGTAACACTTACACAAGCAGACTTGTGGACTCTAAATTGCCAGAGTTTGATTCATTTGTGTAGATCTTCCTACCACATAATTGCATCATGACACACTCAAATATTTTAGAAATCTTAAATTTTAGAATTTCTACACATTTTAAATAACCCCCTTTGACTTAAATCACTATCAATATGAAGAGCAACATTTGGACCAAATTTATTTTCTTAACCAGCATAATTAACGTGTGGAAAAGGAAATGCTCCAGCTAGCAAAACTAAATGTGAATAATAAAAATCAGGCACACATTTTGTATTTTTTGCCTGTTACTGGCATGTTTGCTTTTAATGTTGTCCACTTCTTCCCCCTTGTCCCATCAATAACAGTTGGCTGCTCCTTAAGTGCATATTTCAAGCTTCTTGTTCTCCTTCAGCATCTCAAACCACTTTCTTCTAGGTCTTATCTTTGTCCCATGACTGCTAGCTCTTTTACTTTCTGTATCAAATATCTCAATTCTCACTTGTCTCAGCCATCTCAGTTGATACATCCTCAATTTTTCCATGATGGGGGAGGGCTATCTGTATCATGACTTGTATAGTTTCATTGCATAGCCTATAGCTCTCCGCTTACTGAGCACCTTCTTGAGCATTCTCACTTCAGCAGGATGAAATAGTTCTTCTCTCCTCCTCATTAGCCAGCTTTCTGACCCATATAATGGATGGCTTCACTATGATCTTACACTCTGTTCTTTAGTTTACCTGGCATTCTTATCACAAGACAACTCCCTTCTCTTCCATAAAGTGCTTTTCAATCTCCATAGTCTGAGACTTATGGATGAGGTTCTAACTTTCCTTTCCATAAGCCTCCACCGCTCTAACCTTTGTTCCACAACTCATCTTTCACCCCTGTCATTGGGCACTCAACTCTCTGCTGGGTGGCACTTCCTTCTGGCAATTCTGGGGATTAGTTCAACCTGGTTCAGAGCCCCCTTTTTCACCCTCTTCCCGTGTGCTGCTTTCCTTCTACTCATAGAGTCATAGTAAGCTGCTTCATCACTCAGCCCTCCAACCAGGTGACATTGTAATTTCACCCTCTGGAGGTGGGAGGACCTCTAATCTTTCTACTCAAGCAGCATCAGGCAGTCCTCAAGCCCACTGCCCTGACCCCAGCAGTCTACTAGTTCACTGCCCCAAACAGTACCACTCTGTTGGTAGGGGATCCCAAACCCACCCTCTGCTCTGGGATCCAGTCCAGGGCCCTATAGCAAATGGTTCAGGTCTGCAACTGCACCCACTTTACTGCACTTATTGCTGAATGCATTCCTACCATGCTTCTTCCTTACCTCAGGAAGAGGGAGTGCAGGCCTTTACAGTGTTGCCAGCCTCCTGGCTTTATAGAAGCTGCAGGTGGGCTTCCTTCTAATTAGTTCCCTCCATGCAGCCTAAATCTCCCCTCATTTATAGCTTGATTGGCTGACTGAACCCACCTGACCTAATTCAGCTCTTGCAGGGCTAATGTGGAGAGTACAGTCTCCCACTAGCCTTTTCACCCAGTAGTCCATTGCATGCTCCCCAATCTGCTCTCTGGGGATCACTTTAGAATCTCATGGGTTTTTTTTTTTAGACTACTTCCTGACAGGAGGAAAAGAGCTGTCTGGGACATATTGGCACCACTCCTATAAGTAAGTGTTCCTCCCTCTTTACAAAGTATGTGTTGGCAACCATCAGGCTATGGGCTCTGGCTAACTAAGATTTCTTCACCAGCTTCCTTTCTGGTTACAAAACCTTGTCCTCAATGAAAATTGTCATAGCTATGGAAAGGGGGTATAATAGGCCAGGGAAGGCTAAGCCTTCTCTGGCACAGCCACTGCCAACCCCACCACCAGACACCTGGGCCATAGTGGCTCTTCCCCTTCCCTGAGGCCCTCGCCACCTGGTATGTCTACCTCCACTCCATGCCCCCACTCCAGAGCCCCACTGCTCACCACATCCCTCCTCCCCTCCCGTGGAAGCAGGGGAGTGAGGTGGGACACAGTAAGCCAGCGGGGAGTCTGGTGTGGGGGGATGAGGAAGCAAATGGTGGGCTGGCAGGTCTTGCTGCAGTCAGGGGGTCTGGTGGGGGACAGAGAAGGTGAGCAGCAGGTGGGGTGAGGAGGTGAGTAGCAGGGGAGTGAGGAGGGTCTTGGCTAACCAGTAGCAGACAAGGGGGTCTTGCACTGGATAGGTGTCTGGCATGAGGAGGGACACGGCGAGTGGCAGGTGGGGGCTCTCACCATGGGTGGGGGAGTGAGGAGGGATATGGAGGGGGGGCCAAACAGGGGCAGGGCTCAGGGTGGAAGAGGCAGGATAGGCAGCTAGCCTCCCCCAGAGGAAGCTTCACATGTCGCCCATGATCATAGCCCTCTGTGTTCTCCCACATGTCTGAGATCTGCTGTGATAATCAAGTATTTAGCTTGTGGTATTTCACTTATCACTTGGTCCAGCACTATCTAAAATTCCTCCTCCTCCGTCATACAACCAACCTGCAGTGCATATCTGCATATAACAAATATTTGTTCTCAGTGCTATTCTAGCTTTCATCAGCTGGTCAGTCTCTCTTTGGATGTCCAATATGTTATCCTATAATACTTCTGATACAACTATTTCTACTCCATTCCTCCTTGCTACTGAGCCATGATATGTTATCTTGTAACCCGCCCCTCTGTTCATGGATTTCAAGCCCTTCCATTTTCTCTTGTATACTGGCAATGCATCAACTCAGTGCAGCAAATGTCTGGCACCTTATACCCAGATTGATTAGGGGCTTGTTAGCTATGGCATACAGTCCATTTAGGAGAAGGCCTTAGCTGGACTACTGTGTCCAGTTTGGGGCACCACACTTCAGGAAAGATGTGGACAAACTGGAGATAGTCCAGCAGAGAGCAACAAAAATTATTTAAAGGACTAGAAAACATGACCTATGAGGAAAGATTGAAAAAACATGGTTTGTTTAGTCTGGAGAAGAGAAGACGGGGGTACATACGTTTTCATGCACTTAAAATGTTGTTACAAAGAGGAGGGTAAAAAAAATGTACTCATTAACCTCTGAGGATAGGAGAAGAAGCAGTGGACTTAAATTGCAACAAGGGAGGTTTAGGTGCACACTAGGAAAAATTTCCTGTCAGGGTAGTTAAGCCCTATAACAAATTGCCTAGGGAGGTTATGGAATATCCATCATTGGAGATCTTTAAGAACAGATTAGACAAACACCTGTCAGGAATGGTCTAGTTATTACTTAGTCCTGCCTTGAATGCAGGGACTGGACTACATGATGTATTGAGGTCCCTTCCAGTCCTACATTTGTGTGTCTTGGCTACTTGTCAGGGAGTTTTCTCAGTCATTGTTCCTGCATTCAGGACAGCCAAACATAGTTCTTGGGCTTGCTTCTTTAGCTGCATGCATCCAAAATGCAGTAGCCTTTTCCCACAGAAGTTATGCAAAGTGGTTGTGCATCACTTCTGAGGGACAACCTAGTATTATACTGATATACTCTGAGGACAAAGACCCATGGAACATGTGTGATGGGCACACCTCTTACAAAATGGCTGGCCAGGCCTGACCTTCTTGGCTCTGATATTGCAGTCCATTCTTAGATGGACTTCTGTGTAACATGGCTAAGCCCCATCTCCCCAGAGAAATCTGGTTATAAGGCACCAGATACATGCTCTTCACACACCCATTCTCACTTCAGAAGGCAAATGATAGGATTTGAGTAATCAGAGGCTATACTTTGTACTGACCTCATGAAGCATTTTCTAAAGAGTAAGAGCTTGTCCTCAAATCCACCTTGACCATGACAGCTCTTAATGTTCTCCATTACTGTCACTTATACAGGTGTAAATCTAGAGTAACTCCATTAACTTCAACCCAAGTTTACAGCAGCATAACAGAGCAGAATTTGATCCATTATCTCCTGTTTCATGACTTTCCAGCCATCATTAGAATACAATTGCAGGCTCTGTGTTCATTGTCAGGAAAAGTTCTATTAATAATTGTAGATGACATCAAGAAGACTTTAATACAATGGAGCTGTGTTAAACAGTAACATTCTGAACTCTACTATAAAAAGTAAAATCTGCTCTAGATGGGCTTGGTATAATGGGAGGGATTCTGATCTCACTCATGTCTGTATAAACTGGAATAACCACTGAAGTTCATGAACTTGCATCAGTACAATGTGAGAATCTGGCCCAATGGAGTTACATTGGTGGGGGAAATGGGATGGAAGCAAGATCAGAATCAGGCTGAGAATATCTAGTTAGGAAGAAGTACAAATATAGATAGGGAGGTAAATCTAGCTAGAATGTACACTTTAAAAAAAAAAAAAAGCTCACCCAGCTATAGCATTCATTAAGGTATCATATAAGCCCTTTATTCTCTGCATATTGTAGCATGACTACATTGTCTGATACAAAACTGAGTTTCACAGAGATCTCACAGTAGCTAATATTTAAACTCTTGGTTAGGTTTTTCTATAGTGAGTGATGGCTATATTTCTTGCACAACTGATTGGTCTGGTCATCCTGACATTATACTCAGTCACTAATAATATAAACAGTGATTGCAGAATACACAAAGGGCTCAGATTTGCATATTTGATACTGATGTGATTCCTTTAGCCTGATTATCCTCTAACTATTTTCTGTATCAGGAGTAGCTCTGAGGTCAAGAGTTACAGTAATGGTGAACGAGAAGCAAATCCAGAACCAGTAAATTCAATAGTTTTATTCTTGATTTACATCCCTGTGAGAGATCAGAATCAGGCTGACAATACCCTTCTTCTATATCATATGTCATTCCAGATGCTGATGAAGAGAGCAGAGCATATCAAGAAATACTTGTCTTGAGATAGTTAGCATAAATTAAACTAGCTATTTCTTGACATAGTTTAGTTCTGCAATGTCTTTTTGAAAACAAATTGCAATGAAAAATACTAGGCCAGAACTGCAAACATACAGATATTGTGGCCACTGCTTATTATATTACACTAATCGCTTTGTTCTCTCCCCAGTTGCTTGTTTTGTATTTACCTAGTTTCCCCAGCCTTACCCAAAGAGCTTAACTGTACGTCAACTACATCTGAAAACAAGCCTCCCAGTTTAGATCCACAGTCGTTAGTGAGGCTTGCACTAACAAATAAATATGTAAATGTTACTTTGACATTGAGCCTTGGGCTGAAGCTCAGGGATTCTCTTTCTCCAGACATTCCCAGGCTTGAAAGCCTGAGTTGTAAAGTCTACTCAGCTACCTAGGCTGGGAGGGTTGCTCTGAGATGCGGCATAGACATGCTTTACTGCCAATATCACTTTTTCTGGCGCACATAGAATCATAGAATCATAGAATATCAGGGTTGGAAGGGACCCCAGAAGGTCATCTAGTCCAACCCCCTGCTCAAAGCAGGACCAAGTCCCAGTTAAATCATCCCAGCCAGGGCTTTGTCAAGCCTGACCTTAAAAACCTCTAAGGAAGGAGATTCTACCACCTCCCTAGGTAACGCATTCCAGTGTTTCACCACCCTCTTAGTGAAAAAGTTTTTCCTAATATCCAATCTAAACCTCCCCCATTGCAACTTGAGACCATTACTCCTCGTTCTGTCATCTGCTACCATTGAGAACAGTCTAGAGCCATCCTCTTTGAAACCCCCTTTCAGGTAGTTGAAAGCAGCTATCAAATCCCCCCTCATTCTTCTCTTCTGCAGACTAAACAATCCCAGCTCCCTCAGCCTCTCCTCATAAGTCATGTGCTCTAGACCCCTAATCATTTTTGTTGCCCTTCGTTGTACTCTTTCCAATTTATCCACATCCTTCCTGTAGTGTGGGGCCCAAAACTGGACACAGTTTCCACTATATCCTGTTCAGTTATGGTGCCCAAAACTGAAGAAAGTGTACTACTGATTTATAAAATTGCAACATTTTTATATTTTTCTAACAATTTCTTAACAAGGTGTAACATCTAGTTGGGATTTTTTGGATCAAAGATGTATAGTGAACAGATATTTTTCATTGTATCAACAATCATGCATAGTGCTTAAAGGATATTGAACTAAATGGAAAGCGTTCCTTTAGTTAATTTGGAACACAGCAATATTAGTGTGTGCATGACATTGACATTGCCTACATACAATTTTAAGTGCCATAGTTATCCATTCACCTAGTTTTTCAGGGTCCTCTAATTTTCCCTAACAGTTAGAATGGGTGAACAACATTAATGAAGTATATTCAAAAACAGTATTCAACCAACCCAATCCTCTTTAGACTTAACTAGGGTAATCTAAATTTTGTATTGGCTGCAAATTTTGCCACTTCACTTCACTTTTCATTAATCAATATTCTAAACAACATAAGATTCTAAACAACTAACAGATCCACAGAATTCCCTCTCAATCTTCATCTAAATTGAAAATCAGCATACTCCCTTCCATTGAATGTTTTCCATTTCTTAACCAAGTTCCTAAACCTTTAGATGAAGGCACATTCCAAACAATGCTGCAAGTAGGGTAAAATATTTCTTCTTGATACTGATATTTGATGTACTTTTATCTTACCATTAGCCTTCCTGATCATAAAGCATGATATTTGATTACCTTTTTCTTAGCATGTAAATACCTAGGGCCAGAAGGGACCTCCTGGGTCAGGTCAAGTCAAGTTCCCTTCTCTAAACTAAAAAGTATTCTTTGTCATAAAACTTACCCATATGCTATTTCTATAGCTTCATAAGATAGCTAAAGCCAATGGGGCTCTGTGTGAACATTGCTGTTCTCTTCAGGATCCAGGCTAGTCCCTACACACTCTGAACTCCTATTTCCACTTCAGTATCTGTCCAATAGTTTGCAAATGAGACCTTGGAATTAACGGTTTCTGAAAAACCATCTGAAATTAAAAATGAAAAAAAGTAGTCATTAAATGAATCCCCTTCAGGGGCTGCTTCCGTAAACAAAGACTGTGCATGACTGAAGATGAAGAATGCCAAGAACCTTAAGTAATTATCTATTTTATGGGCCTTTTTGGCCAGGGGAAGGAGAAATGATCTCAAGAGTATATTTTAATTAAAATTTAGCCAGGGTGCTACATAATTAGTACCACCACAAAGGAGTCCTGTATTCTTCCTTATCACTCCCTTCAGGACTGATTTCATAACACTTATTTCAGCATAAGAATGTGTTGTGAATGAAAATAGCTTCATTTAACACAATGTGGCTTGAAATAAAAGGTGGGGGGGAGAGTAACCTAGGCCACATGTCAAAGGACTTGTTCTAAATCCAGCAGCCAGCACTCCTTAGTGTGTGTGAGGGGAGGAGATAGGAAAACGGGGAGGTGAGTGACAGTAGCAAAAAAGACAAAAGCACAAAACCAAGCTATTACATTTAAAATTATTCCTCAGGACAGAAATGTCATGAGTTCAGCTTTGTCTCTGGCAAAAGAGTTAAATTTAATTCCTATCCAACACATGGATTCGTTTAGAGGTAGTTTGATAGGGCTGCAGCAGAATGGGAAGATTCATATAATGGCATAGAAAGGTCAAAACAAACTTAAAATAAAATCAGTTTGAGAATACTACTGCTAATTCTGGCTTGTGCTGTTTCTAAATTAGATGTAAAAGTAGATGTAACAAAGCATTGACAGAATGTCTTACATGACTAGAAATCTCTGCCAAAGCAGTTTAAGTAACTAGTTGTCCCATATGCATGTGTAATTAAACACTAAGATTTATTCAGTTCTATTAAAGGAATTTTTAAAATCTAGTTTTGGTTATCAAAAGACATTAAGGAGCACATTATAAACATTGCTGTTCAGACACTGTTATGTTCAGAACTGCTTATCATGTGGTCCCACATATTACATATTTCAATGGCTAATTACAATTAACTCCAGGCTGACATAGCGAACAGAGGTCAACAAAAGTTAAAGTTTTTGTATAAAATTTCACACATTTTAAACATCCCTAGTCCTTTAAATATTAATGACCTTTTCTGTCATATAGAGTAATACCTTATGCCTTAAACAAAGCCTGTTGAAGTTAAATGTGCCCTTAGGTTGTAAACATAGAAAATTACCTCACCTACCTAGTCTCTCACCAACAGAAGTGCAATAAAAGATTACACAAATGAATGACAAACTTTTGAGCTACACACACAGCTCTTCAGGTCTGAAGAAGATCCTGTAAAATATATTATCTGAGTCACCTTCTCTTTCTAATATCCAGGAACCAACATGTCTACAACATAAGTCCAGTCCTTGGTACTGGATTGGAGAGAGAAAAGATATCTTTGAGTGCACTTGATAACTTTGGTTGGTGCTCACCTGTCCTGGTGCTGGCTACTGTATAGAGCTGTGGAATAGTGCAAGTACTGAGGTAATATTTAGTTATCTTATTCAAGTGAAAGTGTTTAGGATGAGTACTGTGTCTAGCAGATAGAAGCATATCCTGACAAATCTGATGCAGGATGCATCCTTGCCAATCAGCTAAAGTTATCTATATTTTAATGTACTTATGTGGTCCCTATTACTGTAGTATCTGAACACAAGTCTTTAATGTAGTTCTCTTCACAAAATCCCTGTGAGGTAGGAAAGTGCTATTGTCCTCATTTTACAGATCAGGAACTGAGGCACAGAGACTAAAGTGATTTGCCACAGTCCCATGATTATCCGTGTGCTTCATAGATAATATAAATGACTGTTTTAAGTAGGGAGGCAACTACAGCTGCATTGTCTCTGGAAGTCTTAAGTTTCAGGAGCTCTTTTAAACATACTGGGCATATTTTATATGGTTTATGTTCAAAGTTTCACAGACTTTTAGAACCAGTTCATTAGTCTTTTTAGCTGAAAACATTTTTGGCTCTCAAATTATGGTCAGTTAACTATAATTATTCATCTCTGGATCCTTTCTCATACGTATCAGCATTAGACAGGGTTCATGCCATTGTTCTTCGTTGCAAATTTTTGACTACAGAACTTAAGAATAAAATCCATGTGACAGGTCTGGAGCTGCTCTGCAATATTTATATAGCATGCTGACAGTTATTTGGTATGTATATTGTGTGAATATATTGGTGTAGTTTAACAGGAGGCTGCCAGGCAAAGAGAATGATTCAAGGAATGAGTCACTTGAGGGTGACTAAGAAAATGCCAGGACAGAAAAATGAGGAACATGGTATCAAAAGAACTTTATCAAGGCTTAAAAAAAGAGTCAGACACACAGTCTCAAGAGAGGAGGGTAGTTCTTTGTGGGAACCAGAAAGACACCTACTGGACTGCCTGAAGTAGTAAGGCCTGCCTAGGTTACTGTTAAGGGATGGTAAGACTTAAAGTATTAGACATATGTAGACTGTTTTTAAAATCCTCTCTCTAAATTATTTGTTACTACTGAAAAACAAACAGTACTTTTAAGAAGGCCGTCTGATCATTGTACACACCACTAATCAAAGATTCCCAAATGGAACAACCACAGCTGTCCAAAGGACTGGTTGACTAAACAGTTGATAGGCAAGGTGATGAAGCCAAGGGTCCAGTTTAAGAGTAGTAGAACTGTTTTGAGGTGGAATTCCACAGGTGATGGCATGAGGCTTGAAACCTGAGGGGTTTTATTCAAAGAAACCAGATAGGGGATACAGGTGTGGCTAGCGCTGCAATTGTGACAATCAGATCCTCAGATTACAGTACATCAAGGGAATTTCTTTCAATGGGTTGGAGCAGTAATATAGATATGTTTGTCATTAAATCCACATTTATCAAACATTACTGCAAAGTGGCATCTCTGATAACAAAGTATTTACTATTGGCTACAAAAGGATGAAGTTGATTAATGTGGGAATTGGTACACCATCTCAGCTGCTCCGGGAGAAGGTGGTGAGTTTAGACTAAAGTTTAAATTTTATCAGCAAAACTTGACTCTCCAGGCTTGCTTGCTACTGTCCTTTCAGTACTGGAATGGCTTTTAAGTCATAAAATGCTAGCAGCTGAGTGTAGGCTTGAGGAAGCAGTCTAATACTAGCTGTGAACAATCTTCTGTGAGCAAATACTGAATTCAGAGAACAGCTAAACAGCCAGTTGACTTCAATGGGATATGCAGGTGCTTATCACCTTTTGGGATCTGGCTTAATATGAAGTCTTAGAGAAGAGCAGCAGCCATGCTTTGTGTTTCTCTAATGGTAACTTTTTTCACTTGTAAAGAGTAAAATGCTGAATGCAGCTTGAGTTGAACAAGTGGAACTTCTTTAAATCTTGTGCACTTCTCTCTTCATGTGGCTGATTTTGCTTCCAGCCTAACTCCCCATGTTTCCTTTTCCACTGGTGTCCCCTCAGTAATAGTCCCTCTAGGGAATATGGGCCATCTGACTCCATTTCTGCCGATTGTGATACAGTAGCTAACAGAAGATGTCAGTCAAGAGGAATAGGCAATGCTTTTTTTTATTTAACCCATCCTTTTTAATTAAAAAAAGTGATAAAGTAAAAGTCAATGAAAAAATTTGCAGAGTCCTATTAAAAGAACCCTATTTTATAAATGTGTCAGTACCTGGATACAATGACATTTGTTATGGGATTTATTCCTTTACAATGATGCAAAACAATAAGTCCTGTTAATGTAAACAGACAAATAGGTTTCTTCAAGATTTTGTCTAGCTGAAAAGTAGCATCTGCAAAGGTCACTGGCTTTTTCATTCTATAAGTTTGGAAATAGACAGGTAAAATGTTAGCTTGGCAAAATAATAACTACTGCCTAAGGGTGCAATAAGTAGTTGTGCATTCTATTTTAAGTTGTTTTTTTAAATCTAACAAATCAAAACAGCCTGATATCCATTTGCATCTAGACCATTTCTTTCCTGGCAGATCTCAAGTTATTCCAAAAGTACAGAGCATATGGGTTTTAGAAAGCCAGAAATCCTTGCATGGTATTTTGTCAAAACTAAGGGCTAAATATGAGCCACATTCTGGCCTCTGATATGAGAAATAAACTCCTAGTCTCATATACTCATTTGAGAACAGTATCACCTAAGGCATTCGCAACAAGGATAATTATGTGTTTAATAGAACTAGTTGAAAAAGTCAGCTCCCAAAAATGATGGTTGTGCCGCACATATCCTTTTTCAGATAACCGTGATCAAGACTTAATTTTTATTTAAACACTTCAGCAAACACAGACTTGTTTGGAATAATAACCTTGTTACATCAGTTGCTGAGTGGAATGCTTTGGTTTTAAAGGCTGATGCAAAGGAGAGTGGAATACAAAAATTCTAGAGGCTATCCTTGTCTTGTGAAGGTTGATTTCTAGAATGGCTGGTTGAGCAGCTACAGTGCCCTTTGTCATTAATGGCAGCTGTAGTTGCTCAGCACTTCCAAAAAAATCAAGGTTCAGTTTTCAGTAAGGACACTGCCTGGCCCTTTGTGCTTATGCATATAAATACAACCATATTCTATGAATAATCACCTTGCAAAGAGGAGCAAACTGGTGCAAATTCTAACACTTTTGCCCAGACATTAGGCGTTTTTAAAATAGGCATATGAATATTTGCAGTTGTAAAGTATGAATTTGTACCCACAAGTGGAAGGCAGGGTCTGAAAATCATTTACCTACAGGAGGTCTGCAAGGTCATTCCGTTAGGGACTGTGATATTCTCTCTCAATTTTGAAACAATATCAGTAAGACTAACATGATTATGATTCAACATCATTTTGCAGTAAGCTGTACACTCCTACATGCAGTGTAATTAAGAAGTAGACAGATTTTCAGCTATAGTTGGTTCAAAGGAGGAAAGTGGAATACCATTTTTGAATATGTAATTTTAAATTGAGGCAGGGGCTATTAGTCTCAAAACCAGAAGCAAAGTGTATTCTAGCTTGTTGGGCATGATCATTGCTCTCAGGACAACAACATTTCTCCAGTTGTTTATGGATTGGGCAATGCTGTCTGTTCCTGGCAATTTTTTGTGGGTGGTTTCCCTACTGCTGTACAGCATGTTGAACTTTCACTTGAAGAGATCAGTGAGGCTGCTGCTTATTTCCCTGAAGTAAAGACCTGCCAGTAATCATGACTTATCCCACCACATGTACCGAATACCTCATTTCTTTTCTGTTGCTGGTTTGCGTTTCCCCTGGAGGACAATCCTGATATGGCAGTGATTAGCACTGCCATATCAGAAATAAAAAGCAGTGCTAATTACTGTGGCTTGATTCCAAACAGTGACTGTTTTGTGGTGTGTAAAGAAACTTTCAAAGGCAGGAAATCTACAAAGATTCCCCATCCTAGATAGATGTACAATCACAGCCACATAGGCACACATACAGTATCTGCATATATTAGTTTTATGTGAATAAACTCACTTCCCTTTACAGTGAAATATACAATGAAAGATAATACCACTCCTTGTGAAAATCCTAGATATTGATAGCAAAACTATCTTTGGTAAAAGTAAATGGAAGGAATAAATTTTAGCTGAATATTGTGAAATTTTTGAGTTGCAAACAGAAGCGCAGTACCGATGAGCTCTAAATTACTATTTAGAGAATGTAGAAATTTTCTGACAGTGAGTGGCTATTGATGAATAAACAGGGTAGTGTAGGTATTGCAGCTGCTAGTGGATGAATTGGGATTTCAGTTTCAATCCAAGTTAATTTTATGATGTTTGGCAAGCACCAGGATTCATAATATATGGCATATCCAGTTTGCCTGGGGGATTTGGCTGCTAATGACACGCGATGAAAGTCACTGAGGATTTAGTAGCAGGATATTTGTTTGAGTTGTCCGTTTAGAACAAACAAAGATACAGGCTTTTTTCCCCCCTGAGAAACCAGGTTTTTATTGCTGTTTCTGTTGCGTAGACAACCTTCTCTTGGAATGCACTCAAATGACTATAGCTCAGATACAGGAATTCATTATGCATCTACCAAAAATATCACGTTGCAATAAGCCCGAACATGCAGAGAAGTCTAAAGTGGCTTTGCCTACCAATAAAATTAAAATCTTGTTTTGAAAATTCTAGTTGCCAGCAGTTATCCACATCACATGATCCCTTCCAGGTAGTTCTTGAGTTTGGTCAAAGCCAAAATCTGGGCATTTTCTGTACATATGAAAAGCTTGTGCCTTTTCACATTAAGCATATAGAGAAATCTCATTTGCATAGGTTTGTACCTCAGACCTATATAGAGGTAGAAGAAAGGGTGTTAAATGTGGCTCTTTAATTCAACTCCCCCACCCTCATTCTCCAAAAAAAAAAAAAAAAAAGGAAGTTGCAGTTTGTGCAAATGCTGTTTACAATATATACACTTTGCTGCTGGTTTATTTAAATGAAAAATTTATTGCAGGTTAGCTATGCACTTGCTATTTGGCTAATGATGATTGTTGTAGCTTCATTAACTGCAATCACTATTTTACTGTCATTAGCATAATTTAAGACCTAATTTAAGTTTAACTGTAATTTCATGAGTTGAAGTAAACAAGTCTCAATCTAGGAACAAATGAATTGAAGTTTATGCAGAGTAGTATAAAACAATGAACCTGATTATAATGTTACACTAATCTTTTACACTGGTGTAATCCACTGGTTTCAATTGAGTTGTTCCTGATTTATACATGAGGGGAAGAGAGAGCACCGAATTAGGCCCATAATAGTCAAACCATGAATCCTACTGTATCTGTGGAACAAATCTAAAAACCTTTCAGTTGCACAATTCTTGCCTTATTCAACGTGTATAGAACATGACATTTGACAATACCCTTCATATGGAATCAAGTAAGGTTGAGACAAATGAAGGTTGTCTTAGAGATAGAAAGGTAAGTTAAAATAAAGAGAAGTCTGCCTTAAATTTATCATAATTAAATGCTCTAGTCAGAATGTTTGGACAGTGTGGATTTTGTGTAATAAAGGGAATGTAATATACTGGCCTGATTAATGCGGTCAGGACTGCTTTCAATGGTTGACTGCAGTGATCATTCAGGGCATGTCTACACTGCAATTAAACACCTGTGGCTCGCCCACATCAACTGACTCTGCAACTGAACAGTCCCATAACCAATGTAGACTTTCAGGCATGGGCTGGAGTCTGGGTTCTGGGACCCTCCTCACAGTCCATAGCTGACAGCTATTTCACAGTTAAACAAGGTCTCCTTTAGCTCAAATGGCTGAAGTTTGTGCTTTTGATGCTGAAAAACCTGGGTTCAGTCCCTGCTCCTAACAGTAGGGTCAGTATAGGCAACTATGGTTTGTTACACAAGCTCTAAAACTCCTATCTGCTGCCTAGTATCAAACGGACAGTGTTCAAATGGGTTTGAAATTAAACACATCTAGATCAGCCATCCCTCCACTTACAGCATTTGGCTTCATAGAAGGTACATTTTAGTACTTCAAGTAGGAGCTGTTTCATCCTGTTAAATGATATTTAGTGTGTGCTCTAGTACCAGGAGCTTCCATCTTCCAAGATGAATTAAAAGCTGTAGTACATCTGATAGGCTGGGTAGATGTGGATGGAATGGTTTCAAGATACTCCAGTTCCCTTAATAGAGTTTACTTTCTTTGCATGCTAGTTACTAGCTCACTAATACTGCAATGCACACAATTTTTAATGTGGGGAAACCAGTGTGCAGACAGTGACCACATGAGACTTTACAGGAGGAAAACCCAACCCAGTAGCAAGGAGATCCAAGACAACCAGGGGCCTTCCTCATGCTGCAGCACTCATCTGCCTTCACAGCCAGAGTACTAAAAGGTCCTCTTTATGCACCTGATCCACCACTAGGGTCTTGTGAAGTTTGGACCATGGTTAGTCAGGAGCCTTGCCTCAGACCTGTTCACCAAGGGGCACCCTACCAGGAGTATGAAAGCTCTGGACGATGCAGCTCTGAGTCTTTAGCCCATGCAAGCCTCTCCACCATGAGAAGGTTGCGGTCCATCAGAGAGGACCCTAGAAAATATGGACCATTTGCCATACCTTAGCAGCAACATCTCCCAAACAGCCGGCAACACAAACTGAATACAGGATCAGCTGTGACAGCACATCCTTTGGAAGACTACTCAAACGAGTCTTCAATGATAGGGATCTGCAAACAGGTACCAAGATTTTGGTTTACAAGGCAGTTGTCACCTATAGGTTACCCAGGTCTCACACCCATAGAGAAGGGTGGGGATGACATCTCAAGTGGCTGGAGTGGTTTCAACAGAGCTGCCTTAGGAGGATTCTCAGGATCAGTTGGGAAGACTGACACACTAACATGAGCATTTTCTCTGCAGCCAACATCAGCAGTATAGAAGCATAGGTCATGAAACATGAACTCTGCAGGACTGGCCACTGTGTATGTATGCCTGACACTCTCCTCCCGAAACAAGTACTCTCACTTAAGTCAGGGATGAAGCGCTCATGTAGGGCAGCAGAAGTGCTTCAACATACTGAAACTACACCTTAAAAAGGGGGGCATCAACTCAAACCAGGAGGACTTGGCACGGAACAGAATACACAAAGCTACAGCTAACTTTGAGAACAGACATTCATGAGACAGAAGTGACGAGGAAAGAAAAGGCACAACAGTCCAGCCAACTAAGGACTTGTCTACACTGGTACTTTACAGCGCTGCAACTTTCTCGCTCAGAGCTGTGAAAAAAAATACCCCCCTGAGCACAGCTATTTTCAGCGCTGTAAAGTTCCAGTGTAGACAATGCACCAGCGCTGGGTGCTGCACTCCCAGTGCTGGGAGCTAGTCCCCTCAGGGGGTGGGGTTTTTTTTAGCTCTCTCCCGGTGCTATGCCACAACTACACAAGCTACATTAAAGCGCTGCCATGGCAATGCTTTAACGTTGCCAGTGAAGATATGCCCCATGTCTCCTCCAAGATTACACCTGTCACTTCTGTGGGAAAATCTGCAGAGCATGAATTGGGCTCCTCAGCCAATAAATAACCCACCAGTGAACCACCTTGGCAGACATCATCCTCTCATTGAGGGCTAGCCAAAGAAGAATACTGCAATATACTAAGCAATCTAGCTATTTCTAATACAGCAGACATCTCATCTCATCATTCCCAGTATTCTACAGCATTTTTACACAACCGGTGGGTTTGTTTCTCCTATCATATGCAGCATTAGGATACCACCTGTAACAGCAGCTACCATTTCCACATGATGCAATATCTGTCATGTTATTCTAGAAGCTCTCAGGAGCACTGTTAAGGGGGTATTAATGCAGTGCTAACCTACTAGAATGATAAACTGGTGTAGAGAAATATGTCAATCCACTCTGACCCCAGTGTCTAGGTCTGGCAAAGCTGCACTTGATGCAGTATATCAGGAGCTGCAGGCCAATTTAGCCTCAGTGTAAATTAAAGTAGAATGAGGCTGCTCTAATTTAGACCAGCTGGCTTTCATAGATTTCAAGTCTGGAAGGGACCATTGTGACCAACTAGTCTGACTTCCTGTATAACACACACCAGTGCTTTCTTTGTAAACAAAGATGCTGGGGCTAAAAGAAAACAAAACAGCATCCTCTGCACAGCATGATCTCACACACCATAGGTGCAAGGGCACACCTAACATACAAGTGTAGAATTGCATGCCTTACTAAACACCAGACAGATGCCAGGGCTGCACCCTGGCACAAATTGAGCCCTGACAGAACCCATAGAACTTCTCAAAAATAATTTCCAGGGCATATTTCTTAGACAAACATCCAATCGTGATTTAAAAAGTCAGTGATGGGGAACTCACTAAGACCCTTGGTGAATTGATTCAATGCTTAATCATGCTCACTGTCAAACTTGCACCTCTTTTCCCCCCAGTTTGAATTTGTTGCTTCAGCTTCCAGACATTGGTTTGTGTTTTACATTAGATACTTGTTCCCCATGTAGATACTTATACACTGTCATCAAGAAGCCTAAACCTTCTTTGTTAGGCTCAAGGAGCTTAACATATTTAGCTAATAAAAACATGTTTTCTAATCATTTATTCAGTCTTGTGGCTTTTCTCTGAACCCTCTTCAGTTTTCATTAAAACTGTATGAAATAGTCTCAAAACTCAAAGCCTGAAATTCCAGGGTTTCACATTCTATTTTGAATTCTATAAATGGTTCTATAGAACTCAAAATAGTGACTTGTGTAATTTTTCTAAATATAGGACCATTTCAAAATATCCCAAGCATGCTGCTAGCTAATCTCCATACAGGCACAGGAAGAACCTGAACTGAGCTAAACAAAAGGATGGTCATAGAATATCTAGTCTGCTCAAAGCAACGCCAATCCCCAATTTTTGCCCCACATCCCTAAATGGCCCCCTCAAGAATTGAGCTCAACTCTGGGTTTAGCAGGCCAATGCTCAAACCACTGAGCTATCCCTCCCCCCACTTAAGTCATATTTGGGCCCAATACAGCAAGCCTTTGTGGATGTGAGGTAAAGGTTCTCATCTGAGGTAGTTCCATTGACTTCAGTGGATTCCAATGGGACTACTTGGGTGAGTACAATTATTCACATCAGTAAGGATTTGCAGGTTTAATTCCTCATTTAGGAACACAGATGGCTGTTCATTATCTCTGCTGTCTGCCTCCAAAGCATTCTCTTGCATCAACTGTAATTGACAAGGGAAGGCGGATGTACAGTAATGAAAGTTTGCCATTGCCAAACAGTTTAATGTCTTGATTAAATTTATTCAGGTGGAACTTCTGCTCATAAAGCTTTTGATAGAAGCTATGATGATGATGTTCTGTATTGATAGATTACTGATTAGCAGGAAGCTCTCTTCATAGAATCTTCCTTTAAAAAAATCTTAAATGTTTTATTAGATTTATCAATCAATGTAATAATGGATCTTTTATCATGGTTTTCTAAAAGAGTTGCTATAAAAGAAAAAGGAACACCAAAAAAAAATCACTTTTGTGAATGTAGAAATAAACTGAGAACATGAAAAGATTGTCCAGAAACTGCTCCAAAACAGGGCAATGAATGGCTGTATTACCTTTCCCCATGAATCCTCTTTTAAGTAGGGTCATTGGGGAGCAGGGGTGATATAGCTCAGAAGACTGGTAGTATAGTCTCACTGGAGTCATGATTCCAGGAAATGAGAGGAAATAGGATGGGGCTGGTGAGAAGGAGTACAAGGCCTCCATAAGCCTAGATGTTGCTTCTTGAGGATCCCACAGGGTTGGGGAGTTGAGGGTAGATGCTGCTGCTCTTTCCTTGGGAGCAAGCCCTGCCTGCTCCATAGAAAGATTAGGAAAAAAAAAAAAAAAAACATAGGAAGGGAATCCACAAGGAATTTGTTGCCCTTAGCTGTCTGTCATGGTTTTATTGTGGGAGGGGTGAATCCAACCCCTTTTAGAGCTGATCAGAAGCAGGAAATACCAAAAATCATCTAATGGGATTTCCAGTACAATCTTGCAGACTCAACAGGTTTGCATCTTAAAGATATGAATTTTAAGATTTATTGAGCCAAACCTCAAAAGGTTTTGGTATGTCCTAGGGACTGCATAGCATAGTTGAATGCTGAGAATCTGTCAGAAAATAGGGAAAATTTCAGATACTAGAAAATTACCTTTTTCTGATGTAATGATATTTCCATGTTTTTCTTTTATTCTGAAGACACACACAAGGAAGAGGCATGAAATGGAAAGCAAAACACTAACCGAAAAATCCTAACTTCTTATACTTCAGGAAACAAAGGATTGAACAACAATTTCTGAATGCCAGAGGTTGGTTTATAGTATTGACACTTCAGTGTGAGATAAGGAACCTGTGTGTGTGTGGTGTGTATATATATGTACACACACACACACACACACACACACACATATAAATAAAATTCCTCACACTACAAACATTGTTAATGAGAGTCAACTCTTAGCTTACCTAAAAAAATATGGAGCAACAAGCATTAAAATGCATTAAAAGCATTAAAACATAATCCTATGGTTTTTGCATGGCATTGCGACAAGGCTGTTTAGGTATAAATATGAACAATGCAGGAAACTTTATTGTACATATCAGTATAAGAATAAGGTAAGTCTTGACTTTTCTATCATTCCAATTATATTTGTCTATAATAACTAAAGCCCACAAAATCTGTGTGCTTCAGCAATCTCATCTTTTTAATTAACTCCAAGTTGCCTCCTGAATAATGAGCCTGTTTATGATGCAGAGTGCTCCTGTCACAAACTAACCCTAGGCTACAGTCCCAAACCAATATATTTTACACAAGTACACTTACAGGACTGTATGAATTGGATGTGTGTTGTGCATGTGTATATATAATCTTCCCTTTCTCAAGTGCTTACATGCTTTTAAGGGCTTAGGGTTTTATTTTTAAAGATAATCAGTGACTTAATCTAAAAGCAACATCTTTGTGCCTTGTGTGAGCTTGTAATATAAAAGCTATAAATAGACTGGAAGATAAGAACTTAAAACTTTCAAAAGCAGCAAAGAGCCAAAATAAAAAACAAGTTAAAAATATTTAACAATTATATTCATTTAGTAGGAATGAATGAACAGTCCACAAAAATATAGAACCCTACCTTTTCAGGGTCAGACTATTTCCACAATGCAGGGGGTGGGGAACTGCAGAAATAACTTACTTAAAAACAATCCTAACAAAAATGTTTACTAAAGCAATTAGAGTCTCCACACTAGTATCAAGTGATCTGGGGTATGATGGATTGTCCTGCTCTAAAAACCTCTTGATTTCACTGGACTGCTTATGTGTTGTCTAATCCCTTATAATTAGGATGTTACTGGGGATTATCTCTAATTATCTAATTCAAACCCCAGCTTTTGCATGATCTTGTCAAATTACATTGGTATGCTGTGGTTAATATAATACTTGCCCAAGGATAGATAATCTCTATTCATAAAGTAGTTGCTTATCTTGAAAGCAAGAAAATTTGACCAAAATATTGTTACTGTGAACGAAGAAATGACCGAAGTAGCCTACACAGGGCACTTACACAGTCCTATCATTGGTAAGGGATGGCAAGGAATAGGTTGAGGTGTGCAGTGGCAGATCCTGAGTCCACCCCTAAACAGGGTCGTAATTAGGGCCTGGCAAACAAGGCAGCCACCCGTGGCACAAAGCCACAGGGATGAAAAAATAGGGCAGAGAAATGAAGGAAACAAATGTAGGGGGCAAAATATGCTTGCTTGTCCCAGGTGCTAAAATGCCTTACTTACAGCTTTAGGTGTAAATATTACCAATTAACTACCAATATTTTCATGAACAGGGGCTTGTTCAGAAATTTAAATTTAACCCCTGGGGAGGGTACGTTTTCTATCCCCCTCTCCTCCCTGTCCTGGGTCTGGCAGGAGCTTGCACTTCCTTCCCTCCAGCCAGTCTTGGCTCTGGCAGGAGCTCACTCTCCCAACCACCACGGTTCCAGGGCTGGAGGAGTTCTGTGCCCCCCAACAGTTACTGAGGGGAACAAACATACCCCTGCTTGCCCTCCCTTGTGCACACCCCTGTGAACTACTAAAGACGAGATAATGCTTTTCACCATCTGATATATTAGTGGTGCACAATATTGGTATTCAGCATCTATCTAATAATTTTCAAACTAGTGGCTACTAAAATCAGGTGTGTATTGAAAGGGAGAGCGAGTGTTCTGTGTAATCAGAATAATGGCATCTCCTGAGCCAACAGGACTAGATCAGCCATTCACAAATCCATTAGTTCCCATTAGTTTTTATCCTTGAGGGTAAACAAGATATCACCCCTTTTGAAATGGCCATCAGTCCTGCTAACCAGGCAAAATAGCCCATCCCAAACCATTTATCAGAGCGGCCAAGATATTTTCAGCAATCCATGCATTTAGTAGCCAAAGTCCAATCCTGAGAGAGCCGACGGTTAAACTTAGCTCATCTTTCTGTAAGGTGGATTTGTGAATGCCTCCTTGTACAGTGCAGTGCTACTGTGCCTCTGTCTGTACTGCATGGTTCAACAAGTGCACTCTTAACACCAACAGACCCCCATTGCTGGCGAGCGGGATCAAAGCTGGGACCCCTGGAGCTAAAAACATGAGCCTCTACTGCATAAGCTAAAAGCTCCCCAGCTGTTGCTTCCCTTGGATAAAGGCCCATGTCCCTCACCTTGATTAGAAGAATGTCTAGGAAGAAGTTTGCTTTTTTGCTGTGAAATAATCTGCCTAAACAGACCTGCTTGCTTTCTCGTCAGGCTGATGAGAGTCATAGCTACCAGTGACATTACCACACAGTTTTTTTTCCTAAGCAAGCCCACATTATTCTAAAGATAAAGCATTAGAGAGAAAACATTAAAAAACAAAAGAACCCTCATGCATGCTAATAAATTTACCAGAGTCCACTACAATCCTAACATGGATTCTGGCAGCTCAAATTCTTCCAGCCCTACTCAAAGGAGTCAGTTTCTAATGCAGGCTTTTATCCAAAAGTCTTTTTGCCAGAAACCAAGAAAGAATCCAGTTTGAAACTACACACACACACAGAGCATGGAGATATGCATATACAATTTCAAAGAGTGATAATGGAGAAAGTTCTTTAGCATCCCCCCCTCCCCATTAAAGAAGGTCTATGAAATGCCACAATAACCCACGAACAACATATCCCAAAGTATTAACCCTAATTCAGTAAGGTTTAGCTTAATTCAATAAAATGTCTTAATTACATGAGGTTTGCTCAGATATCATCAGTTTGTCACTCCTCTCTCATAGCTTTCTCCAGTGAGCTGGATACAAATGTTTTGATGAAGAAGAGCTTGGTAGGAGTTGTGCTGTCCTGTTTGTTTAGAAGTCTCCTGAAAATTGAAAGTTGTGTAAAAAAGTCTGACAGGCAGCAGATTGTTTTGCCTTTAGGAAATTTAGGAAAACCTTTTGCTCTTTTCCCTTGGAAAACAATGGATGGTGACATGTATGCTAATAGAATCAAAAGACATTACAATTATAAGAAAACTGATCTCTTTCAGTAGTCCCCTCTAGCAATGATAGTGCTCAAGAAAGAGTGCTATGAATTCAAAAGTGATACGGATGCATGTCATGGGGCTGATACACCCCATCGGGGTGGGGAGAGGTGCATCACAGCCCCATGGTCGAGTCAGACAGGCTGTCCCTGCACATCTCAGGGGTGTGCAGCTTTGCAGCCTTAGTCCTTAATATGACCTTGCCCTCAGGCCAGTGCAGCCTAGAGGCCAGAGTCCATAATACAGCCCTTGCGGCAGTGCTGCCTAGAGGCCCACATCAGTAACACAGCCCTCGCTCTCAGAGCAGCACAGCTCAATGGCCAGAGTCAATACTACAGTCCTTACTGTAAGGGCAGTGCAGTCCAATGGCCAGAGTCAGTGATAAAGTCCTCACTCTCAGGGCAGTGTGGCCTACCAGACAGAGTCCACAATATTAGTGAGAAAGGCCACCACCTCAGGGTGGGTGGTGGCCAGGATAGGGGGACCCAGACCCACCCTCTCCACCAGGTATCAACCCATGGCTCTATTCCTTCACCACCAGCTTGGTGGGGCTCTAACTGAAACACACCAAGCCTTAGTCCGGTTCTGTAACCATTTCCCCACAAAACTTCCCTGCATCACTTCCTATCCAAGCCTCTGGGGTTCTCCATCTCTGGGATTCTCCAGTTTCCATGATGTCCTAAGATGGTGTGTCAGGGTCCATTTCTGACTGTCTGATCTCCATATCTTGGCATGTAGGCAATCCTCCCTCAGGCATTAGCAACACACCTCCTTCCCCACCAGCAGTCAACCCAGACTGAGCTGCTCTGCTGGCTTTTATATCCTGCTTTCAGCTGGAGCATGCCCAGCAGAGCTAGGGGGAGCATGGCCTCCTTGGCTAAGAGAGAAGAGTAACCCCTGCTGTACCAGACCGTCACAATGCACATTTTGAAACTCAAATAAATGGCTGGAAACCTGTTTCTGAAAATTGAATGAAATTAAAATTGCAGGAGTCCAATTGACATCCTGAAATGTGGATGTATTAGAACGGGGGGATGAGGGGGGCAACCTGAGTCTGAGAGGGAGCCAGAATTTACCAGTGGACATTACCAAAGAGCCACAGTAATATGTTAGCAGCTCCCTCATCAGCTCCCCCACCCCAGCACTTCCCACCCATCAGCAGCCCCGCCGATCTGCCCTCCTTCTCCCTCCCCGCACCTCCTGATCAGCTGTTTCATAGTGTGCAGGAGGCTCTGAGGGGGAGGAGCAAGGGAACTGCAGGCTCAGGGAGGGGGCAGGAAGGGATGGAGTGGGGGCAGGCCTGTGGCAGAGCCAGGGATTGAACAGTAAGCACCCCCTGGCATACTGGAAAATTGACGCCTGTAGCTCCATCCCCGGAGTTGGTGCCTATACAAGGAGCTGCATATTAACTTCTGAAGAGCCGCATGTGGTTCCAGAGCCACAAATTGGCCACCCCAGTCCTAGAAAATCTATTTATAGAATATGCAACCTGATGTCATTGATAAAATATTTCTCTTTCCTCCTGCAAATTTCAACACTCTCATCTGAAAAGAATTTACATGAGATGGTAGAGCAATTAAGACCAATTATCTACCAATGATATAAACCAATCAGACTTCTTTTCGTTGAGTAGGTAAAATCTTACACTCCTGTCTGCAACTACTCTTGTTTTAAAACTTCATTATACAGTAACTCTTTTTGTCCCAAAAGGCCTTATTCCACTGTAGTTTAAAACTGAACTGAGCAGAGTTAAGAGTCTTACAAGCACTATCGCAGTCCTAGGCCCTTTGTATGGTAGTTTTCAAAAGATTTTTTAAAAGACAGACTGAAAAAACACAAAATATAGGACTGGATGTTAACTTAGTCTATTGCATTGAACAATTGCATTGAAGGTGTACATGAAAGCCATACCTGTGAAAAGACTTTTTAAAATATTTGTTGCCTTATCGCAAACCTGGTTGAAAAACAAAGTTAGTCAATTTTACTTTAGGTGCGGAACTTTTCCTATAGCTCTGCTTCAAAATCTTGACTAATTAAATTATACCCTTTTCCTTCTTTTCTCTTAATTTGCCTCTTGTCTTTCTATTTCTTCCATCCTAATTGCGTTTTTCCCTCCTCTTACTCTGTTATCTCCACCTTATTTGCTTCTCTTTGACTTTCCTTTTTACCTTTATATTCTCATCTACTTTTCCCCAAACCAGCTCTCCTTTCTTCAGTTCTCTTTTTCATTTTCTCCTAATGGTTTAATGTCCCCATAGCATTCTTTCTTACTTTTCAGAGCTCGTCTACACTTGAAACACTGTAGCTCTTCAGTGTAGACACTACCTACACCAACAGGATGGGTTCTCCCATTGGTGCAAGTAGTCCACTTCCCCAAGATGCAGTACGGAGGTCAATGGAAGAACTCTTCCATCATGCTGTGTCTGTCTACATCAGGAGTTATGTCAGTTTAACTACATCACTCACGTGTGGATTCTTTGCAGCCCTGAGTGACATAGCTGCGTTAACCTACCTAACTTTTTTGTGGTTTCAGAGTAGCAGTCATGTTAATCTGTATTTGCAAAAAAGAAAAGTAGTACTTCTGGCACCTTAGAGACTAACTAACAAATTTATTTGAGCATAAACTTTCGTGAGCTACAGCTCACTTCAGAGTGGATGGGTCATTACATAAAGTAAAACTATTTCCCCATGTTATTTCTCCCCCCACCCCACCCTCTACTGTTCCTCAGACGTTCTTGTTAACTGCTGGAAATGGCCCACCTTGATTATCGACACAAAAGGTTTTCCTCCTTCCCCCCCCCCTTTCCTGCTGGTAATAGCTCATCTTAAGTGATCATTCTCCTTACAGTGTGTATGATAAAACCCATTGTTTCATGTTCTCTGTGTGTGTATAAATCTCCCCACTGTATTTTCCACCGAATGCATCCGATGAAGTGAGCTGTAGCTCACAAAAGCTTATGCTCAAATAAATTTGTTAGTCTCTAAGGTGCCACAAGTACTCCTTTTCTTTTTTAACTTTTTAGTGTAGACCCAGGCCATAGTCTGGTTGCCTACCTCCCACTACTTTTTCTTAATTAGCACTCATTATCTATCTGGCACTGGTATTTGCCTCCTCCCCATCATTGTTTTATCTCCGCAGTGGCACCTCCCAAGTATTTAAAAGCATGTTTGATCTGTCAGCACTTAAGGTAGCTCTTCTCTATGGTTTGACAGATGAGCTCCTAAAAAGCAGAACCATAGAGATAGAGGACCAACAAGCGAAATTCAGTGGTGATGTAAGTCATAACTTAAGTTACATATAAAGTATAATTTCTTCAGAAGAAGATATAGACTGGTTTAAGTGTCAAAGTAAGATATCCTGCCCTGATTTGGCAGATGGTGTAAATGAGAGGAACTTACATGATGGACGGCTTTGAAATGAGGAAAAGCAACCGAGAGGAAGGTTCAACACATAGTACAAGGGTGTCTGCTTTATCTTGTCTCATCTTCATCATTGTTTTCATCACTGCGGAATATGGCTCACAGCCTTCCATGGAATTTGCACCCACTTATTCCATCACACCTTTTTCCTGATCACATGAAGGAGAGTATATTGAGCTAACCTGAGCCTTTACTGGATGAGATGGTTTTAGGTTTAGTCAGGAAACATACATCTGTCCATTTCACGTGGAATCAGATTTAAGTTATTTATCAGACTGTTGTTCATAAATGGCTAAATAGCAAGTGAACACATTTTTTGGCCAAAAATGTGTTCAAAATCTGGCAACAAGACTTTTTAAAAACTGGTCCTTAAGTGAAGTATCTAAATTCATATTTAGCTTCATCAGTAAAAATGGCTTGACTTTCAAAGCTGCTGTATATTCAGAGATCCCACAGCTTCAATGGGAGCTGGAGAGTGCGCTGCATTTTTGAAAAACAGGCCAAGCATGTTTGTTTAGGTGCCTAAATATGGATTTAGCTGAGTGTCTTCAGACACACAAGTTCAAAAACATTGGCCTAATTCCTTGCCTGAGCAAGTTGTGCTGTACTCTAAATCTTCTGTATGTCCTGGGACAAATAACACTGTTTTAACTGGAAAGAGTTTTTAGCTTTCATCTTTCCATTGAGGAAACCGTTCTGCCCCAATTATGGAAACAAATCTTCAACAGAACTTTTTTTTTTTTAAATCAGGAAATTCTCATGGGGAAGTTGCAGGCAAGGCAGAACTAGCTTTTCCAGAAGAGCTGACAGTTGTTGACATTTTAATATGGTGGAATCTAGCAAGTCTGCAAGCCTATTTTTAGGAGGTTTAAATTTAGCTATTTAACTCTTCTTTCTGTGACTGAACCTGGGACATAAAAATGATTAATGTGATGACAAAGCACTGCCTGACCTTTTGCTAGAGAGACATAAACTTAGATGATGAATAGTGTGTAAATTGGGAAAGCTGTAGAATTCTTTCACATCATATTTCTTGTGGTACTTTGCCTAAATATTTTTGCTCTGACAACTTCTGTGCTTACCATAATACTGGATACTACAAAAGAAAACCTGTGTTATTCTTCAGCTGGATGGGTCTTCAGCCCTCCTGGTGTAGCAAAACTGGCAAAGATAATATTAATAGTTGTTGGTGGTGCACGATAGTGGGGACTATGCTGCTATTAACATCCATCCCGTCATAAAATAATAGGTTATACATAGACAGATTCCACAAACCTTCACAACGGGTAGGTTGTAACGTAGGTTGTCCCATGATCGATCACAAGAGACTATGACAAGGCACACAGGAATAACATATTAACTCATGACTTAGTGTATAAAGTAAATGAAGATGATAGTTTGTGTCACCAGTGTGACAAACTGACTGTGGTCTGTCAAACTAATATATTTCATAATAACTGAGGGAGTATTAGGAGATGAGGTTTTTTAGATTTAGAAAAAACTCCACCCAATCAGACTGAGCTACCTTCCCCAAAAATGATGGGTCAGTCCATCAGAAGTGAAACAAGTTGATGGCATATTCTCAGAACAAGCTGTGAAATGCTATGCTTCAGGCTTAGATAGGGAAATTCCCAGTGAGATGTAAATGACCTAGCTTAAAGGGTTAGAAAAATCTGGTTTTAGGGAGAAAAGTGGTCTCCTCTAATATGGTAATGAATCCTAACAGCTAGAACTTGAAAACAAGATGTATGGAGGGGAGATGGATTCTCTCTGGAAAACATGCAGTGTGTCTCAAAGGAGACGCTAGAGATAGGACTTGCTCTTTGAGTATAGAAGATTTTTCTTTTCCGTTACAAAGTAAAGAATGCCTATCTAGGTTAGATTGTGGGGAGTACGAATTTATACATGTTAGGCAAACCCTCTTTTTGTTTTAAATCCATTTTTTATTTCAATATATCTTATAAGGAACTCTATATTTCTGTGGGTGTTTTCAAGCACTGTCTGTAAGTAACCATTTATCACATAGTCTAGCTTGCCTGGGTGGCACAATAACTGGCGTGTCCAAGGGAACTGTCTGTGACTCCATTATAAAACTATCTGTAGTACTCCAGGAGTTCACATTTTGTTACTGGCTTGGTGAAATCGAAATATAGAACATATCACCAGTTTGAGGTGTCTATCCTGCTTTTGACTGATGGCCCTGAGGTAGGCACTCAAGGTCATGAGCCATTCGAGACAGCATGATAAAAGTGTGTTGCAAAAGGGTATGGCGGGTAACATTAGGAGAGATGTCAGCAGGACCAAGGAGGAGCAAGACTCGAAGAGTGGTTCAGTCACAGTTCTAAAAGATTTTTGCTGCTTCACTCATCAGAGATTTAGATTGAAATGTTTCATACTTATGTTCCATGCCTGAATAACCAGGACCTACAAGGAAGTGCACATACCCCAAATTTGGAAAGAAAAAGTATGGCAGGACCAAAGAATGGAGGTATCATTAGTGTGGAATGAACAGCGTGAGAAGCATGACATTTGGTCTAGGAGAGCTATACACAAAAAATCTTTGTGTTGAAAACAGTAGCATGGTCTCAGTGGTTGTAGAGAGGCAGAGTGGCCTCCCACTGAGCCAGAGGGGAAGGGACCATTCTCTGAACCTAGGTGGGCAGAGTCAGGCCATGCTCGCCCCTCCTACTGGAAGTCAGGAAGCAAGACAGGAAGTATAAATGGCAGGTCCTGGAGTTCAGTTGGGCAGCAGCTGCAGAAGGAGACAGACGCCTCCTGTCTGCTCCTGAGATGGGAGACTGCAGTTGACTCCAGCCTAGCTGAGGACTGGCCAGAGCTGCTGGAACCACCCACTGACCAAGGCACTGAGGAGTCGCTGGGACTGCCGCTGGCTTTTTACCCCACCTAAATGGAGGATCTCCCCCTCCCCCCGATGGGAAGGGAGGAAGTGGCCCAGGGGCAGATGACCTCAATCTGGCTGCGCTGCTGTCGGAGACCCGGTCAGCATGTTGTGGCTGGATTCCCCATTGACACAGTGGCAGAAAATTCCGCCACTGTTAGGGCCCTGCATCGAGGCTAGGGTGACCAGATGTCACGATTTTATAGGGACAGTACTGATATTTGGGGTTTTGTCTTATATAGGCCCCCTACCCCTTCTCCCGATTTTTCACACTTGCTGTTTGGTCACCCTAATCGGGGCCTGGTGGAGTCAGATGGGCCCAAGCCTACCTACCCCCTACCACCCTACCAATGGGGTGGCAGCCTACCCTCTCTAGGCCAAGAGGCTTGCATTTGTCGGCCATCTGCCAGAGCTAGGATGTCTGACTCTTGTGCAATTCTGCCCTGATTGAGGGCTGGACCTTACAGACTTGTGCTGCGCTGCCAGGATCAGGGCCAGGGCCCCTAACTGTTTGCCGCCCCACCCTGATTGAGGACCTGGGCTCAGGGATTCAATTGTGGCTCTGTCCAGACTGCAGGCCAGAGCCATCATCTGTGCAGTGCTCTGTTAATTCCCTGACTGTGGCAATGCCTAGTGAGGTGGAGTGGCCTCCCACTGACCCAGAGGGGGAGGGACCATCGTTAACCCACTACAGCGGTTCATGATGCACTAATCATGGGTGATGAAGAGCAAGCTATTACAGTCTAAAATGGAATTTTGATGGTTGGAATCCATATAATTAAAATTTTGTTCTGTAGGCAATGTCATTATTGCATTATAATGGCTACGCTCTAGCATAAAACTTCCAGTCACTGGAGAGAGAGAGAATCACTTACCTAAGCTAATCCAAGCAACATTCAAAGATATTTATTGTCTGGAATGCACATTTTAATAGAACAACAACAAAAGAGAACATTTCCTTGTAAGTGCACAATTTTTGGTGTGTATAAAAGACTCCTTTAAAACTTAAGGCAGTGAAAAAACAGATCACTGAAATGTGGATAATGTTTCTCATGTTGGACAGACTACCCCATTCCCACAGAAAATATAACAAAAGTACATGGTACAAGCTGCCAAAGTAATCCTGTTCTCTTCTTACATAACAGTGACATCATCTCTGCTTTTACTGTTAAGAGTCTAATTATTGCCCTTTTAAACTCATTTGTTTAGAGGATTAGATAACTCAACCATAAAAAAATCACTCAGATTTAATCCTATCCTAGTTGTGTTCAGTTTGTTCAGTTTTATTAAAATACCAGAGTGCAAGCTAAAAAAAGAAAAACAGATTGAAAGTGGTGTTATGCTATTTTACATATCTTAACCTTGGGGAAAAAAGCAGATTCAGGTAATTTGTCATGTGAAATTATTGCTTTTAGTCTTCACCAATTTTCAAGCACGATGAATAGTTAACTACCGAGAAAAAAATAAAAGTAACTGAAGTGAGAATAATGAAATTCAATGATAGCCTTAGCTCAGAGGAACTCTTCTTCAAAAGTACATGGAGGAGAACAAATTAATAAAAATTAAAAAAAAAAATAGTCCCTTTTGTCTCTTCCAGCTGTCATAGTGGGCTGCAGAGTAGTTAGAGGAGGGCTGGGCAATGGGCCTCTATGGACATGGGGCATCCTTGTCTTGTGTGATCCCCGCCGATATCCTGAGGCCCCAGCCTAGCTTTACTAGAAAGACGCGACCAGCAGCTATGCTGCCACTGGCTTCCAACCCAGCACAGTTGGGTGATTTGTGCAGGGAGAGTCAATGCTGTTTCAGGAAGCACTACATCTTCACAAGGTCTCCTGCAATTTGGTCTGCAGTTATGCATGGGGAACATGCTGCTTAGGGTAGGTCTACACTGCACAGTTAGCCTGGGAGATTGGGACCTGGGTCTGAGCACTTGGGTTAGCCTAGTATAGCTTGAGCATGGCCTTCCCATAGGAAAGCACTACTCATGTTTCTGGGTCCTCTGTTTCTGCACTCACCCATGTGTATGTGTGGTCATATCCCATGATTCTTTGTGTTGAGATGCTCTAGGATTCTTTCCTAGTGAACCGTAAATTGCAGGAGAATTTCTCTGTCCCCCAGGAGGAATTGAGAGAAGGGCACTGGAGGACTATCAGCACTTGCACGATCTTGTTTGCATTCTCACTGCAAAGTGGGTAAGTTCCAGTCTGAGCTAAAACTTGCCTTTAACCTATACCCCAAGCTGTGCAAGCACTAGCAAATATGCACGTGCTTGTGGGGGTGGGAAGTTGGGCAAAAGCTCAGGTAACATGTATAGGAGCATTGGCATATCCCACTGACAGTATGTCTGCACAGTAGTTATATCTTCATCTCCATTAGGAAGCTAGCCTTTTGGATACACTGATGTAGGCATAGGTGGTAAATACCTTTTTTTAAATGTAGGTGTTGGTGGTAGAATAAAATATAGCCATCACGCTACTGCAACAGATTATTTCATTATAACAGGAAGCTCTAAATTCTGCCATTTGAACAGAAAATTACTACTTCCAAAACTCTAGTTCCAAACTAGAGACAGAATTTCACAGGTTACTTTTGTTTTTAAAATACCACACATAATTTTGGCATTTGATTTACTGATGTTTCATGACTCTGTGTGTGTAACACAATCATAGGGTGATTTTACCTGTGGTACAAAGGACCAGCTCAAGGTCTCTTGCATTAATTAAACTCTGTATAATCTTTGTGCTGAGGATTCTGCTCCTGAGTGGCTGTACATAGGGGCCTGCACAGTCCCTGTGCATCATAGAAAAAATCTCAGTACCTCCCCTGTATTGCCAACATAGAAGGCCATAATGGAGATAGGCAAGGGGAGGAGACTACAGATCTGACTTTATTCAGATCCAGTGATCCCAATACCAGACACAACTAATGGGTGGGGGGGGAGCACGCTACGGTCACTGATCCAGCCGCGAGGCTGAAATAACAGCCACTAGGGGGAAGGATAGGTAGAGAAAACTTTCCAGCCTTGAACCCTGGCCAGGAGTAGTGGCCTATTATCCCCTATTGCTCTGTACTCCACCATCAGAGAACGCAAATATTCAGGCTTCTTAGGGGTGGAGGGGATTTCACCCTTAGGGGCTCACATACAAAGAAAACTGCTCTAAGTCTTCATGCTGAAATAAGGTATTCACTTTGATAGTTAGTATTTGTTTGGAAATGAAACCAGCAAAGCAGTATTGATCTAACTGCAACCCAACAGATGCAGCACTTCACCTGTACCCCATTACTTACTTGGTAACTGAATTCAAACAGCAGAAAATATTGCATTCAAAAAAGCTTTGTGACAAACTATCAGGCTGACTCTAAGCAGTCATTTTAAAATATTTTAATCATTCCATGGCTCATGGTATAGCTTTAAGATCACCAAATCAGAGACCACTAGTGAGTGTGGTTGCACAGTCACTGTGTTAAAGGAATCATGCTAGAGAGATCATTAAACTTTTTTTGACATATTGGCCTTGACATGGCGGGGTTTTACATGCCCTTGGTACAACGGTAATACTGAATGAGTAATTACACAGCTTGTGATATATTCTGAGACAAGGCACATTTATGATCAGTGACTGCATCTAATGCTTTGTTTAAAACACACAGAGAAACCAATGTGACATATTCTATCCCCCTCTGGATTCCATCTGCTGGAGGAAAACTAACCCTTTCCTTACCCCCAAAACATAATGTCCAAAACATTTTACATGGAAGGAAAAGTCTCTGTTGTAGATGTGTTGCCTACTGCTTTTAGATTTAGAATAAATATAAAGCAACTGAATGTCAGGATGTAATTCTGTTCTGATACATAATAAACCGTACATGATTTCCAGGCATCAGAATCCTGGTGTGGATTTCAAGCACGCTAGTTTACAATGCTCCTGGTTTTATTTTATATAATCAGAATTGTAGGGACTTTGAGAGGTCTTCTAGTCCAGTCCCCTGCACTCAAGGCAGTACTAAGTATTATCTAAACCATTCCTGACAGGTATTTTTCTAACCTGCACTTAAAAATCCCCATTGCCAGGCAAATTATTCCAGTGTTTAACTACCTGACAGTTAAAATGTTTTTCCTAATGTCCATCCAAACCTCTCTTGCCGCAATTTAAGCCCATTGCTTCTTGTTTATCCCCAAAGGTTAAAGAGAACTATTTTTCTCCCTCCTTTTAGTAACAACCTTTTATGTAATTGAAAACTGTTATCATGCTCCCCTCAGTCTTCTCTTCTCCAAACTAAATAAACCCAATTTCTTCAATCTTTTCTCATAGGTCATGTTTTCTAGACCTTTAATAATTTTTGTTGCTCTTCTCTGGACTTCCTCCAATTCGTCCACATCTTTCCTGAAATGTGCCGTCCAGAACTGGACACAATACTCCAGTTGAGGCCTAATCAGCATAGAGTATAGCGGAAGAATTACTTTTGTCATGCTAATACTTCCCAGAATGATGTTTGCTTTTTTATTTTTTTCAACAGTGTTACACTGTTGACTCAGATTTACCTTGTGATCCACTATGACTCCTAGATCCCTTTCTGCAGTACTCCTTCCTAGATGGTCATTTCCTATTTTGTATGAGTACAAATGATTGTTCCTTCCTAAGGAGTACTTTGCATTTGTCCTTACTGAATTTCATCCCGTTTTCTTCAGACCATTTCTCCAGATCATTTTTAATTTTAATCCTATTATCTTCTAGATGTTTTCAAATTGATTGCTTAATTATTTGCTCCATTATCTTTCTGAGTACTGAAGTTAAACTGACTGGTCTGTAATTCCCCAGATTGTCCTTTTTCCCTTTTTATAGATTGGCATTATGTCTGTCCTTTTCCAGTCCTTGTGAATCTCTCTTCTTCCATGATTTTTCAAAGATAATTGTTAATGGTTCAGATATCTACTCAGTCAGCTCCTTGAGGATGTATTTCATCAGGCCATGGTGACCTAAAGACATCTAACTTGTCTAAGTAATTTCTAACTTGTTCTTTCCCTATTTTAGCCTCTGATCCTATCTCATTTTCACTGGCATTCACTATTTAGATGTCTAATTGCTATTAACCTTTTTGATGAAAACATAAACAAAAAAATCATTTAACACTTCTGCCGTTTATACATTTTTCTCTTATTGTTTTCTGCCTTCCCGCCCCCACATTGAGTAAGACCTGTCCTTGGTCTTCCTCTTGCTTCTCATGTATCTGTAGAATGTTTTCTTGTTACCCTTTATGTCTTTAGCTAGTTTAGTCTTGTTTGTGCTTTGGCCTTTCTAATTTTTTCCTAACGTACTTGTGGTGTTTGTGCATATTTAATGGGCATAATAGCACTTTCCTATTTTACAGGGGTGTTGAGAAGATCCGTATATTAAAGTTTATGAGGCACTAAGCCATTACAGTAATGGGGACCATTCTAAGTATTTAAGATAGAATCTGTGAAGTTGATAATATTCTGAACAAACCTTATTGAATAAGGATTAATACCTTTTGGGTACATTATATTAAAAATGCAATTGTGTATATGTTGTTGTGGCATTGTATGTACCTACTCTTGTCCTGAGAAGGAATGCTAATATACTTCCCCATTATCAACCCCTTGATGCCTCCCCTGGGGACATTCGCATATACTTATAGGTGCCAACTCCATGGATGCTCCAGGGCTGGAGCATCCATGGGAAAAAAAATAGTGGGTGCTCAGCACCCACCAGCCACAGTTGTTTGGTGGTGTCACCCCCAATCAGCTGTTTGGCGGCTCGGGGAGGGACTTAGAGGAAGGTGGAGAGCAGTGAGTGGCAGGTGGGCGTGGAACAGGGCCTCAGGGCAAGGGGCAGGGTGTGCGGGAAGAGGCGGAGCAAGGGTAGGGCCTCGGGGAAGAATGGGGGTGGTCAATGCCTATGCATATACTAGATGAAACTGAATTCTCCAGGGACCACCAAACAAAGGAATGGCTTTTGGATAAATAGCCTGGCTTTAAATTAGCTCAGGCCCTCCTTCCTGATTCAGCAAATGGACAGGACCCCTGCTCCTTAGAGGCTCCTGATCCTTTGGGAAGGGTTGGAAGGATTGAGTCTAATGAGGCCTCATAAGACTGAGTGCATGCCCTAAACTGAAGCTCTGATGAACTTGTTGTGACATTGCACTCTATATGATTTTATAAAAATATGATAATGAGTGTGAATATAATGTAACTGGAATATGCTTCATGCAAAAGGTCTCTTGTAAGGTATCATTACAAAGCTTATAATCTACTGAATGTGTTCATCCTATTTGTATGAATGTATCATTCTTGTATCTGAAACTAGAAATATAAAATATAACTCTGAGGGCCTATTGTAATTATGCAAAGTATGGGCCATTAATGGTGGTTTGGAATCTTGATGGCTCCCATTAACCAGGACAGTTGACTGTAGATGACTCTGTTTTACTTGTAAGTCTTCCTGTATACTTGTGTGCTGGCAAGTGGATAATGAGGTCTTACAGTGATATGTGATCATGTCACCTGGACTGGAATCCATCTTTAACCTGGTGTTTTTCCATTGAGAAGGAGGGGTGGGAACCCAGAGAGGGACAAAGGATTCCCACCTTATGCAAAAGATATGTAAGTGGGTGGAACAGAACAAAGGCGGCCATCATAAGAAATCCCCTAGCTAACACCTGAGCTGGAACAAGGGCTGTTCCAGGGGAAAGGATTGTGCCCAGACTAGGAAGGTGTCCAGTCTGTGAAATAAACTTACTGAAACATCTCTGAGGGTGAGATTTTATCTGTGTTCAGTTTTATTACTGTACTAGACTTAGACTTGCATGTTCTATTTTATTTTTTTTGGTAATTCACTTTGTTCTCTCTGTTACTACCTGTAACCTCTTAAATCCTACTTTCTGTATTTAATAAAATCACTTTTTACTTATTAATTAACCCAGAGTATGTATTAATACCTGGGGGGAGGGGGAGCAAACAGCTGTGCATATATCTCTATCTGTGTTATAGAGGGTGAACAATTTATGAGTTTACCCTGTATAAGCTTTATACAGAGTAAAACGGATTTATTTGGGGTTTGGACACCATTGGGAGTTGGGCATCTGAGTATTAAAGAAAGGAACATTTCTTAAGCTGCTTTCAGTTAAGTCTGCAACTTTGGGGCATGTGGTTCAGACCCTGGGTCTGTGCTGGAGCAGACTGGCATGTCTGGCTCAACAAGACAGGGTGCTGGAGTCCCAAGCTGGCAGCAGAAGCAGGGGCAAAAGTAGTCTTGGCACATCAGATGGCAGCCCCAAGGGGGTTTCCGTGATCCAACCAATCACATTTGTAACCAGAAGGAATCCTTTCTGAGGTGGGGTGTTGAAGGAATTCTCCTGCCAGAATCCATGTTAAGGTGAACTCTAGTGAGCTTATTAGCATGTGTGTGTTTGTGTGTGTGTAGGTTCTTCTATTGTTTTTCTCTATCATGGTTTTTACCTTAGGAATAAAGTAGGCTTGCACAGGAACAGTTGCATGTTACCATATAACTGTAGCAGTTACACCTGTTAAGCGTCTCGGACGAGAAGACAAGCAGGTGTCTGTGCTGACGATAACAGTGTAGGCAAGGAACTGTGCAGCCTGGAAATACCCCAGTCAGAAGGAGGAGAGACCCTTGTCGCCACCCAAGAGAGCCAACAGCAGGAGAGCTGGAAGCCTGAGCCGGTGCGTTTGCTAGACCACTGAGGCGAAATACAGGTGCAGTTGCCCTGAACTATGACAGAATCCTCCCTGTAATGGGGTGACTACCCTGCTCCTGCCCTGAAGGGGTTAAAGCCGCCTGGGAGAGGGCTGTGAATGGGAAAAGCAGGCTGATTGGGAAAGCAGCCACAGCTGTGGCCAGCTTAATCAGGGTCCAGCTGGCCCTTATAAGAGAGCTGTGGGTCAGAAACAAAGACAGACTCTCTCTCTAGGAAGCTAGAGAGAGAAGGACCTGGCTGCCTAGGAAGCTAAGAAGGGTACCTAGGGTGGAGCAGTGCTGGGAAAGGGCAGAGGTGGCTGGGGAGGCCTATGAAAGGGTACTGGGGCTGCAGAGGGGCAGCCCAGAGATAGGCAGAGGCAGCTGGTCCACCCCCCGCTTGCCGATGATGAGTGGTTCATAGACTGCAGTCTGCCCCAGGGAGTGGGGTCTAGATGGTAGTGGCCACTGAGGCAAGGTGGGGGGTAAAGGGTTGGGGGATCCCCTGGGTGGGGACACTCAGATTGTGGGTTACTGCTGGGGTGGAATCCTGATGAGGAGGGCACTGGGGTCCAGAAAGGACATGGGGGCTAGTGGTAGGTGAGACACCAGCCTATAGAGGGTGCTCCTGGCCAGAAGAGCTAATTCCCAGAATGACCAACAGGAGGCGCTGCATCCATGAGTCATCTCCTCGTGACACTCCCTTACAGCTCTGAGGTGGCACTGAGTATTCTCTGTTTCTCTCTCAGGTGCTTGACTTGCTGGTTCTCACTTACATGCTCAGGGTCACCATATGTGGAGTTGGGAAAGAATTTTTTTCCCCCAGATCAGATTGGCAATGAACTTGGGAGGGAGGGACAGGGTTGCTTTCCTCAGCACTGTATGTCCATGATTATCTGGTTTATATCTCACCTATCACTTTTCTGCCATTGTCGGGGGTCTTGGGTCGCTTTTGACCTTATATCTGTGACTCTAACTCTGACAGAGTGATTTGACACTATTTGGTGTGGCATACCTTGGAAGATAGTGCTGACTGGACTCAAAAATGTAGATTTGGTTGAATCCTTCAGAAAGCTTTCCCACAAATACTCATTCACATTTGAAAATCAATTTGCTTCTGCTGTGTTCATGGTACTTCCCTCCCCCACAAATGTTCATGCGATTGAGCCACGCCATGTGAATGCTAATAGATATTTTTGAGCTTACACACTTGATAATTTCTGGTGTAAATGCTATATGGAGAGGGGCTCTGTATGACAAAGGAGACAGATATGTTGCCCGAAACCATATAGAGCCCTAGCACAGAGGCAATTAAGTGAGCCACATAAGGACCTGACTATATACCTAATGCACAATCACTTTGTGCAAATGTGATAGCTTAATTCACAGTTTACAGGAGCCTAATGTTTATAGGAATGAAAGAAAGTTCTGGGTTACTCAGAGATGGCTACCTTTTAATGTGATTATTCACAGTAGTAAGCACTGCAATAAATGTTTGCAGAGTTGGTCCTATAGACATTCTTAGATTGTAAACTGTTTGGGACAGGGACTGTCTCTTTTTGTTCTGTGTTTGTACAGTGCCCAATGGGGTCCTGTTCCAAAACTAGGACTCCTAGGTGCTACGGTTATATGAGTTAATACCCATTTACCAATCTTCAGTAATATAATTTGTATTAGGAATTATTACATATGTTAATCAATAGCATTTAAGTACCATGAAATTCAAATAGCATCATTGGACATCTTCTTGTCTTACCAGGGCAATAAACAAAAGTCAGAGGAAAACCACCATGACATTGAAGGCCAAATTCTGATCCAACAAAATCAATGCTGAAACTCCTGTTGACTACTATGGTCATGAGTAGTAGTAGTGTTTGTTTGTCTCTACTGTGTAAGGGTCCAAAAAGCCGAATCAGAATTGGAGATGTATTGAGAGACACTATACAATCACATAGGCAGACAGTTCCTGCCCTGGAGAGTTAGTCTGCTTAAACAGATTAAGTACATCTTGCATTCTCTCTCGTGTTACTTTTCTTCTTTTCTTCAGTTAAGTGTTTTTGTGTAATCTAGCATGCTAGGGACAAGGCTCTATGAGATGTTTTTATTTTTGAGTCAATGTGTACATTGCCCTCACATGGAATGTTGACATTCTCCATCAATACATAATATATGCAACCCACTTCACAGTAAATAATAATGTAGCCAGCCAGCATGGATATCAGCCAGGTTTCTCTTTGTTTGAATACGATTGTGGGGGGGGGGGAATGTAGATCCCTTAAAAGATAATTGTGAGCCACTGGCTTTGTTTTTGTGTCTTAGTGATCAAGACAAAACAAAAAGACTTCAGTGAAAGAACTACTCCTTGCAATTCACATAGCTGAGAGTTATAACTAAAGGGCAAGTGACATATTTCAGATTGCAAAGTGTCGATATTCAGCATTTTTCAGCGTGAAGAAGGAAAACCATTTTATTATTTGTCATTGTGATTTAGTACTTTTGTGAAGGAGGGAATTTTAAATCTCCTACAGGGCAACTTTTAGAAGGAAAGGTCTATATATTATTATGTAGATCATGGATATTTTTCACATCCTTTGTACTTTTGGTTTTGAGCCCAGGTTTGTCTCCTGCCTTCCGTTACTATATAATGATTAAGGCTACATTTTAGTCACTGGTATTTGTAGTAAAAGACATGGACAAGTCATGGGCAGTAAACAAAAATTCACAGCTCGTGACCTGTCCATGACTTTTACTATATACTCCTGACTAAATCTTGGGGGAGGGGTTGGACAGCCTGGGAGACCCTGTCTGTCCAAGGGGAGAACCCAATTCTGGTAAAGCTGGTAAGCTTATTAGCATATGTGTCGGTTCTTTGTTGTTTTAATGTTTTAATGTTTTCTCTGCAATGCTTTTAATTTAAGAATAAATGTGCTTGCTTAGAAAGATTTGTGTGGTAACTTATAACTGTAGGCAATTACACCGTGCTTTTGCTTTCTCTTCAGAGGCTATAGACAGTGGCTGTTTAATCAGTCTGCCATGCTGGCAACTCAATGTAAACAGGGAAAATCCCTGGTCTTCCCTGGGAGATAGACACTGGTCTCCACCCAAAACAGGTGACAGCTGAGACACATAGAGTGGGTACCCTTGCTGAACCACTGGGGGCGGGGCAGGGGGAATATAGGTACAGTTAGCCTGAACTGTGACAATAAACATTTAAGCTGTACCCATCACCATGGTATTAAGATTTTAAGGAAGATTGATTAGATTGTAAGCTCTTTAGGGCATCAATCATGCTTTCCCGGGTGTTTATGCTGTGCCTAGTACAATGGGACACTGATTCTGACTTCGGGCCTCTGGGCCCCAATGGATCAATAAATGTCTGTTTCTCTTCTTCCCTTCTCTACATTTTTTTCCCCTTGTTGTGGAAAGCTTAACTGAAGATATGAGTTTTGCACTGCTCCAAAGAAAAGGAATTTCATGGTCATTCTCATCAAGAAGGCTCACCAAATATAGGTGTATCCATCCCAGGCTCCATTAATCTCAGGATCTCCTTTATAGTTTTGTCCAGCAGATATAAATGGTATAAACTTTTCTATTCTACCCTGCCTTGATTATACAGAATTACTTTCTGTGCAACTTGGCATGTTTTAATCTAACTTTTTTTTTAACCTTGAAAATTTCTCTATCAGTTAATTTAAAAAAATAATCCTACTTGCTCTTTTGCTAATGTTACTAACTCACCCACGATTCTCGCAAGGGCTTAACCTTTGGTGGTAATTTGGGCTGACTCCACAGAATCTAGGTTGTCTTTCAAACATTGTATGATTGACCTTTGCTGTTAAATCAGTTATTTCCCAGAATGTAATCTAGCTAGCTGCAACACTGAATGCAAGTTTTACCCTTCGATGACTGGGGAGCTCAGTGGGTGGAGACAGATTGACTGACTGTCCACACCTTCCTTCCTCCGGGAGGTGATCCTTCTTCCTCTACCTCATTCAGCTTCCTTCTTTCCCTACCCCTGCTTAACTATTTATAACTTTTCTATGACCGTTCCAGTGAGATTTCCCACTGCACCAAGCTTTACGGGTATCTTCAAACTAGTAACAACCAACTATAGCAACTGCTAAAACATTTGGGAGAGAGAGAAAAAGAAAATTAACTAAGGACATTACATTCTAAATTTGAGTGTGGGTTTGTTTTTATTTTTTATTTATTTTATTTTTTACATACTCTATCACATTCACACTCATTTCAGCAGTGGCAGACAAGTCACAGGCACTCAGAGTTAAGGCAGCTCTGCAAGCAGCAAGCTCAGTTCAACTCAAGGTGCTCCAGAGGAGGTGTCTTAAGAAAATTCTCTGCTCCTGCTATAGCAGTCATGCATACAGATCTCTACCTTAGTAAAATATGTCATACAAAACTTGATGAGGTGTTTTCACCTGCTAAATAACCTGTACACTCAAATTGTAAAATGCATGGAAATAAAGTCAGATGCAGGTTACGATTAGTTTCACTGGGTACTTTTTGTCCCTGTGACCTTATCTGTGCAGAATAAGGTGATAAGTGAGTGGGTAGATGCTGCACATTTTATATAGCTAAAGGAATATCTACCATTTTTTCTGCATAAGGTGATGTTAAACAGCATTGTCCTGTTCTAAAGTCTTTTTTGATCTCCATGTAAACACCCATTACTTCTAAGGAATAAATCAAGTATTCCCTTATAACACAATCCTGGGGTCCTAGCAAACATTAGTATTTACCTTATGAAAATATTCAAGAAAAAATTAAACCTGGGTACACTTAGTATTTTGCACTGCATAACAGCAAAGACAGGTACTATAGTACATGAGTCACCTGTGTGCAGAAGCAAGGCTCTGAAGATAGACAGTTTGAAGATTAGGTTTTCTATAAAACATATCTTTTATAAAGGGTATTAGTGTGAACGTTTGCAAACTGTTAAAATTGAGCTAAAATCATTACATTTGTCCAAATAAATTTGACTTATTAAGGATTATATAGCAGGGATACAAATGACTCATACTAACATTAGGTATTCATTTTCTTAAATTAATTAAATAGTTGTGAAGAAGAATATTGCTCCTAATAAAGTTAATAACTTTGCATATGCATTCAAAATCTCAATGGACTAGTAAAACCACAGTAAACTGGTTCTAAGGATAGAAAGATACAACTATACATACTATCATAATAGTCTATATCAATTTCCCATGGATTATGTTCCACACATCTGCAAATGAAATGTTAGAAATAGCAGGCAGAGTTTGAAATGACTGACTAATGTATCTGAAGTTATATGGTCTCCCAGAAGTAAACACCAGACAGAGCTGGCCAATTACACTACATACAGTATATACTGTATCATGCAGCACACCTAACAGAAGAATAAAGTACATTTTATAATAAACTGTTTATTGACAGGGTTAAGCCAAATTCAGAAACAGACTTATATGCCTGAAGACAGTAGGCTGATAAGGGTCTTGGTACTCTGCATTATGGAATCAAAACATTTTTTGATGCTGCTTTAAGTCAAATTCAAAGCACTGAATGAAGTACAATATGCACAATTACTTAGAGAGCAATTACTTTATTATTATTTAAATTGCCATCACTTTGATATTCAAGACACACAGTACATGCCAACGTTCAGCAATGGGTTTTTTAGAACTTGGTACCTACAAATCTCAGGCTCTTTAGAAAACATCTGACTTCCAAGAATAGTAAAATCATTTATTTTATTTATTCAAATGAATAAAAATACCTCCAGATGCTCGCCCTATGCTCCTAAGCTAATTTATGCCTGTCTCAAACTAAGGGTATGTCTACACTATGAAATGGGCATGTGATTTTTAGCTTGCGTACACTTACACTAGAGAGCTAGCACCCTAAAAATAGTCAAGTAGCTGCAGTGGCAGCAGCAGCACAGGGTAGCTGCCCGGCATACATACCCAGGGGGTGCAGGTGTCTTCGTACTGGGGGCAGCTAGCCGAGGCTGCTGTTGCCCATGCTACCATGGCTACACTACTGTTTTTAGGGCATGCTAGCTCAATAAGAGCTAGCACGAGTACGTGTGTGGGAATCACATTTCTAATTTAGACCTAGCCTAACTATACTATACAATATAAAGGACTGCCAGCAAATAAATATCCACTAAAATTCTCCGTACGTATTTTACCCTCTTTTCAAATCCCCTTCCTGCCTTTTCCTCCTACCCCAAAATAAGCAGTTTTACATTTGCATTTGTTCTGAACATTTTGTAAGATTTAAGGCACTAAGAAGTAAAGAGACTTTTTTAGGAAGTAACTTGTCTTGCACACAACAAAGTCTGACAGATAATCTTCAAGTACCCAACCATGGATGACCTGCTATGTTTGTGTGGGACAGGGGTTAGAACAGGTACATTCTTTAAGGAGATGACCAACAGTATGACCACCTAGCTGCCTTAGCAAAGAAAACAAGTGTGTGGAGATTCTAAGCCTGGATGTAGAACTTGCACTCTGTGCAGATTCAGCTTTGCCTTCTCTCTTCTTCTACCCCTTCCTCCTCCTCATTTGATTCTGGAGTACCCAGGAATTAGGGACTCCATAGGTACAAGCAGAAGTTCTAACAGGAGCAGAAAGAGGGGAGTCCCCTTGCAGAACTTAACTGATTCATTTCATATAAAAAGTGTCTGTGTGGTGGTGGGGAATATGGATCTTTAGGTCCCCCATCTTCTGCTGGGGAAGTGGAGCCCAGCTATTTATTCCTTCCAGTCTTAGCAAGTTGTTTGGTTTTCAAGACTATTTTCATAAAGAAAAGGGCTAGACACTTTTTTTTTAAATTAAAGTTAAGATTTCCCCTTTACTGGGCACAAAGCTTGACTCATTAGTGGTCTTCAGAGTTAGAAGGAAAATAAATAACTTAGATCAGTGTCTTTGTTTTCCTCCAGAAGTTGCTTTTTCTCCATTAACCAGATGCTGTTACTAATGGATCTATAAACCTGAGAAGGTAGGGGGAAAGCATCAGTCAGATCTTGAACTCTAAAATACTGGCAGGAAACTGTTCAGCAGTTAACAAATGGGCTTCCATGTTGCCCCCTGATCCAGCAAAGCACTAGCTTACTTTTTTACTATGTATGTAGTCCCATTGACCTCAGTTACCTACAATACGCTACACGTGCCGAAAGCAAGCATACGCTTAAGTGCTTTGCAAGATCAAGGCCAGAATTAGAAGGATCCCATGATAACCAATATAATTCTCAGGTAGCAGAGTTACACATTCCTTCTCTTGGTATTTTAATATAATATCCGGCATTCAAGAACAGTAAGATCAAAGCAGAGTTTTACTAGGAGCTCCTTTTACACATTCTATGATGAAGCAGATGACTGTTTATCTCTTTACAGGCACATATTTTATTATCGTTTGCATAACCAGAATTTAAAAAAAGAAATCTGATTTTCATGTAGTAGAAGCCTAAGCAAGGCTGCAGAAGCTACATGTTGCAATCCAAAAAAGTTTGTGTGAGAGAGTCCATAACTTTAAAAATACATTGATGTTCCATTGGAGATAGTGCTGTCAATCATCCTGTGAGAACCTTCCCTTGTTTGTTAGAGTAGGTGATCATAATGGTCCCTTCTGACCTTATAATCTGACTATCTGAATCTGTCAGATCATTGTTCTCTTTGAACATGCTTAGCCGATGTGAAGATATCTTTGTGGGACACCTTTCATAGGTAAACATGTTAGGAAATGGGATGTCAGGTTTTGTGAAGATAAGGAAGTGATGACAAAGACCAGACACTGGGATTTTCTAAGGGGACTAAGAATTAGGCACTCGTTGACTTTCCCTAACTTTCTTAGCCCCTTTTGAAAATCCCACCCAGAATTTCTGTTTAATGGAATTCCAGACCATACAACTTCTTTGTGCCGTTAATCAGATTTTTGTACCTGAGAGGCTCAGCTAAAGCACATTAAAATGTTCAGTTACTGTGAAGTATTACTTGTATGTATTCCAGAAGCACCAGTTACAATTGTATCTTGGCACCAATGTTTAGTCTTGAAGACTATGCACTGAATCAGTCACAGGCTGCAAAAGGTCAGTGCTTCTACTGTATAGTATGCTGTACTACAAAGGCATCATGGACAGGAGCCAGATGAAATGCATATCTAAGCTGAACTGCCTGCTGTTATCCAGATATTTGGAACCAATCCATTAACTAAGCTAATGATTTATGAGCTCTGAACATTTTAGCCTTGTACTCCTAATTTAACTTACATTGAACTAGAAAAGACAGTATTAAAAGTAATATTAAGGGTCTGACTTATATATACCAAAGCAGGGAAGTTCAGAGTTAAGGCCGAAGTATCGAGTGGCACTAGGTGCTAAATTCATTCCCCGCTGTGCTTATTGGTGATACTGTCACACAACATAACATCATGCTCTCTTCTGATACTTTTGCCATTCACAAGCTGAGTTTGGGAAGGCCAAATATGCAGCCTAGAATTCCAACTCTAACTGTGAATTGTCTTTAGAATCAAATTCTCAGCATATGTATTTGAGTGCACAAAACATCCACAATTATGTGCATAAAGCAGGTGTGTATATATATGTTAAAAATGGGCAGTTAAATTCAAAGTACCCATTTTGCAAGCACAATTTAGGATTGTGTCTGCACAAATGGATATGCCAGTAAATGCTGCATGCACATTTTTAGAGGCCAGTTGAAAATGTGACCCTTATTGTTCAGTAAACTGTTTTTAATGCTTTAATTTCTCTATTGTATTCGTCATCTTGATAGTGATTCTCATTTTTATTCTATACTTTGTGGGACAGCAGGATTCATTAAATGAGAAATGGCAGTTTTTACCATTAATTCCCTTTGTTTTTGCAGCTCATTTGATCTTTAGCAGTGTTAAATTAAATTTCACTATGGTATTTGATTTTTTTATAGAGATTTTTTTTAATGTATTACATAGGGGATGTAATACAAGTCAGAAACTGAACTGGGGACCTCCATCTGGATGCTGTTTTATATCTCTCTTTTTAGAGAAACCTTTTTAGAGAGAGGCCCTTGAAAAGACAGAATCTGTTACATTATGTCTTTGGAATCATTCTAGGCAATTATTTAGATTGTGTCTGGACTGCATAGTCCTGAAAGAAGGAATTAAATGAAACTGAGATGAGGTGGGGGGACCACCCCAATCCATCCATGTGAAGACTGCATTGAACTCATTGCATCCTGGATACTGATGGGCAATGGAGCTTCCCTAATATCAAGCATGATCTAATATCATTTTTGACCTTGGTCTACTCACTGTAACCCTACTGAGGGGATGAAATATCAGAATAATTGAGCCCTTTGAGAAACTTGATCTGTAAATGACTTACAGTGCTCATCAATCCACCACTCATATAGATCCCATTCCCACCCAGTGTAGATTGATATGCACAGACAGATTGATACTGACTTAATATGACCATGTCTAGGTCCCATCCAGGGTTCTGAAAAGAGCTCCCCCACCTCAGAGTCCTGTGTTCTGCAGTCACCATTTTCTTTCCTCTCTTCACTTCTCTAAGTGAACCATGAGGAGGTAGATAAGGGTGTTTCAGCCATGATCTGCAGCTGTCAGTATGGCAGGATGACATCAGCTCTTGGAGCAACTCAGTTTTGTTCCTCAAAGGAGACTCTTGTTTTCCCCCATTGTCATTCATAGAGGCATTTCATAATAATTCATTATGACAATGAATAATTATTGTACCAGGAAAAAGTGCAAATGACTCTCTAGCCTAGAGATTAGATAATGCTGCATTAAATTAGATGGAATAAATGGGCTCAAAGAGTCAAAGTTGTTAATAGACCTCAAAACTGTTCAATAATAAACAGTTTTAAACAAGGTTTGGGATTTGGTATACTGACACCTCAGCCTGCTTAGCACAGTGGCAAATGCATTATACATTTTAACCTTTTAATAAAAATACAGAAAGAAAAGAAGGAAAACAGTTAAATCATTTGAAATGTAAAGTCTTAAGACTTACATTTTAACAAAACCCTTTGTTCCCTTTAGCTGGAGAGAGTCTTTAGAAGGAAAAAGAAAAGGAGTACTTGTGGCACCTTGGAGACTAACAAATTTATTTGAGCATAAGCTTTCGTGAGCTACAGCCTACTTCATCGGATCTGATGTAGCTCACGAAAGCTTATGCTCAAATAAATTTGTTAGTCTCTAAGGTGCCACAAGTACTCCTTTTCTTCTCGCGAATACAGACTAACACGGCTGCTATTCTGAAACCTGTCATTTTAGAAGGAAACCCCCTTGTCTGACAGTTTCTTAGATGGCAATAACTGTCTTTTGTGGGGACAAGAGAATTAGTTGAAATCGGCTGGACCTGTTGCTGCTGGTTTAAAAAAAAAAAGATGCAGTTTCTGTCTCTGGTGTTGACTTTCACTTGCAACCTTGCCATTGGAGAAACACAGGCACAGCAGGTGGTTTTATTAGCCATTTGAAGACCTGATAAAGTTGTACCAGCATTAGGCTGTTTAGGGCATTGAATTGAGCTACCTTTTCTCATCATAGGCTTACAGCCGTGTTGCAAAATACATATTCTTGGCTGGCTAAGACAGACTCTTAGAAGGAAAAAGGAGAAAGATGTTAAAGAGAAGAAACAAGGTAGGGAAGGAAAAGGACATACCAGTGGGGTGGGAGAAAGAGAGACTCATCCCAAACAGCATTCAGGATTTAGCGGGAGCCAAGGAAGTGGTAGTGGCATATGGGTCCCTCTCTCTGGCCTGGTCAGGACACTTCTCAGGATTAGGATGAAGGTTAGGGGACAGTGGGAGTAGCAGCCATGATGGGGAAGCTTCTTTCTTCCCCTTCTTTTGTCTTTCAGTCAGCCAGCATTCAGATCCATATTTTCCCCACAAAGTCTCTGGTACCCCAAAAGGGAGTGATGAGTGGAGTAGCCCATCCCCTCATTACTTTGTTTACCAATTAGGCTTATTTCTGACACCACAATTTTTCACTGATTTCCAGTCCCACACTTTTCTTGTTCACCAGGCCTGATCTTAACACAATCCTCGCTTTATATCAGAGGACCTTTTTGTTTGGATTAATCAATTCTTCTGTCTCCCTTTTGCACCTTCAAATTTGTTCTAGGTTATTGTGACACTTTATGAACTTTCACTCACTTCACAACTGAGCTCACAATTCACGTAAATTTCTAAGCCCAACTATTACAACAGGCACTCTCCTAAAATCAAATCCTTGCTTCAACGACTAATTATTTATAAATAAATTAGAACAGCTTCAACAGGACAAACTGAGACAGGCAGATCCTAGAATGTCCTAGCTACTGAGCTATGAGACATTTTCCTGCCCTTTAGGAGAACCAAGTTCAAATCCCTTCTCTTTATCAGGTAGAGAGAAAAATTGAACTGGGCTCTCTCACGCTCCACAAGCATTGTATCCTAACACTGGGCTGAATGTTTCAAGAGATCTGCTCTTCCTCACAGCATTTTGTGAAGCTAGCTTCCAATTGACTGAAATAGCATTTTGCAGTGCATAAACTATTTGCCAAAAAACTTGCCTAGCTTTAAATGTCAGCCTCTACTTTCAAGTGCAGAGGGTGCAGATGCTTTGAGGTCTTAAGCTGGAGTTTTGGCTGTAGATGCTCTCCTGGTACTACTTGGTTTGATAAAGACAGCATTCCATTCCTCAGCCTCTGATGGCAACTCACTGCACAGACCCCATCTAATTTGGAATCTGACCCATAGGCCAGATTTTGAAAGACCCAGTTTGTTTGCAGTGAAACCAGAGCAAGGCCACAGCAACTGTGAAAAATGATAGTTGCATTATTGTTGGGTTCCACAGCCTGAAAGCTGGACTTACTTTCATTAAATCTGGCTCGAGAGTCTTCAGAATTTCAGGATTTAACAGCACAAACAGATTAAAAAAATCTGAAGGAGCCATAAATTATTTTTGACACATTGCAAAAATGTGATATTGTTAACCAATTTTGTTTTCAGGAAAAGCCCAGCCTTCCTCTGAACTGACAACTTAAACTCCTGGCTTCAGCTCAATGGCAAATTGCAACAGTTTACAATAGTTAAAAATCACCTTGAAAAAGAGGTTTTATAATGGACACAGCAAATGATTCTTAACATGCCAGGCTATAAAGAAACACACATTTATCTTCTTCTGCAAAGATTATTCATCTTCCAAACAGTGTTCTTTCAAATGAATTGAAGTCTTCTATATGTTGTTAGAGACAAGGTGGGTGAGGTAATATCTCTTAGTGGGGAGTTAGACAACAAGCTTTTGAGCTGTATTATTATTTATTTTTCTTTCCCACACTGACAGTCGCTATCTTTGTTGTTTTATGTTTTTGGATGCTGATAGACTATGTATTTGCATGGCATTGCCTTAATCTATAAAGTTAAATGTTACTTCATTCATTCTCTCTCTCTCACTTACACACACACACACACACACACACAGAGGAAAAAAGAAAAGGAGGACTTGTGGCACCTTAGAGACTAACAAATTCTCTAAGGTGCCACAAGTCCTCCTTTTCTTTTTGCAGATACAGACTAACATGGCTGCTACTCTGAAACACACACACGAAAATCTCATGCCCATTGATAATTACTTAAACTCTAGTTGCAAGAATTCACATGGCAATTACCACAGACAGTTCATGTTGTTTTCTTAGAAATTTTGTCTGTTTTCACTACCTCATGAATGCTGTTTATTTACTTTAAAAGTGAAGAGAAAAGTACACTGGCCATGAATATCAGAACTCTAGCATATTGTGTTATAACAGGAGCTTACTGAATTCTGTTTACTACAATTCAGGCAGGGTACAGAATTAGAAGCATCTGTAATATACCCTATAAATCATATTCTTTTCAGTGGTTTGACATTTTAAACAACTGTTATGGTCAAGTGACAAATGATGGATAAAGTGTTCTGCACTTAATATTGTCTTGTGCTGTGCTGTTGTGTAGTGCTGTGGTGTGCTGTTAAACAACTTCCCAATTGTACCACAGATTTCAGTAATTGGTGAACTGGAAGATGTCTCTTAATTACCTCCTGGGGGTAGATAATACCTGGCTCTGTGGACGTGCATAAAATGGGAGAGTGTGGAGGCATGTTGGGTGGGATTTTCAAAAGGGCTTAAATGATTTAGCAGCACAAGTCCCACTGCAACATTAATGGGACCTAAAGTCTGGTCTACACTTAAGTTTTGCTGGCATAGCTATGTCAGTTAGGAATATGAAAAATCACACCCCTGCCTGACATAGCTATGGTGGCAAAAGCCCTAATGGAGATGCTGTTAAACCACAAGACATGCTTTTTGCTGGAATACCTCATTTTGATCAAGGAATTTGTATAAGTTATACCAACAAAAGCAATCTTTTTGTCCCTATCACCTGTGTCTACACTAGGAGGCTTTGCTGGTACAGTTAGAATGGTATAGCTGTACCTGCAAACACTTTCTAGTGTAGGCAAGGCCTCAGGCTTTGAGCACTCTTGAAAATCCCACCGCTTGTGCCCTGGCTTGGGGGCAGGCAAAGTCTTGATGGAAACTATTATCACTGGTGTCAGTTCATGCTGCCAACAGTACTAGCCTTCTGCGAAGAGGCGCAGAGGAGTTTAAAGAAAGAACTACTGCTGCAGTATGCACCTCGCTCAGAGCCTCAGGAGGAATTCTAAGTCTGAATATAAAGAATTTTTTTTTTTAGATCCACAGATGAAAGTGGCTTCAGAAGTTGTTATAGTCAGGCAGCTATATCTAGGAAGCTACTATGTATCACTTAACATTTAAAACATATTTGCTATTTCTTAAAAAATTCTTGTATAGCTTTTTAGTGCTTCTTTGACTGCTGCATTTTTAAAAAAATATTTATTTATTTTTGGCGTGGTCTGGCCTCTACAAGCATCAGTGAAATAGATTTTTCTTTCTTCTCTGCCTTTTTCTCTTTATTCTTGTGTGTATTTATCATGATTTGCCTAAAGAGCAGGAATACTCTTAATTAGAATCATCTGAGACAGAATTGATCATTTGATCAGCTTTCCTTTCTTCTCTGACAGAAAAGAAATTTAGTGACACAAGAGACTTTTTAAAGTAAACTTCTTCCCCTCTGAAAGACATCACTGAACATGAGAAAAAGAAAGGAGACCTTTCCTAGAAAGAATGATCATTTAACTTTAGAATTCCAAGTATTTTTTCCTTTCTGTTGTGTCTTTGATATGTTCAGTAAATGTTCAAAGAATTTTTATAGTGTAATTACTATAGTACAATGTGGCAAAGTCTCTGTATGCAAAACTTACAAATCAAACTTAACTGTGTTAATGTAGTAACAGTAAAAATAGAGAACTAGTAACACCTATGAGCTCAATAAACCATCCTCAGAACAGACCCAAATCTGAAATTTAGATAAGAGATGAAAACATTCCCAGAATTTAAGGTGGTATAGATCCACTAGTCTAATAAGGGCTTTAATAAAAAATACTTTGGTAAATCACTGTCACACATATGCAAACACTATACTAGTAAAGGGAGTTATAGTTATGGGTACTGAACCTGAATCAATTCCCTTTCAAGTCTGTTCTTTCTATTAACTTCAGTGAGAGATGGATTTGGCTCATTGTGAAATAACATTTCAAGACTCCACAAGATTGTAGTGGAATCTACACATCAAGAAGATACCAGGGGCAAACATACATTCACCGAAAACACAAGATGGGACAAGACGTTTAAAATATAATTATTTATTAGATTCCATATCTTAACAGCTCATTAACGTGACTGTATACGTTCCACAGATCAGTGATTTCATATGAATAAAAACTGATTTTTTTAAATAAGAGCTTTATTTTTCTCTCTGGTTGTAATTATTCTGGTCATCCAACAGTCCTCAGTGCTCCAGGGAAATGAAATCTGAGGGATGAAATACTGAACAGCTTTTATTTACATTTGCTGCAATAAACACATAGTGCCTCATCCTCAGCTGGTGTACATGGGTACACCAACTGACTCCACCAAAACTATGCTGACTTACACCAGCTCATGAGCTGGTCCATTATGTAAATATATACTTTCCCCCCATTTTGCCTTCATTTTTAAAAAATAGTATTTTTGGAACTGTTACTGTCCGTGTATATTTTAAAAAAAGAATGCTGGTCATGCTTGCTAAAGAGCTCACAGGTTGCCTTAGAGTACTGATGGTGTGATTTTTTTTTCATTTTTTTTAAATGAGAATACTCTGCTTTTTAAATACACTGGCCATGTTTGTAGGAGACCTGGCTTCAAGGATTGTTCCATTGTCAATGATAAACTCATGTCACTTCATACTTCTATATGAAATATTCAGCCATCCATAATACCTGTAAATCTGTCAGCTCCATTCCCTTGCAGTCTGATTACCTTATAGTCTTGATTTCTTCTGCATAACTTTCCCTTTATAGAAAACTGTCAGCATTTTGAACTTAACTTAGAATTCAGAATAACTTGGGTCCCATAGATAACAAACTGTGCTTTATTATGTGAGCCGTGGTTATTTTGTGGATGCCACTGCTGATTATAAATTTCAATTTTCATTTTCAAAGAATGTTTGTATTCAATTAGCTTAAAATGCTCTAAACTAAAATTATCTGAGGTGCAATGTATTTGTGACACCTTGCTTACCTTTGCACTAGGGTATATGAAAGGCACTATCAAATTACTGTATCTTCAGGTGTTTGGAGAATAGATTTCAGGGGTACAATTACACTGGGAATATTTGGACTTGTATTTCTATACTGGTTCACCTCCATTAAAGAGTCAATTGTGACGCTGTCGTGTAGACAGGACTTAGGCATTTTTATTATTGTGTAATTTAATGCTGATAATTAAGACAGCCCTTGCTTACGATGCTTGCTAATATAGTTAAGAGCTTAACATATATCTGCCAATTGGTGGCAGGATACATGAGCATATTTGATACCTGTCTTGCTCCCAGTAATTTCAGTGGGTGTCTTGCCATTGACTTCATTGGAAGTAGTTTCCAATTAGTGTGCCCCATCCAATGATTGCTTTTGTTTGTCATGCGTATTGCTATAGTTGAGATTTGAACCAGGATCCCTACCAAATGAGTAATAAAAGAACCATTATAAAGACTTGAATGTGGGCAGTCATACCTAATGGTTAGTCTAGATCCAGGAAACTGACCCAGAGTAAGGAGTCAAGCAAAGGGTTGAAGCCAATGTCAGAGTCGGGACAAGTCAGGGGTCAAGCCAGAGTCTGAGTCAGAGGTAAAGCCAAGAGTGAGAGTTGGTAGCCAGGGGTAGGATATAGGAGCAGGGACCGAGGCAGGAAAGCAGGAAGTAGAGGTGGGGGGAAGGCAAATGGACATCTGGGATAAGGAGGGCAGGAACTGGCAGGGCTCAGGAGTCAGACAAGTAGGCAGGGTCCAAGTGGCAACCAGCCAGGGATTCACTTAATTGCTCAGACAACTTCTTGTGTCTTTCTGGCTTCATTAGTGCATCCGGGCCAATCAGTGGGAGCTTCTTGGCAGAGCTTCCAGGAGCTTCTTGGCAGAGTTCTTGGTGAGCTAGAACTCCTCTAGCTCTTTGCTCTAATGAGCTACGAGGTAGCAGCTATGGTCTGAGCACTGCCTGGGGACCCCCAGGCCCAGGTTCAAGACCTGTGATTTGTCAGATCCATCCTGTGTGTCAATAAGAGCCACACTAAACTTGTCTGAAGTGGAAGCAACTGTTTGCATATACAGAAAAAACCTCCAATTCAGCAAGGTACTTTGGCATATGCATAACTTTAAGCCTGTGAGTGGTCCTATTGAAATCAATGGGCCTGCTCACATGCTTAAAGTTATACAAATTTGACAAAATCCACTTTGGGCAAGAATACATGGCTACTTGGGCAAAGTAGCCTTTCCCCCACCCCCAATGTTTGCTGAGAAGCTACAGCAGAAGTAAAGAGAGAAACAATAGGGAAAAGAAGGTGATGTGATACAGGAAGAAAGTTGTTCTGAGTTACTCCAACTGGGAGATGGATTATTTTGTGCCCCTCCTCCTCAATAACTTGTCTATAAGGTGCAGTTAGCAAACAGCAACAGGTGTATTGAGCTCATGCCTTTCATGGACTCTTGTCACCTACTCTTTTGTTTTCAGAATAATTCAGACCAATTCAATAATGATGCTGTAAATCCTGAGAAACTGTTTACTCCAAATTCTCTCCCATGTATTTGCTGAGAGAATTTGGTACTATAAATGTGAAGAGAAATTAGAGAATAGAAATTGAGGACAACTGAGAGAATAGAGAGCCAGGAATATCCATTCCAGACTGATGCTTTGACTATTTGGTTGTTCCCTCTGATTATTCTGGGTTGTCTGTATAAAGAACCATAACTTCACATAATTCCACTAGCTCAACGTACTGTCATATACACGATCTCACATTGTGACAGGATTTCTGTTCACCCGGAGCATGGTTAACTAAATCTCTACCCTAGCTATAGCACTAGTCACCAATGTCTGTGTTCAAAGAGCTAATATTTCTATACTTCCTGGTCCCATTTCTACTTTTAGCAAACTTCACAGTGGGCTTGGTTCCTTGGCACTCCCCTAGAAATCTCACATGGGCATTAGCTATTGCATGGAGTCCAAAAGGATCCTGAAGGTGAATGTCTGTTCCATTTCCTGAGACCAGGTGGCTGAGGTAATATCTCTTATTGGTGAGAGAGACAAGCTTTCAAGTCACACAGAGTTCTTTTTCAGGTCTGGGAAAGGTTCCACCTTGTATTTAGCTGTGAAGCTCGGAGTACCTTTCCCAGACCTGAAAAAGAACTCTATATAGCTCAGAAGCTTGTCTCTCTCACCAAAAAAATTGGTCCAATAAAAGATATTACCTCATCCACCTTTGTCTCTCTAATATCCTGGGATCAATAGGGCTACAGCAACACTGCTTAGTTCCATTTCCTATCAGTTGTTCAAGACCATGGATTCAGTTGCATTTAACCTCTTTCTCACTGCACTCTTTCCACTCATTGTTATCACGCAATTGGTCTTCACATCCAGACTTCTGTTTATCTAAGAACACCAGAGTATCCTGGGAGACTTTTATTGTGAACTACTGACCCAAACTATAATCTTTTCCCATGTAAGCCTTAAGAGATGCAACAGTTCTCATTAGTGCAGATAAAGAACATGCCCTTATTGATTCCTAACACTACAAAATTTCTTTCTCAATGATGAATTAGATCCTTTTATAGCACAAATGCAAAGCTTTGTTTTAAACCCACCACCATGAAAAAAATACACTAAATATTAATGTCAGTATGTTAGAGAAAAATCTACAGAAAACATTCCCTTAAGATAAAGATACATAACAGTGACTTTTTTTTGCCTTAAAACAAAAGAGACAAAACACCAGGAACAGCTATTTTTAATATAAATAGGCTATAGCTATTTATAATCAAAAGCTTTCAAAACCTTACTAAATTAAGTAAATGATTCATCCTGTTGTCTTAGCAACACTGTCTGGGCATACTGTGGTCCTCAAGAAAAGATCCAAATATGAAGCAGAATGCATCTGAAAAAGACTAGCAAAAATTTAAAATAGCACTTGGCATTTTCCAGTTTAGTGCACTGAATGTTAATGTACATTGGGAATTCATAAACATGGAAAGAAAAGGAGTACTTGTGGCACCTTAGAGACTAACAAATTTATTAGAGCATAAGCTTTCGTGAGCTACAGCTCACTTCATCGGATGCATAAACATGGAGAAACCATTTAAATTTCCCTTGCTATATAGCAAACAAGGTAGGGGAAAGAAATGCAAAACTGACAGCATAATTTTAAGAAGTGGAGCTCTGTTTCCCAGCTTCTTGCCCATACACTTTACCAACACTAAGAAACTAATCACAGACCTTTAAACAATGGTCTGGCTTCAGCTAATGAACTTAATGGTGGTTTGAGAGCACTAGTATGTGGCCGATTAAAAGAAGTAAAGCTTAGGAGTGTAATTCTAAACAGAGGGTTGGACTAGATGACCTCCTGAGGTCTCTTCCAACCCTAATCTATGATTCTATGATAATCCTGCTCTGGTGTAAATGAAAAATAGCTCTATTGACTTCCATGGAGTTACACAGATGTAAAAGTAAGAGCAAAAATCATGCCCCAAGAATTCAACCTACGGTTAACTGTCTATCGGATTTCTTTATTGCATAAAGCAGACTGTACCTTCCAAGTGATCCTCATGATGGAGGGAATACCTATGCGTTTACTTTCCTCCCTATACATATATATTTCCTGGCTTATTCTTTCCTCATTTTTATTACTGGAAATTATTCACTTCAGAAACACTGAAGCAGGAGATTAAAAAAATATTATGCCACTTAAAGAAATTTGTCTCACATCATTTTAAACTGCTGGCAGTATTGTTTCTCTTGCATTTGGGTTGTAGCAGATTGTGAATTATACAATGGTCCTCAAATATAGTCTAAAAATTATACCAGAGTGACACTATTTTTGCTCATTTCAATACCCTTTAATTTAATTGACCACATGACCTATCCTTTCCACACAGGGAGGCGAGGATAGCTGCATCCAGAATGTTGTCCATTCCCATTAAAATTCTTGGACTTTGGGCCAAGATTCTGGCCCATGATCCTGTGGCACAAAACACCCAGAAAGCTAGATTAACCAATTATCTGGGGATTTCATCCTGTACAGTTGGGATGGCATAACAGTTTCTATGCCTGCAACCCCAACACCCTAACATAGGTGCTATGGCCAGGGAAAAGGGGATATAGCTAGGTAGCTGCTACATCTGGATGATTCCGTGCTGCTGAAACAGCTATTTGGGATCATGGGCAGCCAAACGTATGAGACCGAAGCATTTATGGAGCCTGATCCTTGGCTAACCCCAGGATCAGGGCAGTTTAAAACCAATTTTGTTCCTTCATTTCTGGCCTTGCATCAAGTACAGCTCAGACAAATCAGGGAGTCTGAGCATATGTTCTGATGAGAGAGATAGGTCAGAAGTGTCAGTACCCCAGTGATAAGGGTTTCAGACTTGCAGCTTTTTGGAAGCTATTGCCAAAAACTTGTTATGCTTGTGGGAATTCTCAATAAGACAAACTCTCATTTTCACTGAAGATTAAATTTTACGTGCAACCCCCTCCCCAACCCAAAAAGAAGTGTAATATAATTAATTTACTGTGATAAGCACTGTAATGTGGATAAAGTATCAAATGCATCAGATTATCGCTACGATATATGTCAGGATGAAACAGATTGCACTGTAGGCCAGGCTTGAAGAAAACTGTCTCCACTCACATACAGCACACCCTATACCACCTCCTTAGGTCTTGCTTAGTTTTTTTGGTGCCTCTACAATTACACAGTGGGCTGAGTAACATCCCACATTGATTCAGTCACTAAATATTTTTATGACAATTTTTATTAATTTTAGTCATAAAATGTTTTAATAAAATTCTGTTTGGGGTTTTATCTTCCACAGGGTGGCTATCTATCACTGCCCTCTGTCTTAACTAGTGGTGATTTTACATTGAACTTTTGGACAAAAACTAAAGGCAGCTTTTTGGCAGAATAAATTGTATATCTGTCAAGTCAAAAATTGAGACATTTTGCAGTGAATTGGATTTCTTATGATGTTTGCCCACACTAAGTAGTTTGAAAGACTCAGTCCTGGCATCCCAATAGATGCCTATCTTCATCTTTAGGTGTCTAAATATAATTTAAAAATCTGGCCCTGAGTGTTAAATGCTACCCTCAAATGGAAGGAGGAAAAAATCTGGTGACTCATGGTGGGTGGAAGTGCGGCAGGGTCACAAAAGGAGGTTGGTTCTGCTACACGCTCTCCTTTATTCTTGACCTGCACCAATGCTAGCCAAATGGCATGAAATCCTGGCCACACTGAAATCAGTAGTAAAACTCCAACTATTTCAATGGTACCAGGATTTTACCGATAGGCTAGGTAAACATAAAATTTTGGCCATTAGTGGCACCTAACAGCTCCCAGTGATCTCAGCTCCTCCTGATAACGCCAACAGTGGTTGGAAAAGTTGGTAATTCCCTTCTATTACTTACGGATTCATCACTGCTTTTGATCACATCTTTCTTTCTGATCTGCATAATGACACATGAAATAATATGAAACAAAAGCACTATATAGCCAAAGGCATGCTGCTTATCACTATCAGTTTTTGCTTATTGGTTCAGTACAGTTCAGTAATTGCTTTGCCATTTTTAACTAGGATCACTCAGATGAAGAAAATATCCCTGCCAAATCCTAAACTTTGTGGTTGCCCCTAGTTTGCATATCTCATCTCTCTCTCTTTGAGAGATTTATTAATAGTTTGGGTTTGATTTTCCCTGTGCAGCAAGACCATTCTTTCATTACCATAATTAGGCAAGGATATCCCATTCAGAAGGGATACCATGATTCACTCTCATAAGTTTTGTATAGCCTCTTTGCACTCTCCTCTACCTGCAGGGAGTCAATGCAGGGAGTTATCTTTTCTTGCTCTCCAATCATCTGTGGTGTGCAACTGCCAGTTTTGTCTGAGGGGAAGTTTTTAGTGTTCAAGGTCAATGTTACTCCTGACTAAAAAAAAAAAAAAAAACTTTTTTAAATGGGCATGGTTAAGTTTCTACTTTGACCCAGCAATGACCTGTGTATAATGATGCTCTTAGCAAAATTCATTGCAACTACCTCATCAGTTGCTTCAATTTACTTTGCATGCACTACATCCCCTCCCTCCCTCCAACAGGCAAAGACCCAAGATGGCCAATGGACTTAGACCAACAATATCATTGCTTAGCACTTGTGTAGGCTCCTTAAAGAGTCCAGGACTATGGTACACAGCCTTTTCTGTAGATTCCACTGAGCAGAGGCAGGAAGAAAGCTTATGAAACTTACTGCAGTGCTAGTCCCACACCTATTCCTGGCCTCACACTTTCATTCTCTATGTTTTGAGATGTTCTGGTTTTTGGCTGAGTTTTGAGATTCTAAGTAGAGTCAGTTGTCTTTAAACCTGTATTATGTTTTCATGATGCAAAGAAACCAATTTCTTGAAATATGTTACTCTAAAATAGCAGGGGGATTTTTTTATTATTTGGTCAATGCTGACATGCTCAGCACTGTACAATATACACAATGAGACTGCAAAGACCTTATATGCTATAGACACCAGGAGGACAATGCACTGAGGAATTCAGAGATGGGAATTACAGAGGCTTATGTGCCCGTCATAATTATAACAAATCCAGTTCTTATGGGCATTAAAGAAAAGTCCAGTGTTACTATATTACAGAATATAACCCTATTTTTGTATAGATTCTTTACTAAACTGTGAGCCTGATCCTGCAGCCCTTTCTTATGTGAGCAGACCCTCTGAAGCTACAAGAATAACAGACTTAACCAACAGAGTCTCAGACTTAGAGACCAATGTGCTTTGCTGCCATTTCCTCCAGTACACATCAAGACTCTGGGCTTTAAGGCCTTATGTCAGCTTTGGTAAGAAATAAGTGTTCTGATTATGAATGGCAGTATCCACTCTGTAGTCAAGGCAGAAACTACCTTCCCATTATAAGCCTAATTTTCAACATTCCCCCAACAATACCCCTGAAATTGTACATGTTGCATATCATCCTAGGATAGGATGTTTCTAATAGGTCGGGGGGGGGGGGGGAATCATAACACTTTTAAAGTTATGGTACTATAGGAATCATAGAAGCGGCAGATGAAAGCCATCTTATCTATATTAACAGCTTAGGACAAAATTTTCAAACCTGAGCGCCTACATATGACTCCTAAATTCATACTTAACCTTTTTTAAAAAGAGGTGGTCTGATTTTTGAGAGATAGTGAGCACATCAATAGGTGTTGATCGTTGGAAATGAGGTGCTCAATGCCTATTTTATTGTGTACATACTGTGTCATTGTTATGGAAAGATTAGCATTATCATGTTAAACATATTTTTGGAACGATTCCTCTAATTTTGGCTATTTCCCCCTCTTTTTTTAAGTGAGAATCTGCCTCCCAGATTTAAGGGAATGGCTGGAGTTAGGCTACATGACAGTGATTCTCAACTGGAGAATGGCCCCTTAGGAATTCACTGTTTCAGGTAGTCATTGAGCCAGATACTATAGCAGAATGTTAAATGGGCTGAATGGTCTTGTGAATACTATTAAATTGATATCTATGCAAGCGGTGATAATGGTAATCCTATCTCATGCTGTTCACCTGCAGGGATTAGGAAAGAGCTTTCTCTTCATGAACAGCATTTCACAACTGTCTAATTATTTGCTAGGGATTGGTTCTAATTTCTCACTTATACCATAGAATAGTAACACTGCTTAGCTGGAGAGAATGAAAGCAGAATAAGCTGAGTGCACTGCTAATCGTTTTACACGTTGCCAAAGCTTGAGGACCTGGATACAGGACACTATCACAAATATAAAATACTAAATTTTACCTTGATAATGAGGAACATGGGCAAATTTATTGCTATGTAACTCACCCACACTGCTGCCTTCAGCAATGTTAGTTTCTCCTGAAGGAGATAATGGGGAAAGGGAATTGTTTTCTTGTTTTATTTTAAAGCGAATACAATTATTGAGGAAAAAAACAGAAAAATTGTCAGGAAAGGCTAACACTTAAACTAAAATGATCTTCAAAAACTCGTCCTCCTGTACTCTTTATGTGCAATCCCAGGTTATACAGAAAATTCTGTACCTGTAGCAGAAAGCCTTTCTAAGCTTTACTTTATATTTTTCATTCCTTAGAAAATTGGTACATCCTAAATAATGTATATTCTTTCCTAGAATATCTCCTTTATTACTCCCACAGGAATATCTAGGGATATGTTCTCCCTTTAATATACATGTTCATTTTTACACATTATTATTATTATTCCACATGTATAGGATGGTAGCATATAGAAGCCAACACAATCAGGGGCCTATTGTACTAAGCACTGAACAAATGTTTATAAAATGACAGTCCCTGCCCCACAGAGCATAATCTGAAAGACTCGACATACAGAGACAAAAAAGATTGTCCATGGCTCAGTCCCTGCTTCACCACAATTAACTTGTGACCTGTGTGACCTTGGGCAAGTCACTGAGGGCTTGACTACATGCTGCAGCAATACACACCATAGGGCAGTGATTTCTAAAGTGCACTAACATTGCTCATTAATTGTCCTTGTAGACCCTGCTGGCAAGCACTAACGGTTCCCTACATTCAAACAGCACACCAGCAGGGTCTGCACAGACCAATTAACATGTAACACGTTAGTATATTTAGAAATCACACGCCCATAGTGCACATTGTTACACTGTGTAAATAAGCCCTTACCCTCTCTGCCTTGCTTCCCCATCAGTAAAATGGAGATAGCACTTCCCTACCTCATAGGGGTTTTGTGAGGATAAATACATTTAAAGATTGCAAGATACTTGGATCCTATGATGGCAGGGCCACAGAAGTACCTAAGATAAATCCCAGGGGGATGATACAATTGGGGGTGGGAGGTCAGAGTAGGGGCAGGGGAGACAGGATAGCAAGGGAAAGCCCAAAGAACTAAAATGTCCATTACACTGTATGGGCTCTTCCATGGGTTCTGTAGCAAAGCCAGGTCCTTGTGACAAAAATTGGAGTTACTTACATTTAACAAGAAGATTCTTCTGTTCTAGAGTCTAGTTCATTTAAGCTGCTCAGCAAGATGAGGAGAATGGCATAAATATGAATGTATAGTATAGAGCATCTGACATAGTTAGAAACATTTTGGCATGACTTTTATTTGGATGGTGAGTGTAAAACTGTCTTAAACCTTTCAAGAGGAAAAAATATAAACAAGGATCTGAAATTTTCCACCCACCTTTTGCCAGTATTTCTTAGAATGCTTCATTATAGCCTACAAATTGTGTTCAGTGTTTTTAACCTTTAAAGGAAGAAGAGCTTTGAATTGTTAATTCAAAGGTATTTCTTTTCTTACCAAGTTTTGCATATTTTTCTGACACATGATTATTCTACAATATATTAAAAATGTATGTCCCTCCTCCATCGCCTTTCTAAAATTTAAATAATTACTAAATAAAGAATGTGAATTATGGCTTTCAGGCTTCCCAGTTCAATCATGCTAATTTATCTTCTAGCAGAGAATTTAAAACAAAATTACTGTCTCTTTCTGGTGTGTGATATTAATGAAAGATATTAATTACTTCTTGGAGGGCACATTTCTTTATCCAGATCACAAACTTAAAAAGAGACTTTCAAGAAGAAAAAATTCTGCTTCGTTCTCTCACTTTCATATGCAAACTATATATCTTTCTATTCCCTCTGTACCGCTACTTCTCCATATACATCCACACACACAGTTTCAGCTACCATCCTTATACTGACAACTCAGTGGGTTGTATTTTTTGTTCTGAAGATTTCACACAGAGCAGGTACCATTAAAACTCAAAGCAAATGCACTGAATACATTTCAAGTGTTTTAAACTGCTAAAACCGATCACTATTTATTAATAAAACCCTCCAGAATTCCATGGTTTGCTTATGGGTGGAGGTTTTTGGACAAGCTTTGAAAATTCATCATGAAAAAAAATCCTCTGTTTCTGAGGTTTTCAGATTGCATTGTTAATCTTTCACATCCCTATAACTTTAAATGCTTTTTGTTAGATATCAAAAAATCATTTGTGAATATAATTGGGAATCTTAAGGTTAAATGGTACTTTCAGTCTGGTCACTAATCAAAGGTGTTGCCTTGAGGTTTTTAAGAACCATTTTGAGGAACCTGAACATGTTTTCATCAGGGGTTAACAGAGATTTGTATTCAGTACTATTAGTATAATAAGGAAAAAATGGCACAAAAAGGTGACTGCACTTGAGTGGATGCCTGCAACCATTCAGAACCTTATTGAAATCATTCATAGTCATTTTCAGGATTCAGAGTAGCAGCCGTGTTAGTCTGTATCTGCAAAAAGAAAAGTCTCTAAGGTGCCACAAGTCCTCCTTTTCTATTTGCAGGATTGTGGCCTAAATTAACCACAATTATTAACTCACTGTCCTCATTCTAAAATACATGTAACACTCTGATGTTCCTTTCTGCTTGAGCAATCATTCTGGAGAGAAAATAGAATAAGCTTGCAATGCAACACCAATGTTCTCCTCTAAAATAATTCTCTCTGTTGGGAACAAAAGAACTATTTAAAATCAATACTGAGATAATTAGCAGAGGGAGAGAAAAGCTTGACATTTTTGACCCCTTCATTTTGTGGAACAGAATGGCTATAGAGGCTGATGCAACAATGTAAGGGGATTTATCATAGAATGGTACTCTTATTATGAACTATAGTGACAGAAGAAAACCAGTCGACCTTTTTAAGATAGTCTTGCACAAATCAAATGGCAAAGACACAAATATTTTGTTTCAAGAGAGGGTTGAGTAAATTATATTAGAAAGGAAATTTTATAAAACACAAAGGGCTAGATATTGGTAATATAATAGCAAATGATATTGTTTTCCTTTCCTTTGCTACCACGCATTGAAACATGACCTGCTGTCCATTTGTTCATTTGGATGCTATATAGTTTCCATGTTTTCCCCCATGCACTCTCTTTTCCACTAGTACCAACACTGAACTATATAGCAACCTTGATGTCTGCTGTCCATACACACATTAGCTTTAGCCTTCTTTTGTTTTCTGTTGCTGTCCACAAAAGTCCTCTTGATATGGAAGAACTGTTCTATAAAGGGCAGACTATGGTATGTATCTTCCATTTCCTTCCCCCACCCCTGAGAACTTCACATACATTTCCACAGGTAGGTGATGAGAATGGACTTTCAGAGCTAATCCCTCACCTGTGCCACTAAAGGAGGTGATGTGCACCAGCAGTAAGTAGCATTAAAGATACATAATGTTATGGACAAGCTCTTCCTGTGTACATTCTAGAGATTCCTAATCTTACAAATAAAGCGTTCAATGTTCAAAGAAGCTGAGAGCTCTCACTACCTATTGACTCTGGTGGAAATCATAGGAGCTCAGCACCTTACAGGATCAGATCCAAAATAAGAAGTAAAATCAGTTCCATAAACACAACCTTGCCAATTTAGTAATCAAGAATCTTATATTGTGGCGGATCTTCCTGAGCTCTGTATCCTTTGATCATATTCAGAAATTTAAGCTCCTACAAGGGGAGAATCTTTTCCTTCAGTTGTGACTACTACAGTATGATTTGCACTGGGGAAACTGTGTACGTACAAACCACTCTGCATTGGGGTGAAATGACTTTTCATTCTAGCTGTACTGCTGCCAACATCTAATGATGGTGACTAGGAAGGAATTCTTCTCTTCATCCATCACCATATCATCCCTATATGTATATAGGGGCCATCAACAGCCCCCAGCAGCCTAGGGCAGAATTTCTTCAGTGCAGGCACCATGTTGGGGCAATATAGGCATCCCTGTGCTGGTGCATCGACAAGTCCTAATTCCCAGCATTAGGGAATGAAACCCTTGAGGTCCTGTTCATTAAGGGTCAGATCCTACGAGGTGCCTAATGCCTCATGTATGTTACTGAGCTCGCTCCATGCCCACTGAAGTCAGCAGAAGTAGAGGGAACTTACCACTTCAAAAGTCACTCAGCATCTTGGAACAAATTTTGGTATCAGATTTTTGACATAGGGAAGGCACAGCATGAGTGAAAGTTGAAGCCTAATTTAGAGTTCCTCTATTTCTGAGAGCCTAACCTGAGACATCTAAGACCTGCTTTTCAGAGATGCTGTGCCTCTGGCAGCTTCAACTGTCTACAACTGACCTTTCGTGAGTGGTGTGGAGGAGCTTTGCCTCTTGTATTATTTTGTCTGGAAGTTCAGATTCCTCTTTTTCCCAAACTCCGCTACCATGTGGCTGCTATTCTGAGGTGGGCATATCATACAACAGAACTAAATTAGCATTTAATATTGGTTACAATCAATTGACTCTGTGCAGAAGAAGAGAAAAGGATCTTGCATAACAAACAAGTAGCCAACAAATAGTATTAATAGTACTGTAAGAGATTCTCTTCCCTGTTCAGCCTCAATACTCTGCTTTAGCCATGTACAGGCCATAAAGAGGCCTCTGCATAACCCTCTGTGCAGAGGGACTGCTGGGGATGGGAGGAGCTGTTGGGAGTCCCTGCAGAATATGCCACTACATGGATTTTCTTTTGCTGTGGACTGCTTTTACATTATACCAGGGACCACACGAGTCTCTGGAGCAGCCCAGATTCAGATTGGTGCAAAGATGGTTTAAAGCCATCTTAGCCCCTGACCTACCTCCCACCTGAGATATTCCTTATGTGCTGCACCTCCAGAGGGTGCAACACAGAATCTCAGTCACTGGCTTCTCTCACATCTGCAATAAATCACAATTGACTAAAATCATGTCTAATCATTTTGCAAGTTGTTCTGCAGCAACCAGTCACAACTAGATAAATTTGCGTGCGTGTGTGTGTGTGTGTGTGTATATATATATAGATATGGGCAAGAAAAAGCTGGTGGTAGCAGCAAATTTAAGAGGCAGCAGAGCTAGGGACAAAATTTGTCTGAGAATGGTTTAGCAGTATCCAGAGAGAACACTGAACTTTGTTATGGTCAAGGAAATTTCTCCATGTTTCCTTTCAATTCTGACACTACTAATCAGTCAAGTTTCAGAGTGGTAGCAGAGTTAGTCTGTATCAGTAATAATAACGAGGAGTCCTTGTGGCACTGTAGAGACTAACAAAGTATTTGGGCATAAGCTTTCATGGGTTAGAACCCACTTCATCAGATGCATGGAGTGACAATAGAGGAGCAGGCATAAATACATGAAAGGATGGTGGTTGCTTTATCAAGTGTTAGGTCAGTCTAACAAGATAAATCAATTAACATCAGGATACCAAGGGAGGAAAAATAACTTTTGAAGTGGTAAGCGAGTGGCCCATTACAGACAGTTGACAAGAAGGTGTGAGTAACAGTAAGGAGAAATTAGTATTGGGGAAATTAAGTTTAGGTTTTGTAATGACCCAACCACTCCCAGTCTCTATTCAGGCCTAATCTGATGGTATCCAGTTTGCAAATTAATTCCAATTCCGCACCTTCACATTGGAGTCTGTTTTTGAAGTTTTTTTGTTGAATTGCCACTTTTAGGTCTGTTACTGAGTGACCACCAAAGATAGGAATTTATCTGTATCACACCAGGTAGAAGGCACATACTAAAAGCATCATCTGTAGTTTGTTGGCCTCTAATATGTTGAAGTCAATAAGACTGGATCAATGTGGTTGAAGACAGATTTGACCTAATGAATTCATAAACTTTTAGCCACATTGATTGTCGGTATAAATTCAGTAACATTTATGAAATCACACACAAGTAATCTCTGTGGAGTAGCTGTGAACCCTTCAACCATTCTGGAAGGCATCTTCCTCTTTTGCACTCCATAGTCATTTTAGGACTCTTGTGCTCACCCTGGGCTGCCTATCTTCCTGGGAACGTATCTGCTTCTGAGTGCTTTTACTCTTGCTGTGGCAGGTATATCTGTAGAGGAAATGAGAGCTGATGAAATTAACACCACTGCACTGCAAAATTAAATGGCATTTTAAACCAAATTTTTCTCTGGGGAGAAGTGGAAAATAAATAAAAGGGGTAAGTCCAAGCTGAGAGTTACCCTGGCATTTCAGCCTCAAGACCTATATGCTGTCTTCCATCTGACATAGGAAAGTACTGAAGAACAAATATTAACTGAAAAATGATCAGCATGGCATAGTGGTCTGTTTGGCAAGGAGGCTGAATGATCTCCCAACCTGGGTGTTAAGATGGGAAAAATTACTCATGATATGCTGTCATAAATATAAAGGGAAGGGTAAACACCTTTAAATCCCTCCTGGCCAGAGGAAAAACCCTTTCACCTGTAAAGGGTTAAGAAGCTAGGATAACCTCGCTGGCACCTGACCAATGAAGAGACAAGATACTTTCAAAGCTGGGGCGGGGAGAAAAAGAGGTTCTGTCTGTGTGATGCTTTTGCCAGGAACAGAAAAGGAATGGAGTCTTAGAACTTAGTAAGTAATCTAGCTAGATATGCGTTAGATTCTGTTTTGTTTAAATGGCTGATAAAATAAGCTGTGCTGAATGGAATGTATATTCCTGTTTTTGTGTTTTTTTGTAACTTAAGGTTTTGCCTAGAGGGATTCTGTATGTTTTGAATCTGATTACCCTGTAAGGTATTTACCATCCTGATTTTACAGAGGTGATTCTTTTACTTTTTTTCTTCAATTAAAATTCTTCTTGTAAGAACCTGATTTCTTTTTCATTGTTCTTAAGATCCAAGGGTTTGGGTCTGTGTTCACTTATGCAAATTGGCGAGGATTTTTATCAAGCCTTCCCCAGGAAAGGGGGTATAGGGTTTGAGAGGATTTTGGGGGAAAGACATTTCCAAGTGGGCTCTTTCCCAGTTATATATTTGTTAGACACTTGGTGGTGGCAGCAATAAAGTCCAAGGGCAAAAGTTAAAATAGTTTGTACCTTGTGGAAGTTTAACCTAAGCTGGTAAAAATAAGCTTAGGGGGTTTTCATGCAGGTTCCCACATCTGTACCCTAGAGTTCAGAGTAGGGAAGGAGCCTTGATATATGCATAAACCTCTGATTATCTCAATGTTCTTAGTAAGGTGTGGATCCTAACGTTAGGATACTTATCAGACAGTCTTGGATCTAAAAAGTTGACCCTTGATCCAACTTTTTCCATTGACTTTAACAGGAGTTGGATCAGACCCTTGGCTTGGGAAGCTTATAAGGAGGAGATTTTTCAGAAGGTTTCCAGTATTACCTTACTATTTGGCCAGAAATAAAACAGCTTTTTATGGAACAGCAGTGTTTTGGAACTTCTACTTTCTGTGAAAAAAGGCATCCAAAAATACAAAAAAAAGTATATCTTTGAATTTGAAGAATGGTTTACTTTGAGCTACTCTACCCATTTAATCAAACATACTGTACTTTCTGACCAGTAGGCTTCAAAAATTTGCATCCACTATTGTTTGTTTGAAATACTAGAAGAGTATCTTACTGGGTTAGATGGTTACACCAACTGATGTTCAGAATTTCAATATGTTTCCTACTCATGTTCAGAATATTGCTCTAAATTTTCTGACTGATCAGCTACCTTCATTGGAATATTTATTTCAAATATTGATGTCAAAATAATGACAGAATACTGTGCACTCAGAATTATCATGGAAGTTAAGGTTCAAGAAATGCAGCATTTGACCCCCAGTGTGTATGTATAGATGATTAGTTCACAAAGGGCTGCTTTCAGTTACACTGGAATAAATCTGGAGTAGTTCCTTTGATGATGGTATAACTGAGCGAATCTGCTCCTAAAATGTCAGTTTGATTTTGTTTTCTTGCATTCAGTTTCATCTCCATCATTGGTCACCAGGATGAAATATTATGGCTGTGAAATCAATTTTGTCTCTTATATGATTTGGATAACATTGCTAATGTAATTCTTACAAACATACTGCTATTAAACACATGTATTGTTGGCAAAAACGAGTTTTCAGATCTGTAAATGTTTAATTTTCAGATTTTCTCCAATCCAACATCTCTCTATAGTAGGTGAGTGTGTGATGTATAGTACATAGGGATACATTGTTTGATCCTGCAAGTGATCCTAGTGATGAAGTGAATGGGACAAGGTACATGCTTAAAGTTAAGCATGTACCTAAGAGTACTGTGTTAGGGCCAGAGTACTTAGCACCTTCCAGGAGTGAACTCTTATTCAGTGATGTTGTGTGGGAGGAGGGCTGCATAGAACAGGGTAAAGGAAGGAAAATCATCAAAGACACAGGAGGCTTCCCTTGCTGCCTCAAAACCAGTAGCATTAAAAATGGGTGATCAAGGAAATCAAAGCACTCCAGGCAGCCATGCTACCAACTCTATTATAAACAGATCAATAGTATAAAATGTCACATGTATCTTCTTTGGAGCATGTTTTCACAACAATACACTGACCTTTATAAGAAGCTTGGAGCTGTGAGGAATAGTCTGCCTCATTTTGTCTGTCATAAATCTAGAAACATCCAAGGGAAGAGTCAAAAAGCCAGGGGACTCTGCTTCCATTCAAACTAAGCTAAAGTAAAGGAAAATAAAACATGCTCCTTTTGTGAAGTAAAGAAGGGGTGAATGTATATTATCCTAGGAAAGTAAAGAGCCTGGGCTGGTGTGAAGTGCCATAGCTCGACTGAAGTCAATATAGAGAGACTCTCCTCAGATTAGCCAATAGCCTTGTGGTTAGGGCATTCACTCAGGATGCAAAAGACCCAGGGGAATGTTCTGACCACCAGGTGACAGGGGACTCATGTTTTTCATAAAAAAACTCAAAAGGTCTCATTTTCATTCCACATCAGAATGCAAATACATTTCAAAACCTTGACACTTTGCAAAACAGAAATTTTATTTTCCAGACAGAAATTTTGTTTTCCTAATCACGAAGCTTGTCACTAGCAGCAAAGATGAGGTGTCCACATACCACAAGTAGCTTTTCAGACTCATTTTTCAGACTCACTATTTCAAAAAAAAACTTTTTTAAAAATTGTCTTACAAATAGTTGAAGAGTGTATTCTATTTAGATTTAGAAAAACAATCTAAGTCAAGGATATTGCACCCAAGTTTTTTCTTTTGTTTTTAAGAACAGGGCACTCATTTAGGAAAGCCAACCATGCATCCGACGAAGTGGGTATTCATTCACGAAAGCGTATGCTCCAATACATCTGTTAGTCTCTAAGGTGCCACAGGACTCTTTGCCGCCTATTCAAGAAAGGCACTTGAAGTAAACCAGATTTAAGCAAATATGTAAAGTTAAATATGTGCTTAAACATCTTTCCTGAATGCAGATAGATTTAAGCACATATGTAATTGCTTTGGTGACTCAGGGCCCAGGACATAATGATATGTTTAGTGGCAGTATATTATTTATTCACTAGCTGTGTGCTATAACATGTCCCAGACAGGAGCTGATCCCTGGCAAGAAAAAGATAGAGCAAAAAGAAAAGGAGTACTTGTGGCACCTTAGAGACTAACAAATTTATTTGAGCATAAGCTTTCGTGAGCAACAGCTCACTTCATTGGATGCATTCAGTGGAAAATACAGTGGGGAGATTTATATACACAGAGAACATGAAACAATGGGTGTTACCATACACACTGAAGGAGAGTGATCACTTAAGATGAGCTATTACCAGTGGGGGGGGAGGGAGGGGGAGAAAACCTTTTGTAGTGATAATCAAGGCGGGCCATTTCCAGCAGTTGACAAAAACGTCTGAGGGAAGAAATAAACATGGGGAAATAGTTTTACTTTGTGTTATGACCCGTCCACTCCCAGGCTCTATTCAAGCCTAAGTTAATTGTATCCAGTTTGCAAATTAATTCCAATTCAGCAGTCTCTCGTTGGAGTCTGGTTTTGAAGTTTTTTTGTTGAAGAATAGCCACTCTCAGGTCTGTAATCGAGTGACCAAAGAGATTGAAGTGTTCTCCGACTGGTTTTTAAATGTTATAATTCTTGACGTCTGATTTATGTCCATTTATTCTTTTACATAGAGACTGTCCAGTTTGACCAATGTACATAGCAGAGGGGCATTGCTGGCACATGATGGCATATATCACATTGGTAGATGCGCAGGTGAACGAGCCTCTGGTAGTGTGGCTGATGTGATTAGGCCCTATGATGGTATCCCCTGAATAGATATGTGGACACAGTTGGCAACGGGCTTTGTTGCAAGGATAGGTTCCTGGGTTAGTGGTTCTGTTGTGTGGTGTGTAGTTGCTGGTGAGTATTTGCTTCAGGTTGGGGGGCTGTCTGTAAGCAAGGATTGGCCTGTCTCCCAAGATCTGTGAGAGTGATGGGTCGTCCAGCTGGAACCCAAGTTGTGTGGAAGCCTGATTGTTTGTAGCTGTAGCTATTCTCTTTACTAAATGCCTCCTTTTTAAGACAGGCTATGAGTCCATATAGCATGACAGAGGGCAACAATAGGAGACCTTCAAAAAAACCTAGAATTCCACTATGGAACTTAAAACTAGAACAGAGCAAAATTTTCTTCCACATTTTTTTTTCTGGTGAAAATGCAAACTTGGCAACACTGAACCATTTTGTGAATTCATGTCAGCAGTTCATGTCATGTGACTAAATTGTCTGTCTGTGGTGGGGGAGTCAGAAAAAAAACAAAACGTTTTGTTTCATTATTTTAAAAAGTGACATGTTTAGATTTTTTTGTTCAAAACTTTTTCTTTTGACATTTCCTTCAATTTTATTTAAAATTTTCAGAACTTTAAAAAATGCTCAAAACCAAAATGAAACTTTTAGTCTGACCTATTTTTTTATTTTTCCATTCACTGACTTTTATTTGTTTTCAGTTTGACACATTTTTTCCAGTTTTTCATAATTGCCAATGAACCAACAAATCCATTATCCATCCAGCTGTACTTAGAACACTGCTGTCAAACCATCAGACTGATAAAGCTATATTATTACACTGTGCACTGTTAATAACCCAGCACTGAAATTCAGTCCGCTTATTTTTAGGTTTACACAAAGCAGAAGGAATCTGTTAAAAGGAAAACTATATATGGACTACAATTTGTCTTCTCTTGTAAGATTTACTCAGAAATGTTTTGTTGTAGTTCAGAAGTGTGCATTCTTAACCCATAAATCAATAGTAACCATCAAAGGGGATGATATTTGGTATGGTAGTTTAAAGAAAAACTCGTTCTTTACTTTAAACTCTTTCTCCAAGTTAGTAACGTAAGCTGCATGTTTGGAGAATGGGGAGAACAAGGAAGCATGCACAAGGCAGTATGATGGGAATGGTTACATACTCCCCTCATAGGGTCATCCTCTTTTCCCATCAGAGTGTTCTAGCACATCTTCCAGCACCATGCTGAGAGTTTTAACAAGAAAATAAATCTATTATTATCTTCAGAATCATTATGCTCATCTCAGTGAGAAAGTGGAGAACCATCATTTTACATTAAATTTCCTAAAATAGCCCTGCTGGAAATACTTTTTCCTAATTTTCACACAGCCAAGGGATTTTCAGATCTCATTGCCAAGGGAGATGGGTTGCTGATTAAAATTGTTTGATCAACACTAACAGCCAGAAGACCTCCCACTACCTCCTTTTACTGTTCTCTCTCTCCTTCTGAAATGTCTTTTTGTTTTGACTTCATCTGTGTCCTCATTTAATCAAAATGAAGTAATTTGTCTGGTATGTATTCTTATTATTATGATACTACTCCTGTTTTTACAAGCTGATTTTTAATGTGCCACTTTTATTGAATGTTGTCAGATCTCACATCAAAAGACTATCCTCAGATAATTATGACGAGGTGCTCATACTATTATAGTTAGGACTGAAATCAAATTCCTATTCGAAAGTCAGTTTTCAATATGTATTTAATTGCAGCTGATATTCCAGCAACGGTCTTTGAAAAAAACAACACAGCATGCGTATTTGGTTGGCACTTCGGTAAAATACATAGAATAACTGCCTGAAAGAAAAAGGCCAGAGAGAATTTATGTCAGAATAATTAACAATATGTGTCGCCATTCATTAGGATCAACACAAGACACTGGCTGCTGGTAATAGCAGTCGTATGCAAGAGTCAGCTAGTGGCAAAGACATGTCACTCCCTGGAATCACAGAAGAGGAAAAGGGATCTCTTTGCAGATCATAAAGTACTTTCCCAGTTTACATTGAGTTCTCATTTTGATTAGAAGAGTTTCCACTTTAATCTTTCCTAATCAGATGGAATGAATTTGTAGCATGTGCAACAGACAATATTTGCATTTCACTATAAACTCCGATTAAACTGACAGGTTTCAGAGTAGCAGCCATGTTAGTCTGTATCCGCAAAAAGAAAAGGAGTACTTTGTGGCACCTTATGCTCAAATAAATTTGTTAGTCTCTAAGGTGCCACAAGTACTCCTTCCTTATTAAACTGAATTGGCACAGACTACATTCCTTCCTTTTTTCTGCGTGAGAAGAAAATGTACATAGCTGTATTGAGCAGACATTTTGTGCTTCAAAGCCAATTATAACAACAAGTTCCTTTCCACAGGAGTCAAATATAAATAGGAACGGAAAGGTCATAGGTGAAGTACATGCAAGAGAATATGGCCTATATTTTCAGAATTATATGTGCTAAAATGCATACATGTAATTACATGCACAATTCAGAGGAATACACAACCAGCTAAAAATCTAAATGATTATTTGTTCTCATAGTAACCATGATTGCATGGTTACAATAGTCACAGTAGTGGTGAATTCAAATTATGCACATACATTTTGTGCACACTGTTCCGAAAATATGGGCCCTGGTTTCCTGCTACAGAGGGCTGAGACACTGGGACTGAGACATGGTAACAATGAACCTTTCTAGAAAAACAAGAGGGGGAAGAGTGGTGAAGTCAATTGAAAGTTTATTAAAAAACATAGAAGCTCTTCAAGAAACAGTGATCATTGAAGATCTTAAAATAGTTAAAAGTATACAACACACTGCACTTGATGAGAAGATCTTCTGGGTTCACCTCAGAGCATGCTGAAGATTCTAAAGCCAATTGCTTCCGCAATCACTGTATGCAAATCAGAGAATGGACTTTTTCAGATATTTCTCAACTTATAGCTAAGGCTGCAAGTCTGTCAAATAGAGGTCATGGAAGTCATGGATTACGGGACTTTTTAGGACCTCCATTACTTCCGCAGCTGCTGGAGTGAATGACCACAAGTTCCACAGGGCCAGTCGCACCGGCAACTGCTGTGGCAGTGGCCAGCCACTCAGACAGCTGCTGGGGTGGTGGATCCTGGTGCCAGCTGCACTGACTGCTGCTGGAGTGGCTCCAGGCAGCTGGCCCTGGGTCCACCTGAACAGGTGGGCTGCTGGAGCAGCAGTGGTCCTGGAGCAGCAGCAGCTCCAGGGGCTACTCTAGAGGCCTTCGGAGCAGTGGTCCTCAGAGCAGCGGGCGTCTGGGGGCAGTCAGCCCCTGCTGCCAGTGTCAGGGCTAGCCGTTGGCCCCCAGGGCACCCCAAAGCAGCAATGTCTCGGGCCTCAGGAGCTGCTAAGTTTTACTCAGGAATATTTATAGTAAAAGTCACGGACAAGTTGTGGACCGTGAATATTTGTTTGTCTGTGACCTGTCCATGACTTTAACTAAAAATACCCATGATTAAATATTGGCTTTACTTATGACCAAGAGAAAGGCAACTGTTTTTGAGAATCTAAGCCCATCTCCATTCACAAGTCAGGAAGAAGTAAAAGTGAAGGACTTTACTTGTACATGGGAAGAATTTTCCTGCAGACCAAGTCATGTTACTGCAAACCACTTAGATCCAAGATTCAAAGGTAGTAATGTTAGTGATGATAGCATTGTTACAGCATTTGACTGGATTACTAAACAAAAGCAACACATTTAGGATTAGATGTTGGAAAAGTTCTTTCAATTATGCAGAACCTCTTCAGGAATTTGGGCCAAGTGTGTAATCTCTGAATCTGCCAAGCATACTGCTCTTACAACATGGTGGGAAGGTCTTTTACAACACAGCCTCTAACGCCACTTGCTTCTCCTCTGCCTCAGATTCTTCTGTCTTCTGCAGCATGTGAAAGAAACTGTTCAATATTTGTAAATATACTCACAAAATCAAGAAACAGGCTCACATGTGTAAGAATTGAGAAACTTGTTTCAATTTGTGCAAATCTTCAGCTTAATGGAGTACATGAAGATCATCATGAAAGTTCAGAATCTAAAACTGGATCTTTCAGGCACACTTTCCGATTAGAGAAGTCACAAGGAAAATCTTGAGCTATGCTAGCATTTCCAAGATTATATTGGTAACTAAACCTTTTAACTTCTATTATATTTGTTTATAGCCTGGCTAGTTTTTCTACCATTATGACACCTACTCTACAAATGAGATAATGCACTATTAAAAAGTCTTGATTATACCTAAATTTACTCTTGTGCTGTGTTAATTATATTATAATGAATATGTATAGGGAAAAAAGAAAAGGAGTACTTGTGGCACCTTAGAGACTAACAAATTTATTAGACCATAAGCTTTCGTGAGCTACAGCTCACTTCATCGGATGCATTTGGTGGAAAATACAGTGGGGAGATTTATATACACACACACAGAGAACATGAAACAATGGGTTTATCATACACACTGTAAGGAGAGTGATCACTTAAGATAAGCCATCACCAGCAGCAGGGGGGGGGGGAAAGGAGGAAAACCTTTCATGGTGACAAGCAAGGTAGGCTAATTCCAGCAGTTAACAAGAATATCAGAGGAACAGTGGGGAGTGGGGTGGGAGGGAGAAATACCATGGGGAAATAGTTTTACTTTGTGTAATGACTCATCCATTCCCAGTCTCTATTCAAGCCTAAGTTAATTGTATCCAGTTTGCAAATTAATTCCAATTCAGCAGTCTCTCATTGGAGTCTGTTTTGGAAGCTTTTTTGTTGAAGGATAGCCACTCTTAGGTCTGTGATCGAGTGACCAGAGAGATTGAAGTGTTCTCCAACTGGTTTTTGAATGCTATAATTCTTGACGTCTGATTTGTGTCCATTCATTCTTTTACGTAGAGACTGTCCAGTTTGGCCAATGTACATGGCAGAGGGGCATTGCTGGCACATGATGGCATATATCACATTGGTAGATGCGCAGGTGAACGAGCCTCTGATAGTGTGGCTGATGTGATTAGGCCCTATGATGGTATCCCCTGAATAGATATGTGGACAGAGTTGGCAACGGGCTTTGTTGCAAGGATAGGTTCCTGGGTTACTGGTTCTGTTGTGTGGTATGTGGTTGCTGGTGAGTATTTGCTTCAGATTGGGGGGCTGTCTGTAAGCAAGGACTGGTCTGTCTCCCAAGATCTGTGAGAGTGATGGCTCGTCCTTCAGGATAGGTTGTAGACCCTTGATGATGCGTTGGAGAGGTTTTAGTTGGGGGCTGAAGGTGATGGCTAGTGGCGTTCTGTTGTTTTCTTTGTTGGGCCTGTCCTGTAGTAGCTGACTTCTGGGTACTCTTCTGGCTCTGTTAATCTGTTTCTTCACTTCAGCAGGTGGGTATTGTAGTTGTAGGAATACATGATAGAGATCTTGTAGGTGTTTGTCTCTGTCTGAGGGGTTGGAGCAAATGCGGTTATATCGTAGCACTTGGCTGTAGACAATGGATCGAGTGGTATGATCTGGATGAAAGCTAGAGGCATGTAGGTAGGAATAGCGGTCAGTAGGTTTCCGATATAGGGTGGTGTTTATGTGACCATCGCTTATTAGCACCGTAGTGTCCAGGAAGTGGATCTCTTGTGTGGACTGGTCCAGGCTGAGGTTGATGGTGGGATGGAAATTGTTGAAATCATGGTGGAATTCCTCAAGAGCTTCTTTTCCATGGGTCCAGATGATGAAGATGTCATCAATGTAGCGCAAGTAGAGTAGGGGCATTAGGGGACGAGAGCTGAGGAAGCGTTGTTCTAAGTCAGCCATAAAAATGTTGGCATACTGTGGGGCCATGCGGGTACCCATCGCAGTGCCGCTGATTTGAAGGTATACATTGTCACCAAATGTGAAATAGTTATGGGTCAGGACAAAGTCACAAAGTTCAGCCACCAGGTTAGCCGTGACAGTATCGGGGATACTGTTCCTGACGGCTTGTAGTCCATCTTTGTGTGGAATGTTGTTGTTGTTGGTGTAGAGGGCTTCTACATCCATAGTGGCTAGGATGGTGTTTTTAGGAAGATCACCAATGGACTGTAGTTTCCTCAGGAAGTCAGTGGTGTCTCGAAGATAGCTGGAAGTGCTGGTAACGAAGGGCCTGAGGAGGGAGTCTACATAGCCAGACAATCCTGCTGTCAGGGTGCCAATGCCTGAGATGATGGGGCGTCCAGGATTTCCAGGTTTATGGATCTTGGGTAGCAGATAGAATACCCCAGGTCGGGGCTCCAGGGGTGTGTCTGTGCGGATTTGTTCTTGTGCTTTTTCAGGGATCTTGGGAGACAGACCAGTCCTTGCTTACAGACAGCCCCCCAATCTGAAGCAAATACTCACCAGCAACCACACACCACACAACAGAACCACTAACCCAGGAACCTATCCTTGCAACAAAGCCCGTTGCCAACTCTGTCCACATATTTATTCAGGGGATACCATCATAGGGCCTAATCACATCAGCCACACTATCAGAGGCTCGTTCACCTGCGCATCTACCAATGTGATATATGCCATCATGTGCCAGCAATGCCCCTCTGCCATGTACATTGGCCAAACTGGACAGTCTCTACGTAAAAGAATGAATGGACACAAATCAGACGTCAAGAATTATAACATTCAAAAACCAGTTGGAGAACACTTCAATCTCTCTGGTCATTCGATCACAGACCTAAGAGTGGCTATCCTTCAAGAAAAAAGCTTCAAAAACAGACTCCAATGAGAGACTGCTGAATTGGAATTAATTTGCAAACTGGATACAATTAACTTAGGCTTGAATAGAGACTGGGAATGGATGAGTCATTACACAAAGTAAAACTATTTCCCCATGGTATTTCTCCCTCCCACCCCACCCCCCACTGTTCCTCTGATATTCTTGTTAACTGCTGGAATTAGCCTACCTTGCTTGTCACCATGAAAGGTTTTCCTCCTTTACCCCCCTGCTGCTGGTGATGGCTTATCTTAAGTGATCACTCTCCTTACAGTGTGTATGATAAACCCATTGTTTCATGTTCTCTGTGTGTGTGTATATAAATCTCTCCTCTGTTTTTTCCACCAAATGCATCCGATGAAGTGAGCTGTAGCTCACGAAAGCTTATGCTCTAATAAATTCGTTAGTCTCTAAGGTGCCACGGGTACTCCTTTTCTTTTTGCAAATACAGACTAACACGGCTGCTACTCTGAAACATGTATAGGGAAGTTCGTTTTCTGAGCATTTTTTTTAGAAATATAAGTCTCTTCTGTATCTGTATTACAATATCAGGTCTCCATTTACATTTTATTTCTGAACCTGACAGATATAACCTTCCTTTCTGTTTACAAGTCAACAATATTGATGCTTTCTATTTTCAACATTTTATTTTTTTCCCTACTTGAAAGAGATGTCAACAGACAAAAAAAGTACACTTAGAGCTATATACTAAGATACTTATCTCTCATACTAGGTGTATTTGTCATTATTCAAAGTAAAGAATTTATACTTTTTACTTCATAAATACTGTATATCTACCAGTACTATCTATGTGCTAACTAAATTATACATAATACATTTCTCATGCTTGAAGAAAATAAAGTTTAGTTTTGATAAGAAAGCAGCTATTGCAGATATTTCAATTTTTTCCCAACATTTCTGGGTTGTTCCCCCCCGCAAAAAGCTTTCAAAATTTCTGGAAATGTTTCATTCCTAGGCAGGATGCAGAGTTCTTCAAGGCCAAACCAAGAAAATAGAGAGACCTATAAACACCTGAACAATATAAAAAAGCAACAAACCTCAAAAATAGTCTATTTCAAGGCGTACACAGAACCGTTCAAATCCCTGTGTGAGCGGGGGATGGATTTAAGTTTCCATTATGATATTTTTGACTGTTTCCTTCAGTATGAAAGTCTTTCCTTAAAATCCTGATTCAACTATGTACTATACACAGCTGAAGCTTGAGACAAGTAGAAAAAAAAGATCATTGGAGACAAAGAATATGTCTTTTCTTCCGCCCCCCGGGCACTCTTTTTATTCTCCAGAGGCCAAATCACACTCTTTCATCCATGGTTGTGAAGGGACCTAGATACAGCAGAACTGGTATGGGGCTGTTCTGTTCTCATTGCATGGGAGAAGCAGGATTTGTAGCACATGCACAGAAGAGACAATCTTCCTGCTTTCCTCACAGCCTGACTCTGCACAATAGGGCCAAAGAGGCATGGTATGGGCAGGTTGGGGAGGAGCGAGCAAGGACCAGTGGATCCCTCCTAACTTCCCATGTGTCAAAATGTGGTGTTATGGGGTAGACTGATAACCAACAATGTTTTTTCCTTTGTTAGCATTTCAGATCCAGCCATTTACCTTGGAACTAAACTACAACAAAACCATATAGCTAGCTAGCTTCATAGCTCTCAGATCCACACTGGTCAAAGCACAAATTATTAATTCCTGCTGTAAACGCATTGAAGGCAATGGAGTTAACAATAGGATGAATTATCAACTATCCAGAGAGCTGTTGTATTCTTTTGATGTATCTTTTGTTGTATTCTTTTAATGTATATCAAAACTGTAAACCCCTGGAGTAAGGACCATGTCTTTTTCTTTCAGCAAGTCACCATGCAAATCTATAATACTATTTAGATAGTGAAATAATGTGAAATAAATGTGAAATAATAAATTATCAATAATTGGTGAGCCAAATATGACCCTAAGGACCTTTCTTTTCCACACTGACACCTTTGTAAATCAAGAATAACTCCATATAAGTCAATGGGTGAAATTCTGGCCTCACTGAAGTCACACCACTTTTATGATGTGTAACTATATTGAGTTCAATGGAATGAGTACTGCCATACAGCAAGTTAAGTGTGAGGAGAATCAGGCCCTAAACCTTAAATGAATGGTCTAAATATTGTTGCCTGGGCTCTAAACTATATGCTACTAGTTTACTTGTAAATAAAATAAAATACAAAAGCCACCTCTGAAAGTAAAGGATCATAAGTAACCTTACTTGCAAAATTGTCATAAAAATGTTCACCCTAAGGAACATAATCCGCTGTCTCACATTTATCATGATAATGAAAACAAACAAATAAAAATGTGTGTGAATAGAATTTTTGCAAGGCTGCAATTAATATTTCATATTGCAGTGTATATGTAAAAATCCCTATATAATGATCTATCTAGTCTGGAAAAATGGTTCAAATAAAGGCATCCACTTATGACAGGTATTTATTTTGTTAAAACTGAAGTATCCTAGAAGAATAATTGCTTTTCCACCAACCCCATATGGTATGGTAACTCTAGTTAGTAATGAAAACACAAAAGCAATAGCTTTATTTATTTTGTGGTGTATACATTAAAAATCTATTACTTTTTTGGAATATCTTTCAGACAATATATATTATATGGGCCAGTAATGGCTAAATTTGCATATTTTAAAGCAATAACAAAATACACATGCTTTTTCATAATAGGCTACCATTCACCAGGATAATTGAATTTGTGGGTCAGGACCTGACTAGGTCTATACTTATGATTTCACTCACACCATAAAAGTACAGGTAAACCTTGATTATCTGAATCTCAGATAACGGTTTCAGATTAATGAAAGCCTTGGAAGTCCCCCCAACACAACATTATCCACCACAGCCTCACTGAAGCAGTCACTAAATTGTGCCTTTGATCAACTAGCCGATGAAGTGAGCTGTAGCTCACGAAAGCTTATGCTCTAATAAATTTGTTAGTCTCTAAGGTGCCACAAGTACTCCTTTTCTTTTTGTGAATACAGACTAACACGGCTGCTACTCTGAAACCTGTCAGAATGCTCCATTCAGTTTCTGCTCCACTGTACTCCCTGTCTTTCAGCTGCCTGACTCTGCCTCCTGATGCAATGATGTTTCCCAGCCTTGCGCTAATAGGTGGCACTGTCTTATGATGCAATGATTCACCACCTTATCTAACCTCTGATTTTACATAGATTCTGGATATCCACTATCTCAGTCAAGAAGGAACTTCCAGAGGAGACTGGATAAATCTGGAGTCTATTCACCATTAGGAAATGCTGCAAAACTTTGTGCTCTGACAAAGTTCCTCCTCCATAACAAAAATAGTACTCACAACACTGACAGCCCCTTCTACATGCTGCTTTTCCTCCCACTTAAAAAAAACCAACCAACCAACCAAATAAAAATATAACCCAAACCCAAGCAGAAATTTATTTTACCCATAAAGAGACTCCAGGGACTTTGCTATTGTTAATTGATTTCACATCGAAGGTGCTCACATACAAAGGGGATGGGTTCACATAGATCCACTGAAACTTGGTAAAATTGGGGATTACCTATACTTGAGATCATACTTGATGTGAGTTTGATCTGTGTATCTATGTGAAGCAGCAGTGAAACAGCTTACAGATAGAACATTTTTTTCTGTCATAGCTTTTGGTGAACATTTTGAGTAGATTTTCAGCTGCTATAAAATCAGCCTACTGAATTCAGCCTTCTGCATACTCATGCAAACAGATTCTGTCACAAAAAATTAACAAACCTGTTTTGAACCAAAACAGCTTGTGGCCCATCTTTGAAGGTTCTGACAATCAAAAGTACATGCTCCACATTTTCCTTCCTGCCTCATGCATACACTTAATTATGTCTTTCTTGTTAGGCATTATGCCATGACAAGAAGGTTCAACATCCGACAAAGCTGGATGTTTTTGTTTCCTTTCAAAATTCTTTCTAATAGCTGTGTGAAGGGCAAACTGTTTTTACCTGTTAGCTTAGTTTTTTTATTGACAGATGTTGTTACTTTATAATCCTTAATGCACATATAATTCTGAAATCTCTTTGTTATGCATATTTTTAAATGATAATATATATTAAAATCCCTTAAAATGGGATTCTTTTCGGCTCTTGGCACATGAAACATTACCTGCATATATCCCCTCCCCTCCCACAGAGTGATTAAGCTCCTTTATCTTCTCTTTTGCTCCGCAGGATCTCCTTAGCTATGTTTTCTATAATGAAAATGACATCAGAGGGTAGCTGTCTGCCTGCTTCTCACATTACTTTCAATTAATTATGCCCTTAGTAGTTTAGAACGTTTGGAAGGGTTTTAGATTTCAGCTGGTAATTGTAATTTACATACATCATTTGTATCTTTTTCTCGGAGCCTAGGTTTTTAGATCAGTGACCTTCTGAATGTGTGAATCATGCTGCTTTAATTTTTCCAGCTGGTACATTTTCACGTAAGCAGACAGAAATACAATGAAACCGCCACTTTTGCAATGAAACAAGTCCATTACCCACCTGTGTGCTCAAAATTTTCTGATGGATATAAAGACACTCTCTCACTCTTTTTTTTTCTCCCCAGCATGCCCATAATATCTTACCAGCTACAAAAATATTATCCAAAAAAAAGCCCAAGCACCTGCCCACTCCTGCCTGCTGTCATATACCAAAAGCTTTTGCAAATCAAATCATTTAATTCAGTCACTTGCTGTTGATAGTACTAATGTAGAAACATTAAAAAGCACACCTATTTGTTAAATGTATCAACGACATAGATGAAATATTTTGTAAGGCCCTGATCATGCAATGAGCTCTGCAGAAATGGGGCTCAAACTGGAGCTGCTGCTACTGAAATCCATACAAGTTTAAGGCTTTAACCCCACCCTCTTGGATATGGGCAGTTGGTGAATTAAACTACACTGAATTAAAGCCACTTTAATTCTGAATAAGAGAATCCAGACAGGGGTTTAAAGTGGTTTAACTAATACACTTTAAATTCAAGCCTTTAGTTAATTCTGATCAACTTTCTTCAGTGTCCCGTGTAAATAATCCCTTAACATATGAAGAAGAGCTGATATTTTCTGCAGGATTTGTGAAACAACCCCTCACAGTTTCACAAATGCTTGAACAAGAGCTGGTTGCATAATACAAAAGTAATTAAGGGATATTCTGCATATAAAAGTAATGTGTTCAGATTGGCATTATTTGTTAGGGTTTTATTATTCATTTGCCATTAGTATTTAGACAGGCTGGGTATTTGTGAAAATGTTAATGAATCACAAAGGCTTCGTGGATTTTAGCACAATAATTTGTCATTTGAAAATGTGTACTGGAAGCATGTTCACTAGTCAACATGTGCTTTTAGCTACAGTCCTATTTAAGAAGTTTTAGTCATCCAGTCCGGGAATAGAAACACTATGTCAAATGCCATAAACAGAGAACAAATGATGTGCACAGGGTGAAAGTTATCTGTATAAATTATTCAGCAAGTACTTATGAATAATGAATATGTGTGTAGAAACCAGAATTAGTCTGCAAACCATTTGTATACAGAAAAAAGGGCTAATTTTTCAGCAGTAATTGGGCCAGATTCTGTCTATATTCATGCTGAGTATAACCTTACTCCATGAATAGTTCTGCTGAAATCAGTTAGATTATGCTTTGAATAAGATACCAAGAGTAAGGGTGGGAGAAACTTGCTATTATTTTTAATTCTCTCCAGTTGTAACCAGGAATTTGGTTTTGGGCCTGAGAAGCCTTTCCTGATGAAAGTTTAACTGAAACTGGTACATTCCCTTGAAAAGTTTTTTTGTGTTTTAAAAATCAGCATTTTTTGATGAAAACCCATTTAATCAAAAATCCCCAACTAGCTCTACTAATAACCAGAATCCTGACTTTTCTCTCATGGCAAGTTATTTGTACAACAAGTTATGCAAATTAATAAACACTTTTCCAAATGTTTGGGGGGGGTGGGTTGTGGTTTTTTTTAAACAGACACATTTCAAAAAGATAGTGATTGGTTTAGCTTGTGTAGCTTCACTTTGGCCCTGATTCTGTCATCCTTACTCTTGCTCATACTCATACTCATTAGCTCTTGCTAATACTTACTCTATGGGATTACTCATAGAGTAAGGGTGGGACTTTAAAAAGAATTTGTCACAGTTACAGAGCTGATTGCAGCTCTGTTCCCTTTGTGGTTTCAATGAGTGCGCTCTTCAGGTGTTAGGCTTCATGACTTTACCTGTCTTGGGTAGAATTTTTCAATTCTTCCACTCTACAATCACCCATCTACGTCAACTGCTTATTCCCATGCAGGTCTGACTAAATACCTATGTTTCTTCCCTTGAGTAGCTGTGGTAAGTGATACAGTTTCCAACAGCTTTATTAAAACATGTATATTTCTTATCAAATGGAGCAATGCATTAGAGAAAATTATTTTAAAACAGCAAACTTAGATGCATGTTTAGTCTCATCCCTTCTTATGCTTCATTACAAGCTAAGTTAGATGGACTTCCCACTTAAGTTCCAGGAAAAGAACTGACCCAACTTACACCCTTTTAGGAAGCCAAAGAGCTTTTGCCTCCAGTTTTCCTTTCAGACAGTGTGTTTGTTTTCTTCCCTTTCTCAGGCCTGGTGTACACTAGAAAATTAGTTTGGTTTATGTCGATCAGGGGTGTGAAAAATCCACACCCCTTGAGTGGTGGCATTAAGCCAAACTCAATTCCTGTATAGATAGTGCTAGGTCAATGGAAAAATTCTTCTGTCAATCTAGCTGCTGCCTCTCAGGAAAGTGGATTATTTCTGCCAATGGGAGAACCCCTCCCGTCAGCGTAGGTCATGTCTACACTGAATCATTATAGGGTCTCAGCTGCATCGCTGTAGCATAGTAAGTGGAGACAAGCCCTCAGAAAACCCTCTTTTCTCAAATGCCTGAGCCCAATTGCCATTTTGCTGAATAACTTTCATTACAGGACATAGGTATGAAGTCTTCCTTTTGTCTCAGATTGGTTTCACCCAGTCAGCCAGGCTGTCTCAGAGAATGCCCCTAAGATAGTTTCTCCGTTGTTCAGCCGTCAGACCTATTCAATCTTAATGACTTATGATCACAGCTTTTGTGACTGCAGGGGAGTACGCTGAAACTGTCTTCTCCCCCTGATATTGCAACACAACAGCTCAGAAATCCTATGCATAAAGCACATATTTGGGTACAGATCAATATTCATAATCCCCATATTTGTCACAGTACTTAAGGGAATTAAGGACTCATCTGTCATTGAAAGTCCCCTAGGCCCTTTTAAAAATCTCATCCTATAAGACTATCAATGAGCCAAATAATAACCCACTTTGTGCACCTATGTAAGGGCATAGAGAGGGTGTAAGACATCCCCTTATTCCCTTGCACCACGGTGCCATACCACTGATTCCTTCCTACAAGAGGAAGCAGGCTCTGCAGAGTGCTGTATTCCTCTCCAATACAAGTGAGTGAGAAGGGATGAGAGGGCTTGGAGAATGGCTGGAGACATGACTCTGCCCCCAAAAAGTCTAGGTGGCATAGTTATGCAGGCACATACACTACAATAGTTATAGATTTGTCACAATTTACTTCTTCCTGGAGCAGCTAAGAAACTGTAAGGGAGTCACCATCTCCCTCCCAGGGGCAGCACGACAAACTGCCTGCTAGATCACAAAGTGATGAATGATGATCTGGTTCAGTGTGAGCATAAGTGATTGATACAATTTGGTCCTTAGAAAATAGCTTTGGTTCAAATTCTGAACTCCCTTACTTAGACTGAGTTTAAACAGACTACCCATGTGAAGAACTGCTCCCCAATGTAAATAAGGGGCTCAGAGTCTGGTCTTGTGTCTCTTTACATCTTTCATGTTTAAAGTAAATTAAATGTCCGTCCATAGCACACAGAAATATACAATAAAAGCAGATAGCTGCAACGGATAAAATAAAATATCAACATGTGCCACCACTGATTTGCATCTGATCAGGGATTAGCAATATCTAATGGGGATCTCACAACAATTAAAGCTTTATCTTCTTGCATTCTGTGTGAAATGGTTTAGAAGCTGTTATTCTAGGATTAAAGGAATATAACAAAGGATAAAGCACAAACCAAGAAAAGAAAAAATAGTATTTTTGTGCAGCTAGAGTAAATAGAAAGGATGTAGAATATATGGATTGGGAGCTAAAATAATGGGATTAGAAACTGCTTTTTTCAAACCTAGCTGCAGTTCTCCACAACAATTTTTGTTTGTTTTCACATTAAAATAAAATTACTTTATGTGCTGGCACATGATTCATTTCAAATGAGTTTCACCGAGCTGATTTTCTTCTTACTTATTTACCTAATCACACTCAAGTTCTCTCATGAGCATTCATTCACTGAGTAGTATATTGAAATTTAAGAGTTTGGAAAATCTACTTACACTGAGTTAGGCCATGTCTACACTACCATTTATGTTGGCAAAACTTACGTTTCTCAGGAGTGTAAAAAACCACACCCTTGAGCAACATAAATTTTGCCGACATAAGCACTTGAGTGCACAGCACTATGTTGGTGGGAGAGCTTCTTCTGCCAACAGAGCTACTGCTACTCATTGAGGTGGTTTTCTTATATCCACGGGAAAGCTCTCTCCGGTCAGCATAGAGTGGTAACACGAGATCTTACAGCATTGCAGCTGCGTCGGTACCTTTTAGCTCCAATACTGCCATGAGTCAGTTATATTCATTGTGGTTAGTTCCTATCTATAGAGTTTTGAAGACATCTTATTTTCTCATAGCACTCAATTTAAAATTGTCTTTCAATCAGTTTTCCAAACTTCCACTGTAGCTTACAACATAATTCAACCTTTTAAAATAAGGTCACACACGGCTAACCTCCCATATGTAAAACATTGCAGAGGGGTGGTTCTTGGCATACAGTTAGCTTGGGTCGGGAACTGTATTTTCATTGTGTGTGAACAGTGCCTAGCACAATGCGGTCCTCTGCTAGTAGTCTCACTCGAGGGCTAAAGCATGGAAAATCCCAGCATAAGAAGAGAAGCAGGAAAAGGTACCACAGACTTATTTAACAAGAGATGTGCTCTCTATGCCAGAGGGCTATACTATCTCCAGAAGCAGAAGACACAGCAAGGAGGAATGGGAGCAGGAAGTACCTGGCCTTCCTTAAGGTCATAAGACTCTCAAGAATGGAGAGGACTCTGAGGAAGGGAATTGCAATCGTGTTTGTTGTCTATTCTGTAACTCTAGTATGATTTTTAAAAGTGTGTGTATGGGGGGGGTGCTTCAGAAGGTGCTTTGTGAAGTTTGTGTTCTTTATTTAAATTATGATCTGGAGACCCCATGAGGGTGGACCTCTGGGAAGGCCTTGCATAAGTTACGAGGAAGGTTTAGGGTGGCCAGTACTAGTCTCAGGGCTGAGGACAGTTGGACTGGAAAATCTCACATCCTAAGGGAGAGGGCCAGACAGGAAATCTAGACCCCAGGAGCATGCCTGAGAGGCCAGAACTAGAGACAATGTGGGATGCTGGATGCTGCTCTGAACAGGTGGCTTGAAAACAGGTGGGATCCAAAGTTTGGGTTCAATACAGCAGACTGGTAATGATCTGCTAGAGGGGACTCAGCAAGGCCTGTGACATCTATGCCCTAAGGGTGGCAGGAGGGTGCATTGGGACATAATAGCAGTGTAGGCAGACTTTGGCATCTCACTGTAAAGGTGGGAAGAGGGTCAGAAAGAGAGAGAAAAACAACAAGCAAAGCGTAGACATCTTACGAAAGGTGGCATTTGTTTTCTGCCTTATCTTTTCCGACAAAGATTGTTGTTTTAATATATATATTAGAACAGTACCTAGCACATTTTGGGTGCTACCAAGCTGAGTAAATGAGATTTGTATTTACAAGGAAATGTAGGATGCTTGGATCCCGATAAGTAAAGTCATTAAACCGTGGTAATTATTCCCTGCCATTTCAACACATGTAGAACTACACCACATTGACATTTCTCTCTGTGCTCAAACCTGCACATTTCCCTCTTTTGGGCAGTGTAGAATAAATAAGACACCATGTTTATTTTAGAGTTAGCAGCTAAAGCTAGTTACTCTTCCCATATCAGTGATTTATTGCAAAGTTTATTTATTTTTTTGTATCATGATGAAATGAGACATTTGAAGAAGTTTAAATTAATCAGCAACATCTGTTACATTGTTTAGTTGTATCTATTACAAGTAATTTCTTCACTGCCATACTGTTCAATGTTTTAATTAATACCTGGATAACAGAATGGAAAATATGCTTATAAAATTTCCAGATGACACCAAGCTGGGAGGGATAGCTAGCATTTTGGAGGACAGGATTAGAATTCAAAAGGACCTTGACAAATTGGAGAAAGGGTCTAAAATCAACAAGATGAAATTCAAAAAAGACAAGTGCAATGTACTACCCTTAGGAAGAAAAAAAACAAATACACAACTACTACATGACTAATAACTGTCCAGATAGTAGTATTGCGGAAAAGGATGGGGGAGGAGGGGCGATAGTGGATCAGATATTGTATATGAGTCAACAATGTGATGCAGTTGTTAAAAAAGCTAATATTATGGGATTTATTAACAGCCATGTTGTACATAAGACACAGGAGGTAATTGTCCCACTCTACTCAGCACTGGTGAAGCCTCAGCTGGAGTACCATGTTCAATTATGAGCATCACACTTTAAGAAAGATATTGACAAATTGGATGGAGTCCAGAGGAGCGCAACAAAAATGAAAAAGGTTTGGAAAATATGTTTAGTCTTAAGAAGACTGAGGGAGGACTTGATAACAAATATATTAAGGGCTACTGTAAAGAGGATGGTGAATAACTATTCTCCATGTCCACTCAGGCTAGGACAAGTAGTAATGGACTTAATCTGCAGCAAGGGAGATTTAGGTTAGATATTAGAAAAAACTTCCTAACTATAAGGATAGTTAAACACTGGAATAGGCTTCAAAGGGAGGCTGTGGAATCCCCAACATTTGAGGTTTTTAAGAAAAGATTGAACAAACACTTGTTAGAGATGGTGTAGGTATACTTGGTCCTGCCTCAGTGCAGGGGCCTGGACTAGAGGGCCACCCTTCCAGCCATAGGCGCCGACTCTGTGGGCACTCTGGGGCTGGAGCATCCAAAGGAAAAAAAATGATGGGTGCTGAGCACCCACTGGCAGCCCCCCTAGCAGTGCCTCCTGCCCGCTGCGAAATAGCTGTTTCACGGTATCGGGAGGCACTGGGGGCAGAAGGGGGGAGGAAAGAGGGTGCAGCGTGCTGGGGGGAGGAGGCAGAACTGGGTGGGGCAGGGGCAGAAAGAGGCAGGGCAGGGGTGGAGCAGAGGTGGGAAGAAGCAGGGTGGGGCCTGGGCAGAGCCGGGGGAGCCCTACAGTCATCAATTCACTTCAGCATACATACTCCACACAGTTTGAACACGAGAGCTGCTTGGGATAAAAATAACCAAAAGTTTATTTAACAAAAGAAAACACAGATTGATGAAAAAACCACAGATGAAATAGTAAGGGAGAGCAAAAGTGTACAAATTACATAGAAAATAAACCTAAAGATACAGTCTCAGGCTTTACACTTCAATATTAGATAAAAATCTCTTTTCTAATATTAATGCCTTTGACCAGTTGCCTACTATACCCTCTAGCTAGAGAGAGTGATGCAGCATTCACGGACAGCTTCCTGCCCAGAGGCTGTCCCTCAGCTTCTGAAGGAAAACCTCAGTTTTTAAAGGTTTTAAAAGTTTTTTTTTCTTTCTCCCCCCCCCCCCGTTCCCTCCCTCCCCCAGCATGGTGATTCATGGTTATTCCCAGTGGGGGAAATTACCTCTTGACCTGATTGCAGGGATGTCTCAATGTCTTCCCATTAACTCTAATGGTCCATCATTCTCTTTTCCTGGGCTAGGAAATTGGAGCTGCTTTTGTGTAAACACCTGATTTGGGAGGTGCCCCGCCCTGCTGTGAGGTATAATTGAACTTGTAGTACAGATTATTAACTCAGTTTTCGATATACATAAATATAAAGCTGCATAATCACAGTCTGTATACAGGAGATAAGAACATGACAAGCTTTCATAAAATACTTTACTCAATATCCCCTTACAATACAATAATACAATATGCAATATGGCAGTTCAGCTGCTCATTTTTGGGGTTTACACCTTCTACTCTTCCCTTAGGGTGTCTAGATTGTCACAGAGGCAACAAAAAAATAAATGGGAAAACATGCAATATCAAGATTTTTAAAATAAATTGAGGGCTAGATTTCTCCTAAGATAGGGTATAGCATAGCATAGGGTAGGCAAGAAAAGCAGGAAGCAGGTGCTTCCCCCACCAATCCCTTGTATCCCTGTAGAGGGAGGTAGACACACTCTTGTTTCTTCTGTTCCCAGTGCTGAAGGACTGTAGTGCCATCAGCAGCACTATAAAGTCTAAAAAGTGGTGGTGAAGTGTAGAGCAAGAATGGGACAGTGTCCTGAGCACCTCTGGCCCTAGCCAATAGAACTGAGTTGGACTAGGCTTTGAAGGAGGAGTTTATGCTGTGGTTTGCAAGCACATACCGCTGCAGTGCGCACTCCTCCAGCATTGTTAGTCACTAGGCCAAATCCTGGCTTCATTGTAGTCAGTGGCAAAACTCCCATTCATTTAAATGAGGCCAAGATTTCACTCATTATGCCTACCCCAAACACAATGCCTTCAGGAATTATGCCCTGTGTGCAGCCCCTCCTCACTACCTCCACCACCCGCATCAACAGCAACTTGGACAGTGCCTTAGATCAGTCTCTAAATATTAAAATATTAGAGGAATCAAGGGTCATTGGAGCACAATTGAGGTCTAGTGTGTCTGAGCTAGCACCATGGAGCTCTCTATATACAGTACAACTGAAAAGCAACTTCTGGTAAAACGTTCAGTTTTATAATAAAATAATGGGAACTAAACAACAAAATTAATCATATAGTTAGAGGAAGGGAGCAAATTATTAATAGTCATGTTTACTACAGTCATGCCTAAGGGCCAATCAGGAATGGGCCCCTATTCTGCTAGGCACTGTACACACATACAATAGTAGACAGTCTCTATCCCAAAGAGCTTACAGTCTACATAGACAAAATAGACACATGGTTTGACAAGACATATGTTTTGAATTCTCCCACTTCCAATCCTTTCTTGGGCAGATGAAACAGAAAGATAGTGGTTTATCTGCCAATACTTAATTAAAAGCTGACATTTATTTCACTCCAGGCACAGTGTGTATTTCTTGAAAGGGCATTCCAAAGGGAAACAAAGGTTACAAATATATTTAATGGTGACAAGGCAGACAGAGAAGTGCACATTAGCAAACTGATGACTACAACTGCACTTCATTGTGTGGCAGCATGAACAGAAAGTGAATTTCCGAAAATATTTACCTTTAAGATTTCTAAGCAATTTTTTTTGTTTAATGGATAATATGTATCGGTATTCAAAAATGTGGAAGTCTCTATTTGGGAAGAATATACTTGCAAGAATAACATCTAATCAAGTGGGGGGAAGAATTTGAGCATTCTAGGATGGTATGACTTCCTTAATCCCTCTCTGAAGTTCAGTTTCCAGAAGACTGACAAGAATTCCAGGAGAAGTCTTCAGAAAATTAGATTCTTGGGAAGAACATGGCTGGATGGTAAACCCATCCTTGTATGTAAAATAAATAAACAAATAAATACAACAATGCAAATTATTATTTATAATTTCAATTTTTCTGTTCTCAGAGTTTAGCCTCAAAACATTGTAGTGTAGACAAGGCCTTAGGCTATTTCTGCTCTCTTTGAAGTCAATGATAAAACTCCTAGTGAGTTCAATGGAAGGAGAGTTGGTCCAATACAAATGCTTTTGAAAATCCCACTCATAATTTATATGCAAATACTGTCTACATGACTTATATATTGAATATATGAGATCATATATGGACTCATTTTGTATATTACAATCCGTACACTAACGTATCATATACAAAAATATATAACATACTAGATGGATATATAAAATATGCAAATAGGAGCTTTCCAAATAAGAAATGTTAAAATCCTCACATACTCACAGCACACCCAAGAACCTAGTTCATACAGATGTTTCAATCCAATAACTGCACATACAGATGGCTGTTTAGGTGAACAAACTATGATGGTGGTGAAATGAAAAGATAGGGTTACATCAGGGAAATGCATGACTTATCCACTGCTCCCGGCTTTGAAAACTGAGTACATGCGATGAGGTGACTGCCCCATACTCACCCTGAAGGATTTAATGTAGGCCAGATAGGCCAATTAACCCATTAAACATCTGATTGAGGCAGATCAGCTGGGCAGGAACAGGTGAGGCCTAAAGCCTACAAGCTGGAAGCGAAAGAGGCTGCTGGGAAAAGGGAGTCATGAGTGCCGACTTCAATCACTCCTTGGGAAGAGGAAGGAGGCTTTGGGAACTGTAGGCCCAGGAAGAGAAAGGGAACCAGTCGTAGGAAGAAGCCCAGGTATAGAGCAGTGAGGCCAGAGAGAGAAGGCCCAGATGGCTGGGCTGAGGGTCCCTGGGCTGCAACCCGGAGAAGAGGGTGGGCCTGGGTTCCCCTATCAGCCACTGGGCAAGTGGCACAGACGCACTGAGCAGGAAGACTGCCTCGGATTATTGAGGCGCTAAACCTCCCCTGGAAGGGGGGAATATGGACAGTGAAACAGCCGGAGGGCCAAACCACGAAGAGGATGCTGCAGTTCCTGAGGCTGCAGGCAAACAGTAGAGACAGAGTGACAGTGTGTAAACTATGGATTGGAGGGAGGGAGTGTCAGCCTCAAGCTAATCCCCAAAGTACCAGGAGGAGGCACCAGTCTGGTGATGAGTGGTGTGCTCCAGGATAGGACAAAACCAAGATCCTTTCTGTTTGTCACTAGTATCTTTTTCATGTGAAAAACTGTCACACTAAAACAGGTTCTAATATCCCAGCCTGCATGTAAACTATTGGTAAGATATTGGTGTGTAAACGATTGGTATACCTTTCCATAATCCTACACTGGTGCTGTACTACCAATATCTAAGTCATTGTTTTAGGAAGGCCTTTGGGATATAGCTGAGTTTTGCCATCTTAAAAGGTGGATAATACTTACATATTGTAAATTCACATGGGTGCTTGCAAGATTAATTACTTAATGGCTGTATTGCACTTTTAATATGTGAAGTGCTCTATATAATTTTCTAAATACCATTATTACAGGGGGAGAGAAAAAGAAACGCACCATATACAACTAAATCAGATGGCAGCTACTTCTCCTCTCCCTGATTTGGGGAACCAGTATTTGGCCACAGCTCTACCTTCTCCTTAGTTGTTTCGCTCGATTTCTCTCATAGACTCCCTCTTGTTTCAGTCTACTTTAATCACTGTATAGGCTAACAATAAATCACTACCTCTCAGAAGTAAGGAGAAAGTATGGAGGCATAGTGACTCTGAGAAGTGTTTCTAGTAACATTGTTTCCCAGGGCTACTCCTGAGTTCATGCAGGTCAGGCATTATCCCTCGCTCAGGGGTGTGCTTAAAGACAATATAATGGTTACTCTTTGCACTGGAAATCTATTGCTAAAAGTAAAGGAGTACTTGTGGCACCTTAGAGACTAACAAATTTATTTGAGCATAAGCTTTCGTGAGCTACAGCTCACTTCATCGGATGCTATTGCTAAAAGTTATGATCATCCAGTTATGGAACAAAAATAGACTATGTGATTTAAGTGACCAATCCAAACAGCTCAAATATTGAATACTCATAATGAAGTCTCATCAACAATCTAGTCTAAGAATTACTTGCCAAAATTAATTAGGGCTCAGTTCTGTCACACTTACACACCCTAAGTAGTACTTTGTTCTACCAGTACTCCCACTGATATTAAAGGGGCTACTGATAAAGTTAGATGCTACTCATCATAATAGTGGGATAATATGACATTCAGTGAAATAATGAATAAAGTCAATATAATCATGGACTGTTCATGGACAATGCATGAATGAAAAAGAGATGCAGTTTCTTGAATAAATTACTCATTACAATATATGTAACGTGCTCTAGTGCTATCTGATAGTCACAGATAAACCAGTAGGAACTCCAAACATCTGAATAGCATTGCCTCATTGGAATAATTGTATAGGGTGGGATTTTCAAAAGCTCTCAACATTGGCCTAACTCTGCTGGCATTAAAGTCAATTGGAGTTATTCCATTGATTTTAATAGGAGCTAAGTTAGGCTAATACTGAGCACTTTTGAACATCTCACCTGTATTGTGCTGGCTGGTTTATATGTGAATCACTGAACTTTGCTAGATGGAATTAGAATTTCTTAAGCATATGTCTTAAGCCCTAATGTTGTTGGCACAGAAGGTTTTCTGCTCTTTTGAAAGAAGATGGACCCTGACTGGAGCCTGTGACCCTTTATCTCTTTCTGTTCGTTTGGTAGAGAGAATCAGCAGTGAGTCTCAGAGCCCAGGTCTACAGACTTTGGCTTACAGGCCTTTTGCTATGGCTCTTAAAAACAGCAGTATGGACATTGTTGCTCAGGCTATAAATCAGGCTCCGAAGACCACCCTTCTCCTTAGGCTTCAGAGTTCATGCTCCAGCCTGAGCCCAAACATCTACACAGCTGTTTTTAGCCCCATAACATGAGTCCAAGTTTGTAGACCTAGGCTTCGAGACTTGCTGCCACAGGTTTTAAAACACAATGCATATGTACCCTAAATCTGTATAGATCCAGTGAGTCTATGGATGTGCAGTAGAACCCTGGAAGTTTGGAGGAGCCAAATTAGTGAAATTTGCAGAGAGTATTAGAGAAAACTACATTGGATCTTAATGAACCCTCAACTGGTAAAAATCAGCAAAGTTCCACAGACTCGGTGCCTCCCAGTGTGTCCTGTAGGACAATATGGGATGGCTCTACTTCTTACTACTGGCTGTACTTAACAGGCACAATTTTGCTCCAGATGACTGAGGAGACAGCCAAGCAAACAAAAAACAGCACATTAACTTAAAATAATGCAGTAAATAGATGTATGCAATGAAGAAAATAGTAACAAAAGAACTGAGGAGAAAGAGAGCCAGTAATTGTATCTAAAACATACAGTGCATAATCCATTTAGCAATTTTACTGTGGTGCAAACAAGTCCCTCGCATCATGAGCAAAAAGATTTCTTAGGAAACATTGAAATGTAGCACAAAATTGATTAGCATGTTATTACTACCGCATCTCGATCTGCTTTCCATTATTTTTATTTTACAAAGCAAAGAATGTTTTTTATACAAGCCAAAATAAATTTCCCAGCTATATTTTGCTGTGAGAGCTTCCAGCTCTACTAGCAGAAATAGAATCTCAGTGGCTGGATAAATGCATGGTGTTTTGCTTATCCTGTGCAGTAATTTTAGCATCTAAACCTTGACAATTTCATAGTTCTGTAAAGATCTCAAAAATATCATCTGCGTTGAGAGAAGCTGCTATACTATAGATAAATCAAAGGCAGAAGATGCAAAGGCCATGCTCATTCCTACCCTTGAAATAGTCACAGGAGCTGATCTCAGCAAAAAGAGGCTAGTGACTTTAAAAAATCAAATATTACATCTACTTACAACTGAGTGGCTGCTGCCTCTAAACATCAGGCTGCAAGTAAACTTTAAATGTCTCCTTTTAAATAGTAAATTTCTGCCACAGGTACTTGAAAGGCAGATTTAGTCAAATGTGGAAAGAATCTGAAAATAATAGTTTCAGGTCAAACTAGAGATCAATTTTGGTCTTTAAATTTATAAACATCAGTTTTTAAGTATAAATCCTTGTTTTGATACCCCAACACATGGGGTTTGCACATATATTGGACAGTTAGCAGTCCAGCCACCAAACTGGCACATAGATTTATAGATTTTTAAAACCAAAAGGGACCATTATGATCATCCATTCTGATCTCCATAACACAGGCCAAAGAACATCACCCAGCTATTCCTGTTTGAAATATAGCATCTTGTAAAAAGACATTCAATCTTGATTTAAAAACTTCAGGTGATGAAGAATCCAAGGTAATTTGTTTCAATTGTCAATTACTCTCACTGTTAAAAATTTGAACCTTATTTCTAGGCTGAATTTATCTAGCCTTAGCTTTGAACTATGGGGTCACATTACGCCTCTTTCTGCTCATTTAAAGAGCCATCTACTATCACACATCCCTTCTGAATGTAAGTACTCTTAGACTGTGATCAAATCACCTCTTAATAGAGTGAGCTTCTTTAGTCTCACTATAAGGCAAGTTTTCCAGATCCCAAATCATTCTTGTAGCTCTTCTCTGAACTCTTTCTAATCTGCCAACATCCTTTTGGAAGTATGGACACCAGACTAATGTCTTATGAAGAGGTAATACCCAGATCTGATTGTGAAATATATTGTAACTCCAAGTATCTTTGTGGACCATTTTATTAAATTTATGAATAAATTATGTTCTACTCCATGGGAGAATTTGGTTCAGAGACAGTGAGGCAGACTGTTCTCTGTTACACTAGTGTCAATTCAGAGTAACTTGGTGATTTCACCAGACTTACTCTTGATGTACTCCACTGTAAATGAGAGTTTATAGGGAAGGGTTACTATAGCACTTCCAGGAACCCAAAAATAGTGGAGGGGTCATCAAGGTGAGTCACTGAGACTAAACAATTCCAAAGAGGTACTACCCCCTGAAGAAGTTTGCCTAGCCTGGTTCAAATTGAGTTTTTCCAGAGACTCAAAAAAAGAAAGCACTTTTGGTATGAAAAGGCTGAGTATGAACAGGCCCTCTGAGTTTGAACTGACACAGGGCCTTCTTTGATTCAGCAAACAAGAGGCCCCAATCCTACTGATATTTTGGAAGAACTTTGGCCTAGTGGTTCCCCATAAGACTGAGGGGCAATGTCTGGCATGTGTAGAGTATGTTTAAATCTGTTTATTCCTCTGTTACACTTTTACCTTAAGAATAATTGTGCTTGCTTAGAAAAATCTGTGTGGCAACTTGTAACTGCCAGCAATATACTGTTCATAGCTCTTGGAGAGAAAGCAATGCATGGGCACTGGCCATTAGATAGACTGGCTTCCTGGAGATATCACAGAGCATGGCAGTGGGGCTGTGCAGCCTTATGATCCCTGCTCAGAAGGGATTGGGACAAGGGTCCCTGCCCAGAGACTGGTGATGGCTGCAGACCTGAGACCTGAATGAGCACTCCGGGAGTGGACCACAGAGGGAAATACAGGTGCAGTTACCCTGAAACCGTGACAATATGGTGGCAACATGTATTGGATCTATGACAGTGTGACTGCCATAAGGGTCAACAGCAGTGAACATAGGTATTATAGATGGAAAGGCACAGAGAAAAAAGAGTCTTGTAGTGTTTTTGGGAACAGAATAGTGAAAAGGGAGACCGGAACATGAGTTAGGGACCACTGAAGAAAGAGCAGCTGTTGAACTTGTATGAGCAGCAAGATTTGTTTGCTGCCGATCAGGAGAAATTGGAAGTGGTAGCCATACTGTGCTCAGATGATCTGAGGCGGGTGAGGTACCTCCCACAGATCGGGTCAGGAGAGCTCCCTTTTCCTCCTGTTGGGTGTGCAGGGACAGAGGAGATGGTGCCACAGATGGTCCAGTGATGACAAGAGATGGACTTTAAGGCTAGAAGGGACCATCATAATCATCTAGTCTGACCTCCAGCACATTGCAAGCCACAGAACCTCACCCACCCACTCCTGTAATAGACCCCTAACCTCTGGCTAAGTTATTGAAGTCCTCAAATCATAGTTTAAACACTTCAAGTTTCAGAGAATCCACCATTTACACTAGTTTAAACCTGACAGTGACCCGTGACCCATGCTGCAGAGGAAGGCATAACAAACATACACACCCAGGATCTCTGCCAATCTGACCCAGGGGAAAATTCCTTCTTGATGCCAAATATGACAATCAGTTGGACCCTGAGTATTTTGGCAAGACCCACCAGCCAGACACCTGGGAAAGAACTCTCTGTAGTAACTCAGGCATCCCCATCTAGTATCCCATCACCGGTCATTGGGGGTATCCTGAGATGTAGAGTTTGGAATGGAATTGGATGATTGTGCAGGAGAGAGGACTGGAGCTGGAGCCAGCACTGAAGTGACAGAAGCTTGCTGACCAGGACAAATGCTACCAGCTCAAAGAGGAGAAGAGGGTCAAGTCACATCCATGGGACCCAGGAGGAGGAACACAAGGGGTTCAATATTCTTCCTTCTTCCCCCGAGAAGCTGAGATTATACTGTGCCCCGACTTCCCAGGATGGGGACAGAGAAAGGAACTGGGCTTTGGGGAAGAATGTTTTTGTTATGTGAATTATTGTAATTTAAAATTATAGAAGGTATTGGCTGCGACACCACCCAGCATAGATGACTTGTTCCTTCCCATACTACAAGGGCACAATCTAAAGGAGGACACGTGATCACCCCATGCATCTCCTCTGCCTAGCGACTTCCCCCAACCCTGTGCCAGCTTAGGGCCACTGCGCTCTCCCCGCCCCATATTCCCTGCAGGGGGACTCTGTCCTTCTCCCACTGCGCCTCCCACCCCAGCCTGCTTGGCTGCTCTCCCCAGTAGCTGGGCTTGGGTGGGGAGTGGAAGTTGCGGAATAGAGCTGCTTCTCACGCAGCTCAATTTGGCTGCTCTGGGATGCTACTCTAAGCAGTACAGCAGCTGCCTGAGAGAGCCTGGCCAGGGCGTCGGCAGCAAGCACTGCCCATACCCCCCTTCCCCCCGGCCTGGGCCTGGCTGCCATAGACGGGGCCAAGCAAGTTGGAATCATATTGGGGGTGGGGGATGAAGGGACTCTGACTTCTTTATGGGAAAGATGTGACAGATATTGCAACCTCATGCAGTAACTTTGGGGATCATTGTATTAAATTTATGAATGGTTTATGTATGATTGTGCTCTACTCCATGGGAAAATTTGGTCCAGAGACAGTGAGGCAGATTGTTCTCTGTTACTCTGGATTGACGCTACTGTAACTCCGGTGGCTTCAGCAGACTTACTCGTGATGTACTCATCTATAAATGAGAGTATCATCTGGTCTTCATGTGGCATCAAAAGATTAAGAATATGCAGGTTGCAAAACTATAGAAGTTTTGAGAATTAAGGCCTGATTCTCAAAGAAGCTATGCACTTCTCGTGAGCGCACTCAGAACCTCACAGGATCAGGCCCTTATTATCTGTTGAACGTACTACTTTAGCATATTGGACTGCAGTTAGTTGAAAATGTCACACTGTTTTGTTTATTGACTAGAGCTCAATTTGGCCACTACGATCAGCATAATCTTTCCATGAGAGTTAAATAAGTAAGCACTACAAATCATTAAGCATTGCCATTTGGGCATTTTGATGATTAATGAAGAAGATGAAATTTTGCTTCTAAAACCTGGTCATGCAGTTTTATAGATTATATTTTGATTTTTTCTTCCTACAATATACATTATTGTTCAACTCTTATATAGATTGTAGAGATCCTCTGGTAATCTCAAAACAAATCATCTAGAAAGAACCAGCAGGTGAAATGAAAGATTCAATTAAACAAGGGCAGGATAACATTTTCAGTTTAATTTAAACTGAAGTTGATCCAAATAGACAGCTGCAAAACTTCAGATCAGTCAGTGGGGCTATTAGCTTAGTTACAAAATGGAAGGAAGGAATCACATTAAAACATGGAAGACCAGGAATGATGAACTCCTAAGCTTCTTTTGTAAATACTGAATTGGACTTAATGTTTAAGATTCTTTACTTAGATTATTTATTTTCAAAATGCTTGGAGATAATTGCTTTTTTATAATGAATCCTACTGGAAACTTGTTTCCATGACTTTTTAAGCGGTGATGACAACACAGTCATAATAATAAAAATAGAGGAACTAAACATACTTCTCAATCTGAGAAAAATATCATGATGTGGGATGAGTCTTATAAAAAATTACACAAAATCCAGGCCATGTAACTGGCCTCTCAAGTGTTGCCATTTTAGAGCACCATCCTGCAATCCTTAGAAAGAGAGAGTTATGTTGCCCTTTAATAGCTAGCCCACAAAAAAGAGATGGATCTGCAAATACCATCAATTAAAATGGTTCTTTAGAACCAGGCTTGTAAAGCTCTCTCCGCAGCTTATACTCCCCAGGGTATAAAAACAAGTAGGAATAAAGGGTTTTTAAAAAATGTCACTTTCTTGATCCATCGTAAAGCAGCAAAAAACTGGTACACACCTAACTGCTTAGAAATTCTCTGCAGGTCACCTTTGACCCAAAAGCCCAAAAGCTCTCTCCCCAGCTGAATGATTTGTTATAATGGTGTGGTGTTTGAGGCTTACGGAGCAAAAGTGCCATTGACTTTAATAGAAACATTGCCTGAATAAGCACTACATGCTTGGGCCTTCAGCAGGTCCTTGGCTCCCCAATAGGTTAGTGAGATGTCTTGAGATATTATTTTTGTTGTTGTGCTCCTGTGAGTGGTAGCCTTACCAGCCACTGGGCCAAGGGCTACAACTCCTCTAAATTCCAGCTTTTCTATAGTTTCTCTGCTGCGTAGGAGGAGGCATCAAAAGTGATTTTTAGTCACTGAAAAATGCTACTGTTTGAAATAGCTCAAAAAGTCAAAAGGCTGCCTGAATTGCTTTTCAAAAACCTGTAATAGTTAATCAAACTAATTTCTACAATAGTATTCTAGGAACCTCACTCATACAACACAATTCATATTCCTAGAATACAATACATGTAAAATTCAATCATACCAGTGCATCATAAGCTTTGTCAAATAAAACCCAAGTTCTGGCTGGTGCTCCATATATGCACACCAGAAAACTAATAGCTGGCATCAGGAACCTGGGCAGAAGTTGTCCATTCACGATCCATCTTCAAGATGTTGCCTAGTTGCCACACTACAAGTCTCCAAAACAGAAGCTGACAAAGGGTTATTTGGTGTGATAAGAACTGATTATACTGGGCATCTGAAAGAGATGCCATGTGTGGCTGCTCATAGCTTCATGATCCAGCTCCTATCGAAATACATGTGATTGCAAGGGGAGCTGGATCAGGCCCAGACAGAATGCCGTAGTGTATTAATGAGTAACGGGGGAGGGGGGGTGGCCTAGTCAATAGCATAGTACACAGGGACTAAGAAAATCTGGATTCTATTCCCAGGTCTATAACTGGCCTCAATAGTCCTTCAGAGCAAGAGAATAATCTGTGCACACACACTCATTCATAAACAGAAATGTATGGTCAAATTCTAACGTGTGTGTGTGCGTGTGCGCAAGTGCATAGGTCTAGTGCTTCACAGCAAGAAAATATTGAGGTACAATTGCTCAATAGAAATATTGGTGAATGGGAATAGTATGAAAACTTTCATCTGAACCCCTAAAGATCCATTTAGGCTTTTATTATGTGCCTTATACGGTTCTATTTAAACATTTCCAACTTCATTTTAATCAGCAGCAGCAGCCTCAGACTCCTGGTGATGAATATGAATAATATTTGTGTAGCATTGTAAAAGTGCAGACATACTGACAAGGAATACATTTTGCCTGTTCTTTTTCTCCTTAGCTTTAAATTTTGTCATGCAGGTTTATGTCAAGCACAGACAACAGTGATATGATGCATGATAGTAGGAGCTAAGAAAGCTAATTAAGAATGAGAAACCCATGTAGTGAAGTGTTTCCATAAAACAAGATTCCTAGTGGGAAATGTTTTTGCTTTTGCCCTTGAAATGGAACTCAAACGTATCAAACACTTAGAGATCCATGTAGCTCTACTCAGATATCTTTACAGTTTTCAGCAAGATTTCTTTCTAATTTGAGTCTACTCTTTTATTTTCTTAGATAAAAATCAAGCAAAAGAAAATAAGTCCACCTGATTGGTCAGGGTTGGATATCTTGCCATTTCTACAGCAGACAAAATCCTATTGACATTTGCAGCTGGGATTCAAGCTTCAAGAACCTGCATGCATCATTTCTGGCTTATTTATTCATTGTATGAACATACAATCATCTCATTCATAGTAGCATCGTGATAATGGAAAACAGAGGAAAAGAGAAAGACGAAATGATATAGCTAAACAACAACAAAAAACCCAGCTATGTTAAAAATCTAAGAGGAATATCAGTAGGTACAGTATTTAAAAATATCTTAAAGTAATCATAAATCAAGATAATAAAAATAGTATTTTACAGAAGACTCTTAATTTTCAAATTTTAATTATATTGCCCATGTGATGTCACGACACAAGTACTTATCAGACCATCTAGCTAGAGAGAAGGATGGAGCAGTGGCTAAGCTGTTGGTCTATGACTTGAGAGGTCTGGGGTCAGGTCTCTGCTCTACCACACATTTCCTGTGTGACATTGGGCAAGTTACTTACCCTTTCTGTACTTTAATTCCCAACTGTAAAACAGGGATAATAGCACTTCCCCTCTTCACAGGGGTATGGTGTGGCTAAATACATAAAAATCATGTGGTGCTCAATAATATGGGGGGGAAGGAGGGTATATAAGTATTATGATCAGTTACTTCAACAAACAAGTGAAATTTGTGATCAATACTTGATTTACACATTATGGGCCCAATTGTGCCATCTTTACCCAAGTTGAATAGTTAGTACCTTACTCAGTGAGACTATCTGCAATGTAAAGTACTACTCAATATGAGTGAGGGTGGCAAGAATCACATCCTGAATTCAAATCTATTTTTAAATCTTCTATTCTAGTGTAGCCATAATAGCAAGGAAGATTTAAAAGAGAAATAAGGAACATAAGAACACAAGAATGGCCGTACTGGGTCAGACCAAAGGTCCATCCAGTCCAGTATCCTGTCTACCGACAGTGGCCAATGCCAGGTGCCCCAGAGGGAGTGAACCTAACAGGTAATTTATCTAGTGATATCTCTCCTGCCAACCATCTCCACCCTCTCACAGAGGCTAGGGACACCATTCCTTACCTCTCCTGGCTAATAGCCATTAATGGACTTAACCTCCATGAATTTATCCAGTTCTCTTTTAAACCCTGTTATAGTCCTAGCTTTCACAACCTCCTCAGGCAAGGAGTTCCACAGGTTGACCATGCGCTGAAGAAGAACTTCTTTTTATTTGTTTTAACCTGCTACTGATTAATTTCATTTGGTGGCCCCTAGTTCTTATATTATGGGAACAAGTAAATAACTTTTCCTTATTCACTTTCTCCACACCACTCATGATTTTATAGACCTCTATCATATCCCCCCTTAGTCTCCTCTTTTTCAAGCTGAAAAGTCCTAGCCTCTTTAATCTATCCTCATATGGGACCCGTTCCAAACTCCTAATCATTTTAGTTGCCCTTTTCTGAACTTTTTCTAATGGCAGTATATCTTTTTTGAGATGAGGGGACCACATCTGTACACAGTATTCAAGATGTGGGCGTACCATGGATTTATCTAAAGGCAATAAGATATTCTCCGTCTTATTCTCTATCCCTCTTTTAATGATTCCTAACATCCCATTTGCTTTTTTGACTGCCGTACACACTGCGTGGACGTCTTCAGAGAACAATCTATGATGACTCCAAGATCTTTCTCCTGATTAGTTGTAGCTAAATTAGCCCCCATCATATTATATGTATAGTTTGGGTTATTTTTTCCAACGTGCATTACTTTACATTTATCCACATTAAATTTAATTTGCCATTTTGTTGCCCAATCACTTAGTTTTGCGAAATCTTTTTGAAGTTTTTCACAGTCTGCTCTGGTCTTAACTATCTTGAGCAGTTTAGTATCATCTGCAAACTTTGCCACCTCACTATTCACCCCTTTCTCCAGATCATTTATGACTAAAAAAGTTGAATAGGATTGGTCCTAGGACTGATCTTTGGGGAACACCACTAGTTACCCCTCTCCATTCTGAAAATTTACCATTTATTCCTACCTTTTGTTCCCTGTCTTTTAACCAATTCTCAATCCATGAAAGGATCTTCCCTCTTATCCCATGACAACTTAATTTATGTAAGAGCCTTTGATGAGACACCTTGTCAAAAGCTTTCTGGAAATCTAAGTACACTATGTCCACTGGATCCCCCTTGTCCACGTTTGTTGACCCCCTCAAAGAACTCTAATAGATCAGTAAGACATGATCTCCCTTTACAGAAATCATGTTGACTTCTGCGCAACAATTTATGCTCTTCTATGTGTCTGACAATTTTATTCTTTACTATTGTTTCAACTAATTTGCCCGGTACTGACGTTAGACTAACTGGTTTGTAATTGCCAGGATCACCTCTAGAGCCCTTCTTAAATATTGGCATTACATTAGCTATCCTCCAGTCACTGGGTACAGTAGCTGATTTAAAGGACAGGTTACAAACCATAGTTAATAGTTCCACAATTTCACACTTGAGTTCTTTCAGAACTCTTGGGTGAATGCCATCTGGTCCCGGTGACTTGTTACTGTTAAGTTTCTCAATTAATTCCACAACTTCCTCTAGTGACACTTCAATCTATGACAATTCCTCAGATTTGTCACCTACAAAAGATGGCTCAGGTTTGGGAATCTCCCTAACATCCTCAGCCGTGAAGACTGAAGCAAAGAATTCATTTAGATTCTCTGCAATGACTTTAGCATCTTTAAGTGCTCCTTTTGTATCTCGATCGATCGTCCAGGGGCCCCACTGGTTGTTAAGGACTGATTATATGACAAGCAGAGGCAAACATCACTATCATCAGGGAGCATTAGTCAGTCAACCTTTTTGACCATAAATCCATTTAATTTGGCTTTGTTTGTCATACAATGTGTGTTTTCTAGGATTAATTTTAATGGTGACAGCATGGCTCTCTCCTTAGAACTAGAAAGTTGTGGAATACCATCCATGTCTTTAATCTAAGGTCCCATCTGTGCCTCTCTGGTGATTCTGCAGGTGAAAGTTTGTGGTAATACAGCACTTCTGAAAAGTGTAGGTGATAACCTCACTGACATTCTCCCTCTCTGAGTGAAACATGCTGTAATGTTAAAATTTATTGCTCAACATTTAATGGCTGATGTGTTTTCCCAGCAGTATTATTTGCTCATTATTTGACAGTGCATTTAGAGATGCTTTGAGTATGCAAGATGTTTATAATGTATGCAAGATGTTTAGGCTTGTCTGTGGTTTCCATGCTGGCCAAAAGGTATTGGGCCATCTTAAGTCTAATTCTGCAACCCTTTACTCATGAGAGGAAAGTCTTTATATATCAATTCTATTCTATTATATATAAATACTATTCATGTGCGACACTTGTCTATAAAGGGACTCCATAATGAGCAAGGGTTTGCAGGACTGGACACTTTAACTACACTTACAGAAAGTCTTTTCCGCTGTCACAAACAAACTTTGTCTAGTTTAAAAGTGCCTATTACTGTGACTGATGGAAGTGTTAAAATTGTCTCATTTCTTATAAATTGCATTACATAAATCACATCACGTATTCTTAACAAACTGTAACCTAAAGAAATATAGCCTTAAAGTATGGGGAAAAAACCCTAAATTAGACAAACCATGAAGAACCTCCCAGTTCTCTCCTTCAATATATCTGTGACTGCTGACCTTGAAAGCAGTATATATAATTCTAGTTTAATGATCTGATTCATAAAAACTTCCATTTCTCAAAATCCTTACTCAGATTTTTTTTCTACCCATTTACAAATGAGGATAAATATGTAAGAGTAGGACGACCATCCTGATGCTAGTACAGCTATTATATTTGATGCATGTAGACCCTTCTCCACAGATCCCCATGATACCACATTATCATGCTGATATGGCTAATAATTTGTGCATACATTCACTGACTTTCTGCTCTACACTAGAAACATGGTGATGAAAACCCTGGAAATAGTGTCTGTCACATACAAAAGTCAGGAATTATGTTTTTCCACTGAGAGACTCACTACAGGAACGACTGAAGATAAAGTTCAGTTTAAAGTTGTTGGTTTTGAATTTGACACCTTTCCTTAGTTTTGTTTTCAGATATGCCTGAAATATGTTATTTGTGCCCTATTGAAACACAGGCATTTTTCTACACACAGTGGAGACTCAGCTAGGGTATTACTCATCAGATGACGACACTTTCTTTTAATGAAAAATAAAAAAAGGAGCTATGTGTATTTGGCCTTGAAACAGTTTTGTTCTGAGGTTTTTGTAATTAAACTAAATTAAAATATGTATGTTATCATATAATGAGAGACTAGATCACAATGAACATGCACAAGGTGACAGAGGCAAAGTTGTTTGGGCAACCTTTCAGTTGGCATTTCCTAACTTTTGTACACATAGTTGTGCAACATTCACATTTCTTAACATTATTTTTTGTTTAGAATAATTTAGGTGTCCAAAGAAGACAATAAATCTGTCTTCCTAGAACCAAGTTTGGAGGAGCCAAAATTGATGTTTATAAGGGTTGGCCCCGAATTCTTTCTGCTTTTGAAAATGTAGTTGCAGATTTGATCAAGGTATGCACATAGAAGCCCATTAGTATAGTTATCTAGGTCAGTCATTAAATACCGCTCATAGTCTAGACAAACCTTTCTCTGAGAATTAATAAAGTATACTCAAAATAACTGTGAAGAATAAAAGGATACAGTATTAATGCTTCTGGAATTCTGTGATAGAAAAATGAAGAGATTATAATTCACTCAAAATGCCATTTTGTAATTCAGCTAAATTTAGACATGGATCTCACCTCAGAAAATGATTATTAAAGGAAGCTATGACAAAGTGCACGGAGGTAGCACCTTTTGAGAAGCCGGGGATGGGTGGGTACAAGCCTGCCCACAGCTAAAAGCTCCCTGACCCAGATCCCAAACAATTCTAGGGGACAACTAATGAGAAAACAGAGATGGGTGTGAGGGTCACAGGGTGAAAATCAGGATCCAGAAGGGTTCACCAAACAGAGAACCCCAGAGCAGGGAGTTAACACCTATGTATCGCTGAAGGGACTTCATTACTGGTTCAAATGGAGACTGGATCCCGTTTCATACTCGAGACCCTTCTGTTATTTTTTCATACCCAAACTCCCACTCAAGTAAATAGATGTCTAAAGAATCAGAATCAAGACACTGTAGACACTTAGACACTGTTGTAGTGGTATTTTCTAGCTGCTGAAATGTTGGGAAGCGCTCACACCTTTAAATACTGAAATAAATAGGGGGAATCCCAATTAATAAGGTCTAGTGACAGATAGAACTTCTGAGTTATATTCCCATATTTGCCACTGATTCATATGCATCATCTCATGCTAGTAACTTAACCTCTATGTGCCTCAATTTATCCATCTACAAATTAGATACAATAATAGGGCTTGGTCCAAAGACTTTGAACTCAATAGGAATCTTTCCATTGAGTTCAATGGGTTTTGGATCAAGCCCGTAATGCTTAGCTACCTCATTAATTATAAAGCTTAAAACACACTAAGATACAAGTTTCTATACAAACAAAGTATTATAATACAGACATGAGATTATGTGCAGTTCTATTTATTATAGTACACAAATATTTGTCTTCAGGAAGGATGCTGCAATGTTTTTATACACCAAATGAAAAGGATGGTAACAAAAAATATCTAAGTGTAATATATCAAGGTTATATATATTCTGCAAGAATGGATTTCCAAAATCAGATGTGTTATAGAGGAAGGGTTATTTTATATGATGCAGAAAGAGAGAAAGAGTGTAATGCTGTATATTTGATTGTCATGAAAAAAATTACTTAGGATTTAGGAGTAGGATTTAGGGATTTTTAAATTTATTTATATTTGAAAAAAATAGTTGGACAATTGGGTATGGAATTACAAAGTTAAATCAGTATATCTTTAAGATTCAAGTCATGCAACAACAAAAATCACTTTATACAGTTAGAAATATGCAGCTACTTAAACAATGAGGAGTCCAGTGGCATCTTAAAGACTAACAGATTTATTTGGGCCTGGGCTTTTGTGGGTAAAAACCCACTTGCATCTGAAGAAGTGGGTTTTTACCCACAAAAGCTTATGCCCAAATAAATCTGTTAGTCTTTAAGATGCCACTGGACTCCTCATTGTTTTTGTGGATACAGACTAATACGGCTATCCCTCTGATATTGCAGCTACTTAAGCAGTTTATGTAGCTAAAAATCTCATTTCAGGTTAACTTTCACCATAAGGAAATAATATATCAAAGCAAATTAAACACTGCTCTGTCCAACATAGATATATATTATTTGACTTCAGATATAAGAATCTGTGTATCATTGTTCTGACGAAATACTGGATCTGATCCTGCAATCCTTAATCACATAAGTAACTCTTTCACAAGTAGCTGTATTTATTTACACGAGTTAGAGTTATAGGATCAGAGTCTTTAAGTAGTCAATAAACACCTAAAAATAATCATCACAGCAGACTGCATTCTGGTTGCAACACTCCTTTGAATTATATTGTATTTATGATGCGTCTCTGTATTATTTTTTCTATCCTTAAAAGGTTCTCTTTTTCTGCTATCAGACATCGACGGTGCTTCACAAACGTTTGAGCAACAGAATTCCTAAATACCTCAGGTCTGTTTGTTTTAGTTTCATCAGTGTCGTTTCTGAAATCACTTGGAACAGTTTTTTTTGTCAATGCTTCATGTAAAAACACCTGATTAACTTGGGAGAGAAGAATCCCAATTACTTTGGTATAGTGTCAGAAGTCTCAGGACTCAAGCCATTGTTCAACTCCTAATTTTAAAGTATTCGCTATCTAGTAATGAAACTGATATGCCTCCATCATGCTTCTGCATTTAGTTTCCACTATGTTTCCATAATTTAAAAATAAGCAAGACCTTTCAAATACATTTATATTTGTGTTTGGATCCTGCAGTCTTTAGGCAAAAATCCCATTCATCTCAATGTAATTTACATATATCAATGGGAGTTTTGCCTGAGTAAGGAATGCAAGTTCTGGAATTAACTACTATTTTATGCTTTGACAGACACATTCACACATTTTCAGTCCCTCAGTACTGGGAAATTTCAACTTTTTATTCAAATATCGCCTACATAAATTATATAGATTATTTTTTAAAAAATACTTCTGATTTCAGGCCTCTTTGTGTGATTAGTATAAAAAAACAAGTCTTCTTTCTTTTTAGACTATGAAAACACTGAGAACTGATACTAACATGCATTTCAGGTGTCGGAGAAAAACACAGTTCTCAATCTCAGGTTGGGTGCCGCAAGTCAGATACAGTTTATTATCTCAAGCAATTGCACAGAGGGAGAGAGTGCACTAGGACACAGGGTTTCCCCCACCTAGGCAGGTCTCTCTAAAGATAAACAATTAGAGCAAGTATTTATACCTTTTTTACAGACAATAATAAGCAATAGATGCATATTGTTTATACATATTCCTTCATGATATTTTTCTCACCAATTTCTCTTATAGTCCACATCAGGGGTTGGCAATCTACGGCACGCATGCCAAAGGTGGCACGCGTGCCGATTTTTGATAGCACGTGGCGGTGGGCTGAGCCGCCACTGCTCTGGGGTTTCCGCTGCCGGCTCCTGCCAGCCGGGGTCCCTCGCCGGTCCCACTCAGTGCCTGCCACTGGCCTGGGTGAAGGAACCCCATGCTGGCAGCGGGCTGAGACCCAGAGCAGGGATGGGCTGAGCCGCTCAGCCTGCCATTGCTCTGGGGTTCCCCTGCTGGCCCCTTGCCAGCCAGAGTCCCCCCATCGGTCCCACTCAGCGCCTGCCGCTGGCCTGGGTGAAGGAACCCCAGGCTGGCAGCGGGCTGAGACCCAGGCTGGCAGGAGACGGGGGCCGGAACCCCAGAGCAGGGGTGGGCTGAGCTGCTCAGTCACAGCTTTGGAGTTCCGGCTGCTGGCCCCTTGCCAGCAGGGGTCCCCAGCTGCAGCCCCACTCACCTTGCTTCCGGTTGGAGTTCAGGCCCCCTCCCAGACAGGGTCCAGGCCTCTGGCCCTGCTCAGCCTGTTGCTGGTCTGGGATACCAGTGGCCAGCTCCACTCACCTCAGCTGCCAATCTGGGGTTCCAGCTGCTGAGCTCCTGACAGCCGGGATCTAGATCTCCAGCCTTGCTCAGCCTGCTTTCCGGCCTGGAGTCCCAGCAGGCCACCCTGGGCTCTGTTCCGGGCCTTAGATCAGTGCTCTGCAGCCTCCCTGCTGTGGCCTACTGTCCCCAGCCTGGGACAGTGAGGGTTGCACACGAGGCAAGAGAGGGTGCAGCTCAGCACCCCCACCTTAAAATTGCTTATATCAGACCACGCTGCATTTGACCTCATGCCTGCCTTCTAGCGCCATTTTTTTTCCCACTGAGAGTTGAAGGGAACATTTTACAAAATGGCAGCTCCTAAGAAAGTGAAGCTAGATGTCCGATCATTTCAGCCTGCTTGGACAGACACATTTGGATTTATTGAAAAGAAGGACAGTGCTATTTCTGCTTTCTGTTATGAAAGTATTGTTTGTTGCACATCAATTGTTCGACATTTTGAAACGAAGCATGAGAAAACCTTTCTTGATGAAGCAGACAAGACTGAATCGATCAAAAAGGTAGTAGCAGCCTGTGAGAAGCAAAGCAATGTTTTTAAAAGCTTAAGTGTAAGTAAAAATCAAGCTACAGAAGGAAGTTACAAGATTGCATGTTGCATTGCAAAAAATGGAAAGCCGTTTACAGATGGGGAATATATAAAAGAAGTTTTTCTCAGCAGTTCGGAGATTTTGTTCAATGATTTGCCAAATAAAGATACAATCGTATCTAGAACAAAAGAACTGCCCATCTCTGCCAGAACAGTTGAGAGACGCATAAGTGAAATGGCAGAAAACATTAAGGAAAAGCAGACGACTGCATTGAAAGACACAGCAGTGTTTAGTGTTGCAATTGATGAGAGCGTGGATATAAACGACGTTCCACGTTTGACAGTTGTTGCAAGATATTGTGCTTCCGATGAAATCCAAGAGGAACTTTGTTGCCTAAAACCCCTGCATGGCACAACAAAGGGGGAAGATATACCGGAAAGTTTTGTAAACCATTTTGAAGAATGAGGAGTTGACATCAGAAAAATATTTTGTGTGACAACAGATGGTCAGAAAACAGAAGGGATTTGTAAAGTTACTTGAAGATCAAATTGGCCGTCTGACAGTCAAATTTCACTGTATCATCCATCAAGAAAACCTGTGTGCTAAAATTTCTAATTCAGAGCTTAATAATGTGATGAATACAGTGGTGCAAATTGTGAATTTCCTTCTTGCTCAATCTGCTTTGACTCACCAACAATTTCAAGCACTGCTAGAAGAGATGGACAGTGCTTATAATGACATCCCACTTCACAGCAATATTTGGTGGCTAAGTCGTGGCAAGGTTTTGGTGCGCTTTTGTAAACTGTTTTGATGCAATCAAGGCCTTTTTGTCAGAAAAAGAACAAAACTACCCTGAAATGGATAATGACAAATGGCTGTGTAAGCTCATGTTTCTAACTGATACCACCGCTCACCTAAACGAACTCAACCTCTGTCTCCAGGGTGCAGGGCAAAGAGTTTCGGATCTTTATGAAGCCTGGAAAGCATTTGTTGTGAAACCTAGCAGTTTTTTCCAGGGATATTCAAACTTCTACTTTCCGCTACTTCCAACTCATAAAAGAGCTATCGACACGTTGCACTGTCAATGTCGATGAGATTGCGAAAGTACATGCAAGAACTGGAGTCAGAATTTTCTGACAGATTTCAAGATTTCCAGCAATTTGGCCCAATGCTTTCTTTTCTAATTAAACCTGAAAAGTTCAACAAAAGCAACTTGGATGTGTCTGTATTTCAACCGATGGGTGTTGAAGATTTTGAAATGCAACTCATTCAGTTAAAAAGCTCAGAATTGTGGACTTCAAAGTTTGTGGATGTGCGGAGCGCACTTGAAGCTACCGAGAGAGATCATGGGGCCTCTATTCTGACCTGCTGGATGTCCCTGACAGTGAAATTTAACTGTTTGAAGAAAATTGCGTTTGCAATGCTTTCAGCATTTGGATCCACATACCTGTGTGGACAGGTATTTTCAGACATGAAATCTGTCCTCTGTCCCTCTAGGAGCCAGTTAACAACTGATCACTCAGAAGCCTGTGTGCAGCTTAAAGTATCCAAATACGTGCCAGACATTGGAAAACTCAGCAAGAAAAAGCAAGGGCAAGAATCACACTAAACTGATAAGATCTGCATTTTAATTTAATTTTAAATAAAGCTTCTGAAACATTTTGAAAACCTTGTTTACTTTACATATAACAGTAGTTTGGTTATATATTATATAGACATAGAGAGACCTTCTAAAAAACGTTAAAATGTATTACTGGCACTCGAAGTCTTAAATTAGAGTGTATAAATGAAGACTCGGCACACCACTTCTGAAAGGTTGCCGACCCCTGGTCTACATTCTATTCTTATCTAATACAAGGTCACAACAGCTTCTTTCACAGTTCTTTTCCACTCGCTTTGCACTATCCCCGCTTCTACAAATTTCGCATTATTAAAGCTAGAGTTAGCCTGACTCCTGCTCATTTCAGAGGCCTGCATCCAAATTCCCTTTATCTACTTCCACAAAGGTAAAGCTTAGACAGCGGTGATAATGTAAAAGAAACATGAACAATATGGACAATTAGCCAGCAAGGCAATGATTTTGTCCCTTTCAAATCTTTTGCTGCCACCTTCTGGAGTTTAAGAACAGTTTGATTGTCAGGCTTTGTGTGGAGGTTGTATTTTTTTATTTTTTTTTTAGCACTATGACATATTTTTGTCTTCAGTAACAATTGCTGGCATTAGTACAGACAAACAATACATACATTCTCTACTTCAATATGTTTGCCATTTTAAACATGCATGCACAGATTTTATGTTCCACTGAGAGATGGGATAGTGCAAATCCAGGATTTTAGATTGTTATATGTTTATAAAATAATGAAATAAGATATAGAGATTTATCAGTTAAAACAGACTGAGTACATAAGGCATCAGAATTCTCTCCTCATCACTGCTGTACAGTGTTGACTACTGTCAATTTAGAGCCTTGTGCTAATACCATCCATTTTGAAAGCAATACTATTCCAGTGTATTTGATTAGGGAGCACTAACTAACCTTTATCAATATAATTTATTTCCCCTTATAAAGGTATAGGTAGAAGCTGAATATTGTCAGCTCACATAATTGAAATACAAAAGCAATATTATCTCTGAGAAGGTTTGGAACTATCGGCTTTTAAATCTTGTAAGGATTCTGTCAACATTTGAATAACACATGAAATATTACTCATCACCTCACTGAAGATTCAGATGGAGATGAATTGTACCAATATTTTACTACAGTATAAACCCAGTCCTGCAGTCCCAGTTCAGGCAACCCTCCCATTGACTTCAAAAAGTTTAATACTGGAACTAAAGAGATTAGTGCAAGATAACTTTTTATTAGATATTCATGACATCACTGATTTTGCATCTTAAAATTAAAATGCACAGTGCCCCAACCTCATTCCTCATTCTCTCTCTGCCTCAAGGCCCATTACTTTCAAGAGGTTCTAGGTAGCTAGTAAATGCAGCACTGGGCTCAAAATGTTTCTCATTAAAGCTTTTTCTTTTTCTAATCAAGTTTGTGCTGTGTTCAAAAAGTCACTTTCTCACGTACTTTTGCTCCAGTATCTGTTTGCAACCAAATAATATGACCTACCCTTAATTCAAATAACTGGATATGAATGTCTAATATTGCGCTAAATAGATTTGAGAAATTAAACTACTAAATGCAGCACTGTGAAAAACCATTTTCCCAGAAGTTAAAATAAGAGCTTTGTCAACTCAACAGAAGTACATTTAGGGGCAAGAGCCAGGCCTGTGCCCTTGACCTTTTGTGCCACTCTGGGTATATCAAGGGGCTGAAAAACCGTCCTAATAGGGCAGTTGAGGATTCCTGAAGCACAGCTGGTTTAGAGCTCTTATAGTCAACAGGCAACTCAGACCTACAAAGAAAACAGTGCTGCAGATAAAGAAACAAGCGGGTAGATTTTCTCCCTCAGACCCAAAAAACATTGAACAAAGAACCCTTCAAGCTGGAGTCCAGACTGATGAAAGGAATGCTCATCTTTGCTTATCTGAGCCTGTCTTCCACGGCCTAAGACTTGTAAATTGAATGTGGGCTTTCTATTGCAGCAGCTCAGCGATATGAGTTAGTTGCAGCACACACTGTTTCATTAAAACTGTACTTCAAGCCCAGGCAGATGCTCCACAGTGAAGCAGAGGGAGACAGAGGGAGAGGAGATAAAGAGATAATATCTTTTTCTTATTCTAAAAAGAAATTCTTGTTCACTACCACAGGAAAGCAATCCTTTCTGAAATGCTTTACCATTCACACATGACAGAGATTTGTAGCCTATCATTCAGAGCCTAGTCCTGGAATTGTTCCATTTCTCCCAGGGGGGTCTACACAGGGAAGTCATTCCAGACAGCTCTGTGGCCTAGGGAGGTGAGCAAACTGTCAAAACAATCAGTCTTTTTGGAGCACAGGCACTAGGAAGCTCATTTACATAAGCTTTTCTCTCCCCGGCAACTCTATAACTGCTTGCCACACTGCTGGAGGGTTGTTTTATGTTTGCTTCCGCTGCACAATAGCCAGTTTACTGCATAGGTAAGCCTGCTGTGAAGCTAGCATCTGTGACTTTCTATGGCTATGCAGTAGCGCAGGTTGAGTATAGTTTCTACAGGATTGCCTTTTGAAATGATTCTGAATTTGTAAGACTCCATCCAGGCTAAAAAGTAAACCAGGAAGTTTCTGATCTCAAAGTGCTAGCTTTGCTTATTAAAGAAGAGCTAAGCCAGATTTCATATAAACAACTCAAATAAAATGTGACCATTCCAGATTTGGATAAGCAATCACAAATTCCAGGAGAAAAAATGCTAATCTGCCGATATTGGAATGCCCATTAAGGATTAATATTCAGGATTTGGATATACCTGTAATTTTGATAAGAAAAAACCCAGCAAATAGCAAGTAGAGTGCCAGGTGTCTGGTTGATAAAGGGACCTGACAGTGTCCGGTCAGATCTACTGACACCCAAAGTCCGGCTATTGCAGGTGGAGGAGGCAGGGAAGCACTAGCTCATCACTCACACCAGTCCCTACTCAGCCAGGGCCGCCTCCTACCTATCTCAGGTGGCTACAGCTTCCAGCCCCAGCTTGGCAGGCAAGCCCTGCCCGACCCAGGCAGAGGGAATGCAGAGAGCGAGGGGGAAAGCAGCAAGCGCCGGGGTAGGGGAGGAGCAAACGGGGTCAGACCTTGGGAGTGGGGCTCAGGGGTGGGACTTGGGGGAAGAGGCAGAGCAAGGCAGATTAGTTTTACAGCTCTATCAGAAAATGAATGATTGTTTGATTATTTCAATTACCAAAAGTAATTGAAGCAGATATTTATGAAATCATTGGGAGGTGAACTATCTCCAATTCAATAGGTTAATCATTAATATTTGGAGGATTTTCTTGCCATCCTGTATTAGGAGGAGAACATCACCAGACAGACATTTAAATTGTTTTATTTAACTAAAACAAAAACTTTATGTATTCTGGATATTTTTCTTCAACAGCAAACATATAATATTTTAACAAAACAAGCATATGAATTTTTGAATTTAGTTAAACATTTAAGTTTTTTAAAATCAGGTTTGTTTTTGTTAAAATTGTTTTTAAGTAACTAAAATAGTTAAATGAAATATTTTTTTTTAAAAAAATTAAATCCACTGTGTCAGCAAGGTCAACATGAGAAACATAAGATTTTGGCTTCTGCAGCTATCTCAGTGTCTTCACCTTCATTTTCTTGTTTGTTCTTAATCTGGAAAAGAAAAAACAAGCTTTCCTGCTTTTTCAGGTCCCAAACAATTTCTCAATTGGAATGAATTAGTCCAAAGGAAGAAAATATTCTTTCTACACCGTCAGAAGAAGCTACTGCTCTTAAAAGTGAGATTATCACTTCAACAGTCTCTGAATCCAAGTGCTTAAGTGACTTACACCAGTTCACTGGTGTGACTTTCTTTAAAACATCATCAGCAAACATATATTTCTTGAATGGTTCACCCTTACCTCTGAAGTTTATTATAATTGGCATTATAGAGGGATGATTGCTGGATGTCCATATCATAGCCAATTCCTCTTCTTCAGCGGTTAAGATTTGACCCTAGTACCGAGTATTGAGAATATGGGCAAGAAAATGAGCTGGAGATAGTGCTTGTCCCATTCTTTTTTTTAATGCTTGTAATTTAACTCTGTTGTTGCATATTTCTCTTTTTAAATCTCACTCAAATTTCAACAGCGTCAGCAATAAAACAGCTATTTCCCTGCATTTTGTTCCAGGCTACAGAAATAGGCTTCAGGGCACTCAGCATGTGTTCAACATTTCTCTTAAGTCCAATGTTGAGAACTTTGGCTATGACAGTGTCATCTATTTTTTCACAATTTTGTTCACAAACTGTCATCACATTAGGCCAGTTCTTGATCTAGTGCTCAAAACAGTCCACTACTGAGTTCCATCGCACGTCTCGTAGGAGAGTTAGCTTGGTTCCTCCCACTTTTTTCAGAGCAGCTGCTGCGAAGTGGTAGTTACGGAAGTATTTTGCAATTTCAACAACATTAGGCTTTATTTCTGGAACACTTAAGCCTTTGGCTAGGAAGTGCATCAAATGAGCACTGCAGCCATATGTTATTAGCTTGGGATTCTCTTCTAAATAATTTCTGCTCATCTTGGATACATTTGCAGCATTGTCTGTGACCAAGCTGCGTACTAACATTTGAATTTTTTTTCACAGTTTGTTATAGCTTTTACTGCTACTTCTTGTAAGTATTCTACTGTGTGTGCATTTCCTGATGTATCAGTTGTTTCCGTAAGGAAGGCAGTCCCTTCTTCTGTTGTCACACAAGCACATACAACAGGATCACTGTGGACATTGCTCCACCCATCAAGACTCAGGCTAACAATTTTACCCTCTAGACCTTTTGCACACTGGTCAATTTCTCTTTCATACACTTTATCCAGCAATTTGCCTGTGACATCTGCTCTGTTGGGTGGACTGTATCCTGGTCTTAATGACTGAACCAGATTAATGAAGTGTAGGTTCTCAATCATATGGAAAGGAAAGTTTGTTGCATAAACAAACTGGTCAATTTTTTCATCAATTACCTCTTTTTGTAATCTGCTGGTTCTTATCACAAACTTATCTATGGTTGTTTCTGGATGGTGGAATTTATTTTTCCTTTTTGCTACATGTGATATACTGTGGCTATGTGACATACATGATGTGACTGAAACACTATCATTGGCAGATAACTCTGAAACTATAGAAAATGATGGTGATCTTGAGGGTGAATAGTCTTCAGAATCCAGAATCCTGGATTCTTCTAAACAAAATAAGTCAATGAAGTTATTTAATTACTGTTACGATACTGCTCATTTAGTATTACTCCTTGCATTCACTGACACTCAGTACTACTTTAAAGATGAAATTGTAAAAGGAAGATCTGCCTATTTCAGCTATTTATTTTTTATCATAACTGCATCTAAAATGATAGTACCAAAGAGTAACAACTATATTTTTTGTTCAAACATGAGAATTCAAGAATAGTCCAGAAGGAAGACAGGAAGTCCTTAAGAAAGAAGTATGAAATAAAAAAGTTTACCAACCTGAAGGTCCTGCATGTTCAGACATGTTCCTTTCATCATCTTCAACGCATCTTCCTCCTGAGCAGTAACACTTCTCATCATGATGTTTCATTCAGGCGACCAGGCCTTGCATTTCTTTGTTGCATTGTTTGCATTATGCACCCATGCATGTCTTACCCACAGGTAGAGGAACTTCATTAAAATATTTCCAAACTGGGTCTCTTTTACCACCTGCTGCCATTATAGGTTTTCCCTTCTAGTGAGAGAATTGTATGGTAGATCTCAAATCAATAAGGACTACACTCAGAAAGACCTCAAGACTTCTGGAATATGTTGTTCAAACAGTTTCACTTTTGTTTCTATTGCCTGTCCCTCCCTTCTCACATTTATCTCCAGACTTCTTCTCCTTGTCCAGCTCTATTCCGCCCCCAACAATCTTCTATTCACTGAACTTTTTGAAACTTTGCACTTTTAGCAAGAGATTGACTGTGTACAGAAATGTGCAGAGGGACAATAGGGTTGAGGTCTGTTATTTCTCATCTCTCTATATTATTTATTTAAAATTATTTTTGCTGTTAACAAGCATGTTATCTCTGGAGACACAAATCCACAGTTTGAGAACTGCAAAACTAAGCATCTCTGATGGTATCTTCTAGACTGAGCAATGAGTCCCATTGGGTAGATAGAAAGATTAACCTAAATAATCTATACAGAAGCCCGTGGAACTCCATAAGATTGAGTCCCTAAGCCATGAACTTTTGGAACTCATTTACAAAACTTTTCTTAAACATTACATGAATATATTGTCTCATACTATAGAATTAGAATGTATAATCCCTGATGAGAAATCTTTGAACATAAAGTATCTTAATTAAAACTATCTTTAAATTTTTTCCTCAAAAAGCATTTTATCCAAAAAAAATCCAATTTAAATAAAAAAAATCTGATTTTTTTTAAAATCACGCACTAGCACAATAGAATTACTTTCAAAATAAAATAATCTAATTTTTTTTTTAAATCATTGATTCTTATCCACCCTGGTCTGCACTTGGAATTAGCCCTGATTTCACATATCTACTTAAGTGCATTGATGTAAACCTTTAATGTAGACAACCAAAGCAACAATTTGCACTAGTAGAATTTACTGCTGCTTCTACTGGTGCAAAAGGCAGCTTTCCATTTTTATACTATGGGTTTATGCTCATTCAGCTATATCAAAGACTGAAATTGGGACTAATTCCAAGAGCAGACAGGGCATAAGATACAGAAATCTGCATGTTATTCTCATATTATATTAAGTAGAACAGTGTAAATTCTTCAAAATTACCTGCAAATATTGATTTCAATTAAAGATGGAAGTTACTTAGACTTTGTTTCAGATTAGCAGCCGTGTTAGTCTGTATTTGCTAAAAAGAAAAGGAGTACTTGTGGCACCTTAGAGACTAACAAATTTATTTGAGCATAAGCTTTTGTGAGCTATGAGCTGTAGCTCACGAAAGCTTATGCTCAAATAAATTTGTTAGTCTCTAAGGTGCCACAAGTACTCCTTTTCTTTTTAGACTTTGTTGAGCCCCTTGTTGTTCACTTTCTGTGAATATTCTAGAAAATTAGTTTACTGACAGAAATGTTTGCAGAAGCATTACATTTAGGGTGACCAGATGTACCGATTTCATAGGGACAATTCTGATTGTTTGGTCTTTTTCTTACCGAGGCTCCTGTTACCCCCCACTTCCTCTCCAGATTTTTCACACTTGCTGTCTGGTCACCGTAATTACATTTTAAGTGAATATAGAAGTACACTGGCAGAAACCAAATGTTGAACTTGTATATATGATTGTCTGTACTAGAAACCTCATTCCAATTGTTATTCTAATGCAAGGAAAAGAACCAATCAAAATGTAACAACAGAGTGTTGAGTATCAAGCATTATTACCTACACTGTTTATGAGTAATCTACAGACCAAGAATTATTCACAAAAATTATTCTATGATTTCAAATAACTAAACTTGGCAACATTGTAAACTGCTCACAGACAATTCACAAACATAGATTAAATTACTCACAATGTATTATATGTTCAAATCTAATATTAATCTTGAGAGTGCCATTTCCGTTCCAAACCTTTTCCTTGGCAATCACGCACTAGCACAATAGAGTTGCTTTCAAAACTCCACTCTATATTAATAAACAAGAAAAAAACCCTAAAGTTCTGGGTTCTGTCCAATTTATTATTTAATCAGATTTTCTTCCTACAAAATATGTATATACAGTTCGTTTAGGAAAGATTAATATATGCAAATATAATACAAACGTTTTTAACAATATTAAAAATATGTCAGGTTCATTGTTGTTTAAGATGACCTAAGCTCTGGAATGATTAAAGACAGTCTTATTCTAGAGAGAGAAGAAATCACAAGCATTTAATCTGGAGGGAGAGAATGTGAGTATACTAGATTTAATAAAAAAGAGAATGATCATTATCCATGTGTTTGTGGAGTTTAAAATTAAATAGTTTAAAGTTAAGTTTTCTTCAAATATAGATCACTTAAGTATTGCTGCAATGTTCTGAGGATTTGCCTGCTTGCAATCATTAACCTGGCCATACAGGAGATTAGAGACACTCACAACAGACAGTCCCAAAAAAATTAATACTCCTTTGCAACCTGACCACTCATTCTAGCAAAGGTTGCACTGCTACCTACCATTTTAGAGAAAATGGAAGCTGAATATTTAGGGGTATGAATCCCAAATAATTCAGTTACATGTAGGTATGTTTTCCCTCATCCCTAAGAAAGGGAGGAGTTAGGTTCTGCTTTAAAGTCAATCCTGACAAATCCCATTGACTTCCCTCAGCTTGTATAAAACATCAAGCAGGGTGGAGTTTGGTCCAAGCAAGGCCTGGACCCAGCAGATCATACAGCTTAAAAACCAAATGCTCAAAAACAGAGGCCCAAGTTTCATGGGCAAAAATGTATTTGCAATTGCGTTTTGACTGTTGTTTGAACGATTATAGAAGTCACGTGGGAATAGCTAGGTGTTTAAATGGCACTTGTTTGCACAAACACCCACTCTGCCCCTACAACGGTGATAATTTCCAGTGCAGAGACACAACTAGAAAAGTTGTGGCACCTTAGAGACTAACACATTTATTAGAGCATAAGCTTTCGTGAGCTACAGCTCACTTCATCGGATGCATTTGGTGGAAAAAACAGAGGAGAGATTTATATACACACACACAGAGAACATGAAACAATGGGTTTATCATACACACTGTAAGGAGAGTGATCACTTAAGATGAGCCATCACCAGCAGCAGGGGGGGAAGGAGGAAAACCTTTTGTGGTGATAACCAAGGTGGGCCATTTCCAGGTCCTGGACTCCAGGAGACAGAGCCAGACACGTGACCGTATCCCCTTCCCGACAGGCAGGCGAGAGGGCAGGGCTTGGTCTCCCGAGGAACGGGGGCTCGGTCTATGCGGTCACTTCCGGTGTTGGTGGGTTGCTAGGTAACGTGTATGGCCGCGCGGGCCGGCAGGGGCTCAGTTTCCGCCCCTCTGATCAATGCAGCTGCGACGGCGACGGCCGGAGCGGAGCGGCCGCTGCGCAGCGCCTGGAGCGAGCCTCCCTGGGACGGGCCCGCGCGGGCACGGGACAGGCAGCCACGGGAGGTGGGACCCGTCTGTGCAGGGCCCGGCTCGTGGGGCCGGGGGGCGCCGTCCGGCCCCGGCCCCGGGTTCAGTGGGTCAGAGCTCGGGTGCGCCCTGCAGCGCAGACCTGCCCGGGGCGGGGGGAATCCGCCGCACGCCGGCGCCTCCTGCAGCGCCCCGGGCCAGCCCGAGCGGAGCTGGCCAGATGCATTCCCTTTAGGGGCAGGCAGATCCTTGCTTCCATCACTTTGTCTGATCCATTGTTTAAACCCGCAGGAGAGATTTGAGTTCACTGCAGCCCAGTGCTGAGGACTTGAAAACACGAAGAACCTGCATAAGAGTCATTTCTCCAGACCTTTTCCCCACCATGTCTGATGAAGATATTGGCACCACTTTAGCGTATACTAAGAGCCCCAAGGTCTCCAGGAGAACCACTTTTCAGGTAAACTATTTTACCCCACATTATCTGATTAAAAAATCAGCCAACTCTAGGCTAGCTAAACTGGCAAACCCTCCTAGTGCAGGTACAGCTTATCCTAGTAAAAACATGCTTTTGTCAGGATAATCTGTACCCTTTTGGCAAGTGAAATAAAAGCGCTCCTAGTGCAGGTACATGTACAGTGGAGTTTTTGCCAATGTAGAAATGTCACCAAAATCACACCCCTAAACGGCATTGCTACACTGGCTAAAGTTTCTATTGTAGACCTGGCCTTTGTGTTACTAAGGTGGCTGTCAACTCTGTTGTCAATATGCAAGAAAAGCAAAAACTTAAATGCATACACTTTCCTTTCTTAAAAGTAGAATTGACATTCTCATTTAGTTTCTGTGTGCTTCTTTAGAAAAATCATACTGAGGTTTTCTTGATCTCCTAAATGCACACAATAATTGTTACAATAATACACAATAATAATTGTTCTAGTTTAAAGTAAAACATATAGTTTAAACCAATAAAAACAAGGAACTTCAGACTATAAATCCTGGGTGGGTAACTTTTGCATGCAGCCAGTTTGATACAGTAGCTTTGGTATTGGTCATGAAAAGATTTTAGCATATGCTTATCTTCTAAGTCAATGGGATTTGTTGTATGCTTGAAGATAAGCACATGCATAAATCTTTGCACGATCAAGGTTTAAGTTTTGAAGATTGCAGGTGATGTTTATAGAAGATGCCTCCTGTCTAGTAACAAACTACACAGCAGGTGACTGAGGAAAAGAAAAACTTTATCTTGAAGATTTTTTGTGGTGCTTCTAAGATATCCTGTTAGGTATATTATTATTTCTTTAATTAATTAATTAATTCATAGTTCCTCATTTACCCATCATCAGATCCTTGATTTTTGGTGGTAAATGATGTAGGTATTTTCTAGCTAGATTCTATAGGACCTGAAAAGATCTGTGTGGCCTCTTTGTGAAAGCACATTAATGAAGATTATATGCACTTTACTGGAGGGTATAACTGCTTCCAGGTTGCTAGTGGCTGATAATTTTTGAGCAAGAAAACACTCTCTGCTATTGACTAGCTTAGGAGGGGAGCTGCCTAATATGCTTGCTTTTGTGGATCCCATTCTTAAATGCTTCTCTCTCCCCATTCATTGTATAGGGAGCCTAGGTACCTAACTCAGGCTTTGTGGTTTCCAGTGCTCTCCAAGGCACCTAAAAGTAAGGCCTTGTGACAGCAGTGTAGCTCCTAAGTCCCTTTGGATCTGGGCTGAAGTGACATACCCAATGTCACACAGCAGGCACTATCAGAAATAGGCCATGTCTTCTGACTCCCAGTCAAGCAATTTGTTAACTAGGCAAGTATTTTCCAAGCCCCTGGGGAAGAGGGAGCACAAAGTTCTAATGGGTTGGGGATTTTACTCAAAAGATATATAAACTAAGATGCATAGACTTTTATCAGTATGTGGCGGGGGGGGGGGATCCAATTGGTGGTGTTCTCCTGAAAAGTGCATCAGCTTTCAAAATTTTGGGAAACACTATACTACACCAGTTCACTCACCCACTCCCCCTCGCCCCCAAAGTTTCATATCTGTTACTGTCCCAAAACACTTTTTGGTAGTGGGAAGAATGAGAGTTGAACTTGAAGTAATGGATCTTAACTTTTATTCAAAAGGAATCTATTCAAATATTTCAGGATGAGCTACAAGAAGCAATTTCTGCTCGTGCAGCAAGACAGCAAACTGCTGAATACTCAGATGACTTTGACAGTGATGAGGATGGTATGTTAAATAGCAGCCGTTTTGTTTGTGTTCTCCCCCTCCCACCCTTCACTGATAGATCACTAAAGATCCTTTGGAGCCAATATGGTTTAATGTACTAAGATTCCACATTACGACTGCTCCTAAATTATGTACCCTGTCCTGCTCAATAAAGTTAGGACCAGAATTCCTATTGACGTCACTAGGTGCAAGATTGGGCCTTTGTTTTTCCTCAGTCCAGGGTCTATATAATTTTAAAGGATTTTTTTACTTTCTTTATGCAGACAAAGCCCTAATGAATCAGTTGCCTCCCTATCTCTTTAAAGGAAGTTTGGCCTTTTAAATGTCATAAATTACATTACGTTACTCCAACGAGAGACTGCTGAATTGGAATTAATTTGCAAACTGGATACAATTAACTTAGGCTTGAATAGAGACTGGGAATGGATGAGTCATTACACAAAGTAAAACTATTTCCCCATGGTATTTCTCCCTCCCACCCCACCCCCCACTGTTCCTCTGATATTCTTGTTAACTGCTGGAATTAGCCTACCTTGCTTGTCACCATGAAAGGTTTTCCTCCTTTCCCCCCCCTGCTGCTGGTGATGGCTTATCTTAAGTGATCACTCTCCTTACAGTGTGTATGATAAACCCATTGTTTCATGTTCTCTGTGTGTGTGTATATAAATCTCTCCTCTGTTTTTTCCACCAAATGCATCCAATGAAGTGAGCTGTAGCTCACGAAAGCTTATGCTCTAATAAATTTGTTAGTCTCTAAGGTGCCACAAGTACTCCTTTTCTTTTTGCGAATACAGACTAACACGGCTGCTACTCTGAAATCTGTGTTCTTTAGTGGGCCTTTTTTTTTTCTTTTTTTTTAACCTGAAACAACTCCGAGCAAATAGTAATAATAGGGACAAGGTTCTATAAAACAGCTTTCTTAATCAAAACTATACTTTGGGGCAGGGCCTGCCTTGGGAAAATGGCGCTCTGGACAAACTTGTATTTTAGTTCTCCCGGCCCCCATGGGCATGGTGATCTCCCATTGCCCCTGGCCCCCACGAGTGCTCCCCATTGACATGGTTACATGGGTTCCCAGACTCCCCACCACCCTCTGCACCTCTAACCCCTGCACTGTGCACCCTTTACCGCTAACCCCTGCACTGCTCTCCTGTGCCCCTAAGCTCTGCACTCCCCTCCTAGACCCACGTGGCGAAACTGAGCTGGATGCGTGGAGCAACTGGCATTGCTGCTTGCTCCCTCAAGTACTGCTGCTCTGTGTACTCCTAGAGGGTTGTGAAGTGGGGAGCAAGGAGCGATGTCAGGGCTCCATGCATCCAGCTCACTTTCCCCACCTGGGCTGAGTAAGGACAGGGCAGGAGAACAGAAGCTCCTGATGCTCGCTTCACAGCACAGCCCAGGTGGGGAAAGTGACCTGTATGCACGGAGTGCTTGGTATTGCTCCTCGCTCCCCCCATCACAGCCCCTTAGGAGGACGCAGAGGAACATTGAGAGGGAAAGCAGTATCTGTGCATCACCACTCCCTTTTCCCCCGACCAGATTCCTACGCCAGGAGGAAGCAGGGAAAAATCGGGGTGCGTTTCCCCCACACAGCCACGCAACGCTCTCCTGCCAGCCAGGAGCAGTTTCTAACTTTATGCCAGCAGTGCACAGCTCTGCGCTGGTGCAGAGGTGCCCCCCTGGACCATGGCACCTCTTAGCAGTTGCCGAGGTGGTCCACCCCTAAGGCTGGTCTTGCTTCGGGGTGTTGTACAGAACAGGGCAAGGACCGTGTATTATTTGTGAAGTTTACACAACCAGTGAGTGTAACAGTAGAAGGGCATGAGGTATCATAAAGGTTCTATTAATAAGATCCTAAGGTTGCTCATTTTATAGTATGTGTCCATCTTTATGATTCTGCTTGAAATATGTTGGGTTTTTTTTAACTTAACTCATTTCTTGTAGTTGTGGAGAAGTGGGTTTTTAGAAGGAACTTAAATCTGGTGAGTGGTAGGAATTAACTAATGAAGACTGGGAGGACATTCTATGCATAGGGTTTAGAATTGAAAAAGGCAGGAGAACAGGAGTGGAAAGAGGAAGCAAAGTAAATTAACTCCTATTATGTTGTCCCCGATTCCACTGATCTTAAAGTCAGAGATGTTGGCCAGAGCAGAGCTGTACAAAGAATTTTATATGAGGTATAAAATATGAGATTGCTGTATTCCTTGTATATATGAAATACAATTCTAATATAGAAGTTGATGAAAATACATTGTTTTGGGGTATTCTAGAAGAACTTCCTGAAAATAATTCAGCTGTTGAAAACACAAATAAGAAATCAGTTGCCTTTGATATTACCCTCTCAGATGATGAGACTACTCAGAAAAGGGCCCTTTTCAAAAGTGAAATTGCTGATGACTTGACTTCACTATTAGATGAAGAGAAACATCAACAGATGACAATTTTGAATAGCCAAAACTTGGCTGGTGACAGAGAAGATGAAACAGAATGGTCATTCATTGAAAAATCAACTAGTCATGGTAATGAAGGTGACCGCTGTAATGAATCACTTATGGCTGTACTGCAGAATGAAAGGGAAGAAATTACTCAACATGAATTTGAAAACAAACCAGTACCAAAGCTAAGGGAGCACAGAATCAAAAATATATCATCAGGTAAAAAGAAGGCACTTGAATATTGTTGCTGCTATTTGTATATTCGTATTATAATATTTTTAAATTAATCTAATGTTGGAAATGAAAATGTTAGAATTATTTAGACTTCAGTATAGAGTGTGGTTTCAATATCTTTAATATTGAAAGAGGATCACAGTTTTTAACTAATTTTTTAAGTTCTCCTTTTAATATTCTGCAACTGTCTGCCACAAGTAACTAGATAAACAAACAAATTATAGGCAAATAGAGGATTGCTGAAATCACATGATAGACTATGTCAGAAAGAGAGAATAGAGAGTAGTATATGGTAAGCTACGCTCTGGGACTTTACACTGTAGCAGGGACTTGTTACTGCGTGGCAAGCTTGTGCACTGTTGATTCAGACCTTGGTTTGCCATGCAGTAACTTGTCACTTAGCAATGATATTTTATCTTGAGATAAATACATGGCCCATTTACTATTAATGATGGGAAAACACAAACTGCAGTGAGTGGTGCATGATGAACAATAGCAAATGCTTTGTAATTCCCCACTTCCATACACACGGTGGCAGCAAAGCTTCAGGTACTTTAATCTGAAAATCTTTCTTACTTTGGACGGACAAAAGTTCAGACGTCCTTTATCTAAATACACAGCAAGTACACAGACACCTGCTTCTCTTCTCCAACAAGCAACTAATTTTAAATTATCTCATGTTAAACAATTTGATCTAATCTCTGGTCAGTGACTTCCTTTAATGAGGGATAAGATTGGCCTCTTTCTTTGATATTCTAATGGCTTATTGAGAACAAATTCACTTTATTTGCAAGTCCTTCCTCCAACTAAGAGTTGAATTAGTGTTTTAAGCAGTGTGGATGGCCTTGATGAGCCCTGTGCACTGGGATGAATTTCACCCTTGTTTGAACTTTATGAAATGATATTTTAGAAAATGGCACTAAGCACTCACATTGTACTGTTACTTTCTAATGCTCATACACCAATACTTCCATGGCTAGCTTTGGGTTTGGAAGTTCATTTTGGATGTGGGTTAGAATGCAGAGGAGCACACCAAGCAACACATTTCACTGTTCCCTCTCTTCTGAATAAATCTAGTCCTTGTGAAACATGTCAGGCAGGATAGCTGTACTGCCACTGGCTGCCTGGGGATAGCTGTGGATTGGGGAAAATGAGTTTTTGCTTGAAAAGGGGCACTAATTTAGCACCGCTTTCAAGGCTCTGCAACTTGTCTGGGAAAATGCTGACTGTACTGGCTGTTCCTAGGTTCCTCCACCCCATTCCTGGCAGCGCACTTTATTTCTTTGTGACTGCTGAGCCCTTAACTTTTTATAAAAGGGACAGAGATTTATGCATACAAGGGGGCAAATATCCTAGTAGTCACCTGGTCCCTTCCACCAACCTTCTCACTGCATTTATTTTTTCCCCACAAATTTGATTTATTCTGCCCTGGGCAGAGGAAAGCACATGGGTTTATGTAATGAGTTCAGTGGACCTATTAAAAAAAAAAAAAAGAGTAGGATCACTATGGAAAGTCTTCCCACAGCAGTGCTACATTAGACACATGCTGTTTTTTCTGCCTTTACAGTCTATTAGGTTTGTCTTCCTGGCCTCAGATAAACACCCAAGTATAATACTCAAAGTGTATATCTAAATATATAGAATATAAAGAATTTGATCTTTACTATACAGAGAACAAAGTAACTTGAAAGATGAACTTCTGACCTGTGTCTCTTTACATTACATTCAGAGCTTCAAAACTTTGGTTAAAATTTCTGAAGATAAAATTTTTAACTCTCTCTCTCTCATACTTGGCTGCATTTGTTCAGGTTTGATTGTTTTCATCTTCATTGTAGTAAGAGCCTCAGGACACTTCATTTTTTTAAATAATATATCATGGTCATTGACCTGCTGTGACTGCTGCTTATTTACAGAAGAAAGGGATTCATCCAAAAACGTTAGTCAATCCTAAATTGACAAAATAATATTCCAAACTGAATAAAGTATCTTTAGTGGATGATGCTGAAATAACAATATTTATTGTCAGCTGAGAATGTCAGCATTTCTGCACTGGATGATCGTTCTAAACCATCACCTCAACCAAGAAGTGTGTTAAGAAAGAGCAGCCATGTAGAAGACAAAGATGTTGTCAGGGCAGAAGATAAGGCTGCTTCTTCTAGTTACAGATTACCTTCATTTTCTGCACCATCCTCCCTAACTAGGCTGAGTGCCAGAATAACAACATCTGAGAAAAGGGCACTTGCTGAAAGCCCTAGTCCTGAGGTAAGAGCATTAGTGTAGTATTATATATGTGCACAGTTATCTATTTTTTTTCCCTTCTGTGTATGTTTTGCCTATTCTACACTGGAATAACATCATCCAAACACTCTTTTTATTCATCTGTGATTGTGATAACATTTTTCATAACACAAAAAAAGGGGGATAAGAGGGTGAAAGAGGTACATTTAATCAAGTTTTCAAAGAGCATTGCTCCTTGGATTGAAAAAGTGGAGCTTCTATGGGAAATAGTCTCCTACATCTGCAGCTTTGAGCATTCTGTTGCCTTGCTGTATCTCTTTATTGATATACAAGTTCTCAACTATAGGTCATTAACTCTGGGAGATATGTAGTATTGGCAGAATTTGATCTTTATTTTTTTATAATTTCAATGGGTAGTATCAGTGTTTATTTTAAAGCATTTTTTCCTTATTTTTTATTGATTTAGTTTTTCATAGTTGTGCAAAATTATGGGTTTTAAGCCTTTTTTTGTATTTAACTATTTAAATTTTCAATATTGAAGGAAATTATGGATGGAGTCAGGATGGTGGTGGGTCAAACAGTATTTATTTGATGACAGTAGACATTAAGGTTCAGAAAGTTAAAGCTTTATAACCATTACAACGTAAATTGTAAACATATGTCTAAATGTACAAAACAAATAACAAGCAGTATTTTTTTTACTTATCTGTACATTTTTATTATTATTGACAGAAATATTTTAGTGAATTTGTGTGTGCACAGCGAAATTGACATTTATCAGTAAAAATCTAATCCTTCCAAGCCTAGAAGTATGTTGTTATAAAAAAGTTCTATCCCTTTTCATACACATTTTCTTCATCAATGTAACATGACTAATAAGTTGTATGTAAAAATTTCTTTATGCTGTGAACAGAGACTTAAAGATGACTGGAGTTGTTTTGTTTTCTCTAAATTGGTGGATGATGGTGTGGAAAGAAGGTCATGGGGGACAGGATCCTCCCTCCATAAGATAGAAAAATACTCTAGGCAATATACCTAGTTAGTATGTCAATATGCAGAACCTCCATAAGATAGAAAAATACTCTAGGCAATATACCTAGTTAGTATGTCAATATGCAGAACCTTTCTACAAAGGAAGGGTAGTTGCCTATGTTGAGTTTCAAACTGACTAGCATATATGCTACTTATCAGCAGTATATAATAGTTCAGAAGAACAGCGGCAGATTGAACCCTACTCCTTGTTGCCATATCCTGCCATGGAGAAAGTGCCTAACTGTGTGCCTGCAGGATTCTTACGGCAGAAGGTACAGCTGACAGTATCTTTGCTCTTATTTGCCCATGTCTACTGCCCCACGTTTGGCACTAAGGGGGTGTGACTAGCAATGCGCACCAAAGTCCTGAGCTGTATCTCCCCTGTGCGGATGCTGCAGGTGCGAACTAAAAGGTTCCTAGTTTGCGTTAACATCACTTCTTTTAACACCCCTATAATCTAAACTGTGGGGCAGTATAAACAAGCCATCTGCTTCATTACTACGGGCAGGATTTGACCTTAATCTGTGGTGAGTTTACACCCTTTTTAAAATCTGTTTACATCTCCTTTAATTTAAACCATAGCCATATTTTTCTTAAGGAACTCTAAATAAATATTGCATAGAAAACTATGTTTTAGAAGCAAGTTAACTGGTTTTGATTTGGTGTGAATTGTTCATGTTGTTGCTTATGCTGTCACTTTCTGCTTTAAGGGTCCATTGTTAACAAGCTCTTCACCACCATTCCCTATTCATTTTCATTCAGCTGATGAAACTTCTGGAGACTCGAATTTGTTAATGTGTGGAGAAGGCTCTCCTTCAAAAGGTAGAAATCAATATACTTTATATAGAACCATTATACTTGAATATGTGCAATCAGTGAAATAATAGAATTGCTTTGTATAAGCAACTTTTAAGGGTCTGATACTAGTGTCCATGATGTCAATATAGTCTGTTTCCATTGATAGAGGTGGATCCAACCACTAAGTTTACTTTAGAAATCTGAGACTAGCTACACCAATATGCATCAGCTGTGTATTATTGGTGTCAGTTTGTTGCAGAGGAGTAATCAATAAGGTTACATCTACACTATACACCACTTTTGGTGGCCTATAGTATACATACCCATGTACCCCCCCTAATATAAATAGTAGTGTAGCCAGTGGGGCATGACGTAGGCAAGTAAAGACTTACCTAAAGGATGTGGGTAGGTATGTGAAAACATAACCTACACATTTTCTACTTGCCCAAGCCGAGCCTTCCTAGCTACACTGCTATTTTTAGCAGCGTAGAGTCCTGTTGCCTTCCTGCTTTGGAGCCTTTCCCTTCCACGGAAAGACTCCCCTCAGTGGGGGGAAGGTTCTGTCAGTGGGGACGCATCAGCGGTTACCAGCTGACTCCCTCTTGCCAGAGCCTTTCACTGACATGTGTAACTACACACCTCAGTGTGGACACAGCCTACTTTTCCCCAGGGTATGTAGCTACATGTACACTTCACACTGCTGAAAGTGGTGTGTAGTATTGACATAACCTAAAGTGGCTTCTGGAAGTTTATTATAGTTACATTAACAAATTGAAATCATAACTGATGATGTTTTCAGGTTCTTTGTTAGAAACAGTTCTGAATAGCATCACAAAGCATGATACATAAGAATCAGATAAACATTCTTTTTAGGGAGACAGGCTAAAGTTTGAGAAATGCAGAAACATCCTTTGCTCATATTCTGTGTACTTAACACTGTCTAAACATCTTTGAGACTTGCTTAAACCACTGCTCCTGAATTTCCCTCTCCATTCCAACCTAGTCACTTTCTTCAATTAATAATCTCCATCTGCCTGCATCTCCCTTATCTTCCTTTATCCCTTCCAGGCACAAATCAACTGAGTAGACAAACTGTTGGTCACCATTTTATGTATAATGGGAGGATGGTCTTGTGGAAATTACAATGCCTGTGTTCTGTTCCTGGCTGTGTGAACTTGCTCAAGTTACTTATCCTCTCTGTATTGTGTTTAACTATTGCTTAAATGGGGATGATAAATATTACTTTGTTTCTGCATTGTACAAGACACAAACATACTGAGAATCCATGCCCCAAAGAGTTTACGATATGTAAGACTGACACAGATAGATAAAATGCACAGGCAGACTCATAGAAGAAATTAATAGTGTTTAAATGGGGCCCCGCTATGCTATAGAATATGTATAAAGGGTAGTAGTCCTTGCCCTGAATAGTTTACAATGTAGACAAGATAGACAAACGGTGGGAAAAAGTATATAACATATAAACAGAGGGATGACTGGTAAGTGTCATGTAATATCTATATTTAATTTGTACTCTTGGGTTGAAGAATACATTTGATGTGCGTTAATGCTTGTGGGCATTATGGATGAAGCAAGTCTTTTGGACAGCTTTGAACATGTAGAGGATAGTGATCCCCGTTGTTCTTGATTAGAGAGGTTTTCCATGCATGGAAGGAAGAGATGAGGTAGTGAAGATGAGGACATCTGTGGAGCAAAGGAAGAAGGAAAATACGAAAGACGAACAATACTGAGATGTAGTCTGGGGCAGATTTGTTCAGGGCATTGAAAGAGAAAATGAGAAAATGTAAACTTGATACTGTAGTCTGTAGATGGGGGAACAAGTGGAATGGTTCTAAGAGGGAGTACTATAGTCTGATCTGGCAAGGAAGATATCACAATTATAATGGTTGTCTTATAGCATTTTTCAACTGGAGATCTCAAAGCACTGTGGGAAGATAGTACTGTAATCTGTATCTTCCAAATTGAGGCACAGAAGTAAAGTGATTTTTCCAAAGTCACACAGTAAATCAGTGGTATAGCTAGCAATGCAACCCAGGTTTCCAAACTTGCAGTCCGGTGCCTTGTCCACTAACTCCATAGGACAATGGCAAGTGTTGCAGTTTAATTAATTTTTGTAAAGTCCTCTAATACCTGTAATTGGAAAGTGATATGCAAATAAAATATGCAAACTTTACTTATCCACAGGAGACAGAAACTTGTTTATATAGTAATGCAGAAATTGTGCACAATTAGAGCTCTCATTAGTAGGCTGGACTTTCCAGTGACTTAGCTTTCACACCTTCAAATTAGAACATGTCCAAATGTCACCCTGTAGAAGCCTCATAGGATAGAGAGATCTCCAATTCTTTGTCTTTAGATTACTCTCTCCAAATTGTAGGCCTAGCCTACCTTCCATAGCTGCAGTGATCTCCTAGCTAATTCCCTGTCACTTCCTCCTTTCAGAATTCCACCAAAAATGTGCACAGAAATGCAACTAGAGAGTTACTATGGCTCCTCTTGATTTTTGTCTTTATGTTGTTTTACAGGTATAGAAATCCTATATTTATCACAGTGTAAATTACATTAGGAATACCCGTTTAAAGCCTTTTTAAAATTAATGATAATTACTAATTATTCCAGTTAGGCATATGTTTTTGCTACTTAACAAAAATTTCTTGTTTCAAAGCGGAAAATGTTTATATGAGTCAGAAATAGCATACAAAGTGTTTTCTGCCATTGTTTTGCAAAAACCTCTGTAATACTTCAGTGAATGCCAGAATAGCTCTTGATGTGATCCAGATGTTTCTTGCTGTTACTTCATATGTTAGAAACTTGTCTAGATATGATCAGGTGACTAATAGTTTACAGTTTTGCTGAGCTGTTTTATCTCAAAACTGCTGCCGCTTGCCTTAAAATAAAAAATACATTTATTGCAGCAGTAATATTAACTTGTAATATGATTTTTATGTATACTTTTGTAAGTCATTAAAGTATACAGAAGATAATATGTCTTGTATCAAGCTTAATAAGCTTTTTCATACATGAATATTTTAGGTACTGTATAGAAATACCTGAATTAATGAACCACACTTTTTCTTAAAAATTACATCTCTTGGTGTCTCATTTCCCGTATTGGTTTTTTGACTTGCTTTAGGGCAGAATCAAACAGAAGATGATGACTGCAGGGATTTGAAACTGGAAAATAATGGCAGAAAATCCCCATCTGTGATAGAACTAATGATGACTACAGTATATGAGAAAACTAAGAAACTACAGAAATCAGCTGATGACGAGCTTGAAGAAAATTTGCAAACATTGGAAGAGAAATTCATTGCTGATGGCATAAAGGAAATGTCACTGATTGATAAATCTGAAGACATGGCGGAAGTGAGCACTTCAGAGGACTCAGACAAGGTATCTTTTAAACATATAATTTGTATCATAATTTACAAAAACTTTTCATTGAAGCTTCCAAGAAGTTATCATATGAAACTTGTTGGTTCCATCTTGTATATGTACAGATATTATTTTATAATAGAAACAACATTAGAAGCCACCCATTACTGCCTGGTTTCTGGTGTTGATTCTGTTATAAAATAGCATCAATTTTGAGAAGATGAGGGGAACATACATTCAATGAATATTTTACAAACAAATAAAAGGTATCAAACTTTATACTTGCTGGCCTTATTTAAATCCATGTATAGAATTTAAAATAAACTAAGTCAGAGCTTTAGGAGGTATAAACTGGCTCAGATCAGTTTAGGTGAATACACCAGCGGAGGGTCTAACTTACTATGTTTTAAGTGCTGTTCACACCAGTGATTTGTGTAATTCATATGGTAATTGTTAGCTATAGTACAAGGGAAAAAGAGGAATATACTTATATTTAGATTGTAAGCTTTTTAGGGCTGGGACTATCTTTTTGTTCTGTCTGAGCCCAGCACGCTGGTGTCCTGGTCCATAACTAGGACTGTTCAGCGCTTTGGTAATACAAATAATGAATAATAACTGTATACAATCTACTTTCTCTTTCTATATTGAGACACTTTTAAAATGGAATCCTGACTAAATAGTGATCTTTCTGTGTAAAGACTTATAATGGAGATTATGGTATATTTTATTTTGGTCTTTATTTATAAGATCATGCTGGACTTCATCTAGTTTACGTTTTGTTGATTATAATAAGCAAAAAGAATGGCAGAAAATACTTGTTCACCGTCTTTGCATTCATATTTTGCATTCCTGTATTTTATAAAGCCTCTGATACAGCATTTGCGGCTATATGCTGCAGAACAGGTTTTGTTGTTTGACAGTAGGTGTAATATTTTTATTTTTCCTTTTCCATTTGTTAGAAAGAATTTGAATATAAGGAAACACTTTCAGAAAAAGTGAGACCTTCTTCATCAAGCAGGTAAGTAAACTATACTGATATGTCAATGTTTACAATCTGATCCCATCTGATGTGATTTCTGCAGAAAGGTAAGATACACATGATCGACACACACTGGCCACTCATTCATGCCCATCATCACCCTGTCGCCAACATTTGGCATTCTGTGAAAGGGTGCTGGAGGAGGGGAGGTGCAGCTTTTTTGCAGGGTGACAACCCTTCACATCTCCACTGGCAGATCAGACCCACCAAGGGCCTTTATCAAAATCTTCATCTGTTTGTGCCATGGGACCCACAAATGACTCTAGCCCACAGTTTTACTCCTGGGGGAAATTCTGCGCCACTGCATATGTGTAGAATTTATGTCCCCCACAGATTTCTTTGCTTCCGTGCAGAAAAATGACTTTCTGATAGGGAAGCCACAAGAGCAGTCACATGACCCTCCGCAGCAGTATATTTTGGGTGCCCAGGGCAGCTGGCAGAGAAGTAAATCACTGTGGGGCAGGGGGCAGGACTAGGGAAGACCTGGCTGGTGGCTCCTACCCTGTGCTGGGCTCAGCTGCTAATCCCGGCTAGGCTGGGGAGGACAGGACTTCCTCTTCCCCTACACAGCATCCGGAGCCCCCAGATTTCTCCCCCAGCAGCAGGAATCTCTGCAAACTCTTCAACCCCTCTGCTTCCTGCACTCTTCACTCCTCAGCTGCAGGGAGAGGGATCCCTGTACAGGGAGCTGCTCCCCCCATCCACCCAACCCCCATACATCCAGACCCCCTCATATCCAGTTCCTCTCACCGAGCCTCCTGCACCCCTGCACTCAGAATACCCCTGATGAGCCCCGCTCCCCCTGCACCTGGACCGCCTCGATGAGCCACCTGTATCCCCATCCCACCAAGCCCCGACCAGCTGCACCTGGATCCCCACTCCACTGAGCCCCCCATACCCCTCCTACCCCCGCTGAGACCCAACCACTTCACCTGGATACCTGTGCAGATTCCCATTACCATTGCACCCAGAACACCCCGAACAAGCCCCTGTGCATCCAGATTCCCCCCACCCACCCCTGATCCCCCACTGAGCCACCCACACCCAGATTGCCCCACACAGAACCCTCTCAACCCACACCTGGATCCCCTCCACACTTGAATCCTGCCTTGCTGAGCCTGCCTGCCCACACCTGGTGCACCTGGCATGGAGGAACAGAGCCCTGGGGTGTTTCTGGGGCAGGTCTGGTCCTTGCGCTCTGTCAGGGTTAGGTGCAGCCTCTCCACTGAGTCCATGTTCCAGTGGGGAGCTGCACAGTGATCTCCCACGTCTGTGCAGCCAGTGGCCTGTGCTCCCCAAAGCTATGCTGGAGCCTCCACAATTATTTGATAAATAAAATTTGCAGAATTTTAAAATATTGTATGCCAAATTTGTAGTTTTTGGTGCAGAATGCCCTCAGGAGTAACAGTTTGTACCTGTCTCAACATGTTCTTGTTAGGCTAAAGCATATAGGGCTTTTAATACTTTTGAACTGAAATTATTGTGTTTGTGGAGTTCACATTCTCTATTGGGTTGACTAGCAGAATTTTTGTAGGCCCTGCAGGTTCTTTTAGTAGTGATAAAATCCACGTAAAAACAGAAATGGACAATTCAGGCTGTCTCTTCCTCTCCTCCTCCTCCTCCCCCCCCCCAAAAAAAAGATATAAGCTTGTGAAAACAGGATTATAAGTAATATCTGGATGTAATTGCAATGAGAAGGCACTCTACCTGGCATCCACTATAAGAAACTCAAAGCTTATTATGATATATTTATGAATTGATGCTTCACAGGTCTCTGTCTTCTGCATACTTGAAGAAAGCTGGGAAAACCATCCCTCCATCTACAACTACATCTTCTCAATACTTGGGAACATTAAAGGTCTTAGACAATAAACACTTGCAAAAATATAGTGCTGAGCTTGACAAAGCAGATAGTTTACGAGCAGCTGTTTATCAGGTAAATTTTGGCATATCCAAAGTCTGCATGAAAAGATCCAATAAGAATAAAAGCCTGTTAATTATATTCAATATCTGTATGTACCTTTCTTAAATCAAATACTTTTTTTTTTTATTTTTAAAAAATTATGCTTCACTACAAAGCACATGAGCCAAGAAGGGTAGATTCAGATGAGAAAGAAACATACTTATCTATATGTTACTGTTGTGGCAAAATGTTTTCAAACACAATAGATGATCTCCATTATTGTATTTGTTGTTTTTTATTTTTAATGTGTATCCTTTAGGTTCTTTTCTCTGTATTTTCTGTTCCAAAGCTACGTTTCATGGGAAAGGTAAAAGAACTTGATGTCAGATCTTAAATTTTTCCCTGGAGCAGCATAATCTATCTGAATTCTGCCCTCTGTAGTAAAAATTAGCATAAATCTCAACTGTGGTTATATCTGTTTATTGATCATAAATTGTTTCCGCATAAGGAAAATCATATTCACTTAACTAAACAGTTTAATGGTTCTAAATATCATGCTGTCTCAAGTACTAGTGCATTGACTCATAGCCACTTTTTTAAAGTCAAATAGTCTTCATTAAGATATTTTAGCTTCTCAGTACAACATATTAAACACATGAACAAATGTACAAAATTTGACCCTGATCCTGAAAACACTCACGTACTTCTAAAACTTTGTGGGTGTATATTGCTTTTGAAGTCAGTGGGGTGAGGACTTTTCAATGTAGGTATTTCTGAATTAAACATATAAATAGGTTAGAGGTTTTTTGCTAAATTTTGTGGTCTTATAGATCCTAAATGGCTAAAATGTATTCTGTACTTTAAAAAAAAAATTATCCACGGGAAACATAAAATAGTGGTTGTAAATATTTTGTATTAAAAAGTTCAGTAGCTGTAGCTCATTCTTGTACATGTGTACATGGGGATGCTTCCTTCGCTCCCCAACAACTATTTTTCTAAGGCCCTATTGAAGATTTTGAGAAGTAGCGTTGTTACTTGTATTGCTCTGCTCTCCCTTCCCTCCACTCCCCAAGATTGTAACACTGGAGGTAAACCAACCATGATACTCCTCCTTCTTTCCTTCCCTTCCATGCTCACATTCTCTTTCTTTTATTTCCATACTGAAATCTTTTGTTAAAATAAAGTTATTAATTTCTTAGGTTTTATTCTTAAAAGTTGAAACTTTTGATCCAAATGTTTTTGTGCTGCAGATCCTCAGAATGTGGTTTAAATGACACCTCACTCATCCAGATGGGCTTATTGCTATAGAAGTAGTTTGCATACCTAAGATGATGATGATGATTGTTATATATGAAAACAGAAATACTGTCAGTATTGCCTATGGTCATTACATCAGATGTTGCTTTATCAATAATACTCAGTTACTTTGGTACAAGATCTAGTTACTGCTTAAAACTCTTCAGCTACAGCTTTTTCCTTAATCTTCTAGGATTGGTTGGAAAAGAAAAGAGTCTTTCTACTAGAACTGCAGAGAATAAAAAGGAACAAAGCAGAACATTTAAAGAATGCAAATGAAAAGGTTTGTTTAAATTTAAATATTTGATTAAATGGGAGCTGGCCAACTGCCACTCTATAAAGTAATGTCATTACAATATTTGTTGTGGTGTATTTAAAAAAGGAAAGAAACACAGAAATGAAATAGTGGAAACTGTTATTATCCCCTTCATTGGGGCCACTTTGCAACCACTCTGCCTTCAACAAGCATCTCTAAATCCATCATAGTGAGGCACAAGAAGATTGCTCCAGTTTATGTGGAATGGAGATGATGTAATAGCTCTTATATGTCCTAATCCTTGTGGCTGCCATAGGGAATATGGCTAGGGAAAAGTGGAGTGTAGCTGGTGCTTCCCTGCACCCTTAGAATCTTTGGATGCCATATAAATTAAAGCTACCTTTGCAGCTCCCTTCTTGTTTCACTTTGTGCATCTTGACTACAACTAGCAGTCTGGATCCATCTTTGTATTTTTATTATGATGATTATGGGATAGTCTGTATTTCAGCAATGAAATTTAAAGAAGTCATGTATTTGAAGATTTTCATGCTCTTGTCTTGGCTCTTCTATATTCAGCTGTACATAATCACAGAATCATAGAATATCAGGGTTGGAAGGGACCTCAAGAGGTCATCTAGTCCAACCCCTTGCTCAAAGCAGGACCAATCCCCAACTAAATCATCCCAGCCAGGGCTTCGTCAAGCCTGACCTTGAAAACCTCTAAGGAAGGAGATTCCACCACCTCCCTAGGTAATCCATGCTAGTGCTTCACCACCCTCCTAGTGAAAAAGTTTTTCCTAACGTCCAACCTAACCCCCCCTGCAACTTGAGACTATTACTCCTTGTTCTGTCATCTGGTACCACTGAGAACAGTCTAGATCCATCCTCTTTGGAACCTCCCTTCAGGTAGTTGAAAGCAGCTACCAACTCCCCCCTCATTCTTCTCTTCTGCAGACTAAACAATCCCAATTCCTCAGTCTCTCCTCATAAGTAATCTACATTTAAAGCAACATGTATGCAATTATATTATATTCATCTTTCTTCATAAATTCTCTTAATTTTTTCTATTTAAGAACTAATGTTTTTTACACACAGTCTTCAGAAGTGAGTCATAGTAGTTTCTGGTTTCAGAGTAGAAAACAGCCTCATACTGTAGATCAAAAAAATTGGTCATGCTCAAGCGGTAGTTCAAATCACAACTGAACCATTGATTTTAGAATATTTTCTGCAAGTCAATTTTCTTTCATTTATTTCTTTGGCTAATGCTACATTTGAGAGAGTAGAAAATGCAGTGTTTTCTGAAGTATAAACTTTTCTTATGTAGAAAGAAGCTACTAAGAAAGAAGAAGCAATTGCATCTTTTGAAGCCTGGAAGGCAATGAAAGAAAGAGAAGCAAAAAAGAAACTAGCTGAAAAAAAGAAGCTTGAGGAATTGAAGAAACGGAAAGCAGCAGAACAGAATGAAGAGAAAAAAGAAGAAGCTCAAAAGGCAGTGAGAAATCTATACGGACACTTAACTCAAGAGAGTCCTTAGTAAAAATGTAGTTGTTAACAACAAAAGAGGGACCCAAACCATACCCGTAGAACTGAATACCCCAATCTTTGGGAGAATTCATGTCTAGATTGTCATCTTTGTAGCAGGGGCTAATCTCTCATCCTATGCACATACACACATTTTTTCTATTGATGTTTAGGTTTTTTTTTAATGTGAAATACTTTGTTCCATATACGTAAAGTAGTTAATCAATGGAGGAACGTGTTGGCAGCAGAGAGGCTTTTCTAATGAGCTGGGAGTAGTAAATTCTTCTTGCTCCTAGTAGCAGTATCCTTTGCTGAGCTACAACCCTGTGAATGCACAATCCAAAGGGGGATGGGTAGGAAAGAAAAAATATCTGTAATGTAAGGGAAGTTTTGGAACAAAGATGTTATGCAACTTTGCTAATGGACTTGAGGTCTTCTTTAGGCATTTGAAAAATGGAAAGAAAAGAAAGCAGAGTATTTAAGAGAGCAAAGTAGAAAGGAAAAACTAGCTGAAAGAATCAAGAAGAAGAAAGAAGAGGAAGCTATTGCAGAAAAGAAACGAGACAGCATGTCTGCCGTTGATAAATGGTACTGCTACAGAGGATTTAGTTACATAACTGTGTACGGACTAGCACTTATGTCTTCTCATTTTGCAGGGAATATTTGGCCTGAGGGCCTGAACCTGCAAGGGAGTGAGGATTCTCAATTCTCCTGGAAATCACTGGGAGGGAAGGGTGCTAAGCACCTCAGAGGGTCAGGCCTGTTGTTCCCAAATATGAGTGTGGTAGCTTTATTTTCGTTCCCATTTGTCCACCTTATAAAACTTGCCATACAGCTTCTATTCAATCTGCTGAATTGAAAGTCTCTTCTCAAGAAAGGCCAATGATTTGAAAATGCTGCAAATCAAAAGTGAGGTATATTGGGTAGCATGGAACCTTGTACTACCAATCTCATGCTTAATTAGTAACCCAGAATTAAAAAAGCAAGCATTACAACTACATGTTATCAAATTTGTCAGTAGACATAAATGTCAATTCCTGGCAGTGTTCATGATGTTTGGTTAACCAATCACATTTGCAGCATTTTTTTTAATTCAGTGAATAGTATGTTATATTTCTCTCCATATTTAGGAATGAGAAAAAGGAAGAATTTGTAAAACAAAAGAAGACAGAAAAAATCCAAGAGAAAAGACGGCAAGAAATAGAACAATTTGAGAGGGAAGAAAAAGATAAAAGGGCTATGGAGGAATATGAAAGATGGCTGGTAAACATATTTTTCACACTTTTACATTTATCCTTGTGTTTTTTAACAAATAATGCATGTGAATAACTTTTGAATTATAATCTTCAATGGTTTTCATCATGTTATGAAAATGGCCAGGTAATGGCAGTAGTATATACCTTTTCATGCAGTTCCTCTAAGGGTTATTCTAGCAAATCACTTAAAAGTGCAGTGTATACAGCATCTGGCATACATGGGATATATTCTCTCTACCTGTATGCCATTGAGTTCTTTGCATTTTACAGTCAGTGAAAGTACAGTCTTCTCTTCTCCCATTCAGTGTCAGGAAGAGCCACCTCTGAAGGGCCTACTCAGCACAGCACAGAACCAGCAAAGGCTAGAAGCAGCACCAGCTGCAAAAGTGAGTGCATTTACATTCAAGAAAACAGTTTTAAATATGGGGAGTTGTATAAATCAAAATAAATAAGAACGGTTACATTGAGGATTGAGATTACCTCCATTTGATAGGAAGGGGTGACATCTGATGTGCTATTGTGGGAAGAAGTCATTAGGAGCCTTTCCAGTCCCACAAAAACCAATAAGTCAAGATTTCTTTACCACCGTTCAGGGGAACCCTAGGAGACAGTCAACTAATGCACAGGAACATATATTGTGCTTTCAAAGGGTATGATTTTAGGAGAATGTCTAGCTTCTTCTGCCCCATCCCTACCAGCACTTGTGGTGATGCTGTCGGCAGCACACTGAAGCATCAATCCTGCAAACAGTCCCACTAAAGCGAAGTATCTACTTACATGCTTAAAGCTGGGTATGTGCAAAAGTGTTTGCAGGATCAGGGCCTAACTGGCATGCTTGTTGCTGCTCCTCTGAACAGGAGCAGATTGTACCCACATCTCATCTCCTCTGTCCGTTTTCTAAAATCGTGCCCTTGGCTGTGGCTCAAGTCTCTGTATTTTGGAGGTCACATCAGCCAATGTTTCTGTTCATCCTTGCTCTGCTGGCCAGAGGAGTATTAGGCTTATATAAAAACAATGAGAATGTAAAACTCACTTTTTATAAATTTAGGGAAAGAACAATTGTGTGACTCAAGTCAATTTATCTAACTAGGAGGATTTTTGTATGTACCTAGATTATTGGTGTCAGTAGTTCTAAGAAGATAAATAAGTAAAAGTGTTCTATTAAAAGACAAGTAACTTAATGAAAATCTGTTAATTCTTCCCATAGCAATCAGTAGGGAAAACTAGTTTTGAGAATTAATTAAATCTTTCAGCTCATGGAGCAAATGGCAGCCTTTATGGATAGCAAAAATAGGAATTTAAAAATCCTCCCTAAATACTTCTAAAACATAAAAATACAATAGAACGGGGAATTCTGTTGTTACTGAAGTGTCATACTGTGGCATAGAGTTCACTGATTATCTCAAGGGATGCTTATCTCAAGGGAAGGGCATGGACAGGACTTTTTCCATCTTGAAATTTAAAACCCAAGAAATGGAGACACTGAGTTTTTGTTATTAACGCTTCCAAAACTCTTAACATGAAAAAGATAACTTTAAGTTTCCCCTACAGTTAGTTCAGTAATTAAAATTCTGTTTTTGTGATATTATTTACCTCTTAGCTACTCAATTTAACAGCAATACTGGTTCGATTTCCATTTTGTGATACCATGGAGTCATATAAATACCTAAAATAGATGAACAGATGCATGTAGGCACATTTATAATGTTTGCCAGCATATATACTGACACCACACTTGGTTCTAGCTGGTGAGTAGTGAGATTTCAAGTAAGCACTCTTTCAAAACTACAGATCTTGGAGATTTGTATAGTATAGCAAGTTTATGTACCCTCTAAGAAGCTTGGCCCTTATTCTGAGGGTTAGCACTGCTCAACACCCAGTTTTTAACAGTATTCATCTCATGATGCACCTTGTACATTTATACACTCTAGGAGTTGTGGTAAGTTGAATTAGATGGGTTTTACAGATTTGTTATTTTTCTATGTTGGAAATTACTCAGATGATTTTACAGATATATGTTGTTAAGGCTTATTTTGAAAGATTTTATATATTGGAAATCTAGCTCAGTGGTGTAGTAGTGCTCAGCAGTGTTGAAACATGGGCTTTACTACTGTTCCTTTTATCTTTCTCTCTAATGCTTCATTAACTGTGTAAAATAAAATCGTTATGTTGCAGCCACACTGCCATGGGGTATGGTCTTGTCAGATGTTGTAAATGAAGAAAAGTTGCACTGACTCATTAGGTCTGTTGAAGCAAGTGTGCAAAACAGCAGTGTGAACATTGAGCCTCAGGCAGCAGCTCAGGTTCTCAAGTCCAGTCAGCACTGGGCTTGGGTTGCTAGGGCAAGTCTCCTCTGGACACAGTATCCCTGCTGCTATATTTAGCATGCTAATTCGAGCCCTGCTAGCACGCACGTCTGTCTGCCAGGCTGGGAGGCTCACTCGCAGCTGCAGTGTAAACATACCCCAACACAGGATCTCTGAAACAAACATTAATGTATGACAGACTGCTGCTGCTATTTTGTTTCTTACTGTATCTTTCATAATTCTGATTATGCTTCCCTCAACACCTGTGTGCACACAACCTTCTTATTTATTATTTGGAGAGGAGGAAGGTTTTTGGTAAATTATTTCTCATGGGGTTGTGAGTAGTGGTGAGGACTAATTGTACAAAAGCCTGTGTTGGAGGGGTGGGAGAGATGATAGCAGAAGGGCTCTGGTGGCAGGACTTGCTTATCAAATGTTATCTTTAAAAACCAGCAAAACCAAAACAAGAACACTCAAACTATTTAAAAAAAAAAAACTTCATTCATGCAAATTAAGGTTAGGAACTGAAATCTGAAGAAATCAAGAAATTCTTAATTAAGCTGCCCAGACCAGCTTTAATGCTCATTCGGGAGTATATGCTGTGAAATTGGGTTTTTCCTTAAACAAGCATACTATGCAGCATGTAGTCAGTAATACAGTGTTACATATAGCAAGGTGCAATTCCTTAGTAAGATATTATTTAAGTACTGGCTACCAGTGATACAATAAATGCTATTTTTTTAATCATTACATATCAAAAACCAGTCCTAAAATTTATTTCTGTACTCAATACAGATTCCAGAGTGACTGCAATTAAGTTAATTCCGAAATACATCCTCAGTATGTGTGAATTTATTCCAAACAGTGTGCACTAATCATATATTTATTCCTTTTTAGAGTATGTATCCGTTCTAAACTCAAATGCAGCTCAGTATTTCAACAAGAATATAAAATTTTGCCTTGATAATACAAACTCTTTCCTCCGCAAACCACTACAGTGTTCCCTTAGAAAATCCTAAAGAAGTAACTTGCAGCTTGGCTGAAGGTCAAAAAGCGCAGGCTTTGTCAGTCAAATGAAGGTTTGCGTTGGAGTGGGGAGAAGAGAGCAACGGCAGCTTGTAGAGGCAAAAGTTAAGTCAACTAGTCTGGAATCTCAAAGCTTATATTATCATTTGGGCCCAAGATATTCCTCGCATCTCTCCATTGATTTCGGTGGAACAATTAGATGTGAATTTGGCCAAACCAGACTGCCCATCCCTAATTCAAAAAGCATTTTAGAAGGAGTCAGAGTTTGGGAATTCATTGACTGCCCATTTTGAAATTTCTGTTGAAAACCAAGGTTTTCTGCAGAATGAATTATAAATATTTTACAAAGGAGCAAACTAAAAATTTCACGTAATGTGAAAATATTTTTGCAAACATTCTGCTCAATATCATTGTTCTAATTTCCCAGCGCTATGTCTAAAACTATAAAAAAGTCATTAGAACCTTATGACACTGTTAGCATGACATTAAAACGACAGAGATTTGTTATAGCTAAACTGTTTAAAAACCTGTTTTATTACAGCATAGATAGTGCCGGAGTAATTTAGAAAGCACTGAAAGGTATAGACATCAAATGCCATCCTTTTTTATTGAAAACAATATTTAATATTGGAATTCAAGCGTCCTATAATTTGAGTCATTAGGATGTGAATAGTCAATTAAAGATGAATACAGAAATTAGCTTGCTATACCTTGTATGTCATGCTCTGTGTTTGGGTAGTGCACAGCATAGCTTATCTCCAACCATCCACCTAAACCTTGGAGAAATATAAGTCTGTAGCATGGATGTTGCACTGCTCATGCTGTGTAGCTGTATTTCTATAAGGGATGCTAGGATGAGCTTCCAAGCACAACTCCCCATTATTATTATTATAGAGATAATTAACATTATCTCTATATCTTCTCTATAATACAATGCCAGGCTTGTCACTCGGACTTTGTGTCACTATGAAGTGTAGCTGGTCTGAGTCAGGGTGAAGAGAGCACTTTTTGTTTAAAATATCTCCAGGTTCAATCATCGCTGGGATTTGTAGTCAGTTTCGATCAAGTTCTCAGCCATTTTCATCTTTTTTTACATTTTATGAATTGCACCAATGAAACATCATGGACTTTCAACTAATATCTTTTGTAAAATAGTAATTATTTAATTTTCCTTTGACACAGTACTTCTCTGACACAACCTCCTCTAATTTCAGGAAAAGAAAGAGAGGAAAGACCAGATTGAGAAAAAACAAAAGAAGCTCCAGGTTATCCTTGAGGATGAAATCCGTCCTGCATGGAGCCCGCCTGGCAAAGCTGTGTCCTCAAGGAACTACTGAGATGTCCATTACCCTTTGTGAGGAAAGTTCATGTCCAAAGTTCTGACACTGTCTAATCATCAATATTTCACAACAATTGACTTTAAAGTGAATTGATACTGGCTCTTGCATCCTTTCTTTTCTAGGGTGATTATTTTTAGACTTCTCAGTTGGAACAACTGGGTGTATGTGCTAAATAGCTCAATTGTTCTTTTCTATTACATTTCACCAAAACTTAACTTAACTTGTGTGATTTTTTTTTTTTTTTTGCAATTAATTTCTTGGTTAAACTTTGTCATTTGGCCCCTTTTGGTAAAAATTCATGTTCGGGACACACAGGGCCAGACTCTAACACACTTTCCTCATATGAGTTGCGCTTTACCCCATAAATGGTGCCATTGAAGTCAGTGGGCCTGCCTGTGGATTCAGCCTGAGTAAGGATGTCAGAATCTGGCCCAAAATGAGTGGTCAAGCAAGTGCTAGATATGTTCCCATACAAAGTGCAGGGTGAAAAAGTAGAAAATATTTTAAACCATCATTCAAGCATAGCTTCAGCTTTATTTATAAACCGGTAAACAATCCCTGAAGATTGGCAGGGGGAATAAATAAGCAAAAGGAAGTTTAAAAAAACAATCAATCTTGAGGCTTTTACCGTATGATGAGACTTGCAAAGTGCAGTTGTGCAGAATGTAAGGATAACTTAGGTTTCGCAACAGCACAAATATCTTGCGCTTTTTCAGTTCGAGTTTAAAGGACTAATAATGCTAGCTCCAGAAAAGGATCATTCAGAATTGTCCAGAATGTATTTAACCAAAGTAAACTTTGTCTGTGTTGAATCAATGGTGCTAGGTCTATTCTATGAAGAGAGCCAAAGTATATTTTTATGATCCATGGGCCTAGCCTATAATAATAGAGCTATATGCAGCGGGGGAAGTAACTTAAAGGACTTAACAGTACTCCGAAGTCCTGAGTGGGGGTGTGTGGCCTCGACCAGAAGAGGTGGGGCCTTTAAATACCGCTGGGGTAGTGGTGGCAGGGCTCTGGCGGTGCTTTAAAGAGCCCGGGACTCCGGCCGCTGCGGGGAGCCCCAGGTCCTTTAAATCACTAGCCTGGGGAAGCTGGTCCGGTCCGGCACAGCGTACTGGTACGCCGGACCGGACCGGCTTACTTTCACCTCTGGCTATATGCTACCTTGAGCCTCAGTAGAGCTCCTACTGATGTGCAAAGATTGATACTAAGGTATGAGCCTTTTGTACTAATGAAACTTTTAAAGGCCAAATTCCATTCTCAAATACACTCAAGTATGTGCACAGTAATTTCATTAACTGTCAATATAACTGGAATTATTCCAGAGAATATGAGAACAGCATTTGCGACCTCTCATAGCTGTTTTAGACTGTCAGCAGACTCAGAATGACAACTTAGTAATGGTAATACCCCTCCTGCACCCCAGCCCCAGCCCTGAGCCCTCTCCCAGAGCCAGCCCTCAATACCCCCTCCTGCACCCCAAGAAATATTACCAATAATGGTAATATTACCGTATCAACCAACAAAGAACTCAGAGTGTTCAACCGTCTGTGTCGGGTATTTGTTCAACCGTCTGTGTCGGGTTGATATGGCTCTCACATTGAAGGTTTTTTGCCAAAGTGGCCTCCCTTCAAAAATAGTGAAGAGCAGTGGCCTAAATGATATGGTCATGTTGTGATTTGGACTATGTGGAGCACACAGGAGTAAGTGGACAATATTACATCCACTACTCCCCATACTGAAACAAGTGGGTGGGGAGGTAAGGAAACACTCTGGCTAGCACAGCTGAGCTGTTGTTGGGGCATTATCATCCTACGCTGGTATAGAGTAGCAGGAAATTACTGCCTCTCATCCCAGAGTAAGGAGGCAACTGTAGTTTTTGAGGGATGTCCCTGAGGTACAGTGCCTCTGTCTACTTCTTGATGGTGCATCTTATGCTCTCACCACTTTCTCAAGGCTGTACCTAAAGGCATAATCTAGTCTGTATGAGCAGAATTTCAATGAGAAAAGAGTTCTAATGCCTTTTGCTTGCTTGATCTTGACTAATTTGTAAACTCTTCAAAATTAAGGAGCTGATATCTGTTAAAATTGCTGTCTTCTATGTAAAATGTTTTAAAGAGATGATCAAAGATTTTTAAAGAGCTTTAAATAGAAGTGTTCTTTCATGTTAGTCTTGGAGAGATTATGGTGCAGCAATAATAGTGAAGGTTGCACTGCAGAGTTCAATTTAAAACAGGTTGACATTAAACCTTTATTTTGTAAAAATCTTATTGAAATAACAAAAACCAGAACATAAAATATAAGCTTTGAACACTGTTTTAATTTTTCATGGTGGTTTCATGGAAATGAATTGATAAGGAAAGATTTAAGAGTTTAAAATTCTTCCCTCTTGGTGATTTTCCCTCCCTTCTGGATTGTCTCTTTTCTTTGTACCCCTTTTACAAGAAATCTAAAATACTCTGGGCCATGCCCTTTGGCTACATTGTTGCTCCTCATGGGCTGACTCCAGAATACATACATAATACATAGGCTGTATTTGAGAAAGAGAGAGAGACATACACACACTGTTGATAATGCACTTTAGCACTCAATAAATTTTTTTCTTCCATCCTCCACAGATACCAAAAAAGTAATGCATACCCCAGCTTCATTAGATTTCCACTCTAATACAAAATCTTAACAGTGACCTCAGCAGTGTTAAGGCAGAATAACTTTATAAATGTGTGGAATATGTAATGATCAGATGTGCTGATCTGTTTATGTAAAAGCATAGGAGGTCACTGTTAAAAGTTTATATTAAAAGGGGTGTACGTCTTGCTTTTGGGTATCTGCTGGAGATGGAAGTGAAAGCCTTATGGAATATTGGAGTGCATTGTCAATAGCTTTGGAGGCAATATGAAGGTGGAAAGGACTATCTTGTTAACTTTTTATTTCCTTGCTCACGTTTTGGTTGGATGGAGTGTGTCCTGTTACATCCTTAATTGTCACTAAATATAGTTTTGTTTGCCAATTTTTATTTTGGAAGGCAGTTTTAAAATACAGACAGTACAGAAAGGAAGGATAGGTATCTCTCATATTAGATTGTACACTTTGTCTATTTTTCCCTTCCTCTACATATTTTGTGTGCGTTATAATTTTCTAAATGTATTAAAAGATTATGTTTTGCAGTCCATAGGTTCAAAATCCATGTGTGGTTTCCTCCCCTCTGGGAATTTGGCAAATAAATCTCTGGCTACCGTTAGTTGTGATTACATATGCAAATATGGGGAGAAGTTTAACAGTAATACCCATTTTTAATTTTATTTTTAACGGAATAATTAGGGAAGTAAAACATGGAGAAGTTTATATGCTGTCTGGGAGAATATACTGAGGTGAATTTTATGTATGTATAATGACCTATTGATTCCCTCAAGAGCAAGATTTGCTGATTTTGGGAATAAACTTCACAGTGAGCAACATTTAGGAAAATGAAAAATATACAGGGAGCAAGGTTGATATATGATCACATCAAGATCAGAAGAATTTGAAGTAAATAATGCAGACTAGCACATGACATTCGGGATGCTGGCTTATCTAAATAGTTTTATAGAGTTCAGAAGCATACTGGGCATTTAACAAAGTAAGAAAGACAGCTCCCTGCCCCATACATCTTAATTTTTTTTATTATAGACATGACCGTACAATTGCTTTGGATACTGTCAGACCTCTATTGAGCATGCTCACAATCTAACATTGTCTCATTCCTGTTTATTGAGCATGCTCACTACTAAACATTACCTCATTCTTAGCTACTGGACAAAGCTGCTCCAAACCATCCCAGGCTGGAGCTGTTTGACCTCTCTCTACCCTTATGCTGATTACCTCATCTGACTTTACTTCCCATGCTCCAGATCTCCATTACTTTGTGGCCATACCTTAGTAACCACAAAAACATTGAGGAGTCCGGTGGCACCTTAAAGACTAACAGATTTATTTGGGCATAAGCTTTTGTGGGTACAAGCCCACTTCTTCAGATGCAACATTAAGTAACCTACATTCTACTGGGCATGCTCAGCCCAGAAATACTTTGAGGCCATACCTCATTCTACTTGCAGCACCAGTCATGTGACCTAAAGCATCCAATGGTATGTGATCTACAGCTTCTCAGTGATGAAGTGACTCCTGCTTATTCAAGAAGGAAGCTAGGGATACAAAATGGAGATTAGGAATACAAAGTGGAATCTGGGGAATTTCTCTGGTATCAGCTACAAAGAGCATACTTCTACCATTGATGAAAGAAGTATTGTAGACATGCAAAGGCATCTATAGTGTGTCAAGTTCAGTGTTTCAAATATTATGGTGAACAGTTGTGAGACTTTTGTATAATTTATCTTCTAAGTACTAGGTCAAGTTACAGGTTGACACATACTTGGCAAGAAAAATCTGATAAAAGCATAAATAAATGTACTTTAACTTGTAAAAAATCTTCTCAGTTTACCTTAATTAGGCAAATATTGTAAATATATTTATTGTACATAGTACGGGAAAATATTTTGATATTAAATTTTGTTTTGATATAGTGGAATCAGTGGTTTCATTTGAAATTAATTTATGAAATCTCACTAGAAACTTTCTATGTATTTAAATCACCTGATCAGTTTCAACGAACACAAACCCTTCTTTCAGGATTGCTAATATTATAAATAGAACAGAGGGACAAATCCAAGCCTCAGATTTGGAGGCAGAACTCCCCTTTCATTCCATCCTTCATGCTAGGAGTCTAGGGTTGTTTGGCTCATTGACTGTACCCTCTGTTACTTCTGTTCCAATACAGAGAAACTGCTGTGGAACATCAATCAGTGTTTCAAAGTTATGTACCTGACAGATGAGCAGCATCTGACTTATATTTTCCCCCCGGTATATTATTCATCAGTCAAACTTCTAAATTGATGCATTAAAAGTAGAAATGAATGACCAAGTTAAACTATAAATGCTTCCAAGCCACAGCAACCAAAGAACATCATGGTATGCTGGCTCTGTGTCCCTACCAGTGCAAAGATACCCCTTTTGCTCCAGAACTGGGGATCTGCTCAGCAAAGGAAAGTTTAAGTAAATCAACAAGTGCAATGTAGGATAGAGGAGTGCCTGGGACAATCTACTTTTTTTGTTTAAGACCATGGATTCTAAACATGTATTTTTATCCAACACCCCCATTCTGGGTAAGGAAGATACTATACTGATACCTTTCCATCTTTCCCCTAAACTCTTCAAAGATTTCATCACACTTGAGGCCAGAAACCATCTACTCTGGCCTTCTGTATATTAAAGCCTATTAAATTTCAGTCTACCCGTTTTGAGCCCAGTAACTTGTGTTTGACTTAAGCACATTTGTTCCCTTCCCTATTCTACCAAGAAATCGCTCTAGCTATGCTGGTGTGATGCGTTTTTTTAGACAAATCTATGATTAGCCTCAGCAAATATGGCAGAGCAAACTGCAACTAGTACTAATAAAGCTGTGCCATCTTTGTAGGCTCACAAATTATAAATAATCCTTAAAATGTGATTTCCTGGATCTCCTAAGTACCACAATAATGTTTCAAATGCTGGTGAACAGAAGAGTGATGGCTACTGGGGGGCATCTGTTTGTGCTCTTCGCAGTTGGGGAGGATCATATGAGTAGTTCAGGGGTTTCTTATTATATTTTTAATCAGGGCTTCAGCGGCTGGTGGCAGGACTGGCTTACCAAAGAGGCAAAATGGATGGTAGCAAAACCTTTATTAATTGCTGCTAGGGTGAATGTGGGTTGATAGGATGGACATCTGGTGGTTTGCTTAGGGGCAACAGAACCCCAAGAGCTACCTTCAGCTGGTGATGGAATGCTGCCTTTGGCCTTCCATCAAATACTTTTGGTGCAGCAACATTTCCACCTTTGAGGACTTAACAGTTTAAATACAATCTTATTTCTTCGAGTGGAAGAAAGTATTCATGAAAGTCTTCTAGAGCTAGAGCCTGAAAGGTTGCCATAATGATGGATGTTAGCCAACAAGCACCATTTACATAATACAGAAGAAAAAAATTGACTTGAAAAGATTCAGTTTTAAGTTTGTAGAGGGTTGGTAATAAACATGTAAAAAGTAAATAAGATATACATTCACATCTCTCTGAACTGTTAACCCTTTCTAGGTCATATTTTTCCTGTACAATCTCTACTTTCCAACTAGCTGAAAATTGCAGGTAGTGCAGAATGCAATTGCCTGTGGTTTTTAAGAATGGTGGAATGAAGAGACCTATGCTCCATGTATTGGCTACCAATTGAGTTCTGATTTTAAAATATTTGTTTTGATCTGTGAAGTCCTAAACAGTCTAGATCTTGTCTGACTGAGTGACCACCCCTTTCCCTGTAGGATACCTGAGGCATCTATGATCATCTGAAATTGCTTGAGATAATAGACCTCAATTTAAAGAAGAGAGATCTGGCAAACTTGGCAGAAGGCTTTTCTTTTAAGACCACCAAAAGAGCAAATATTATGGGTCAAAAATCTTTTGAAGTTCAGTATCCCAAATCATTGTAACCAGGGTCATCCTTTTCAAACTCTGTCTTCATTATAAATAACTGCACATTTTTGCTCAATTTTTATTTTCATTGAGTCCATACTGGCTTTAAAAAAAACAATGTATAAATTGGGGGGGGGGAAGGGGTTAGTAAGATTTTGGTGCCCACGTTTTTCTTAAATGGGTGCTGAGTGCTAGAGATTGCCTAACTGTTCTCTTGCTGATTCAGCATCATATTACCAGTGAATTCAAGTCACTGTTTACTTGCTCATAGTACCAGTGAATTCAAATGAGTACAATATATTTGCTGTATAGCACCAAGGGTTATAGGTTTTGGGTCATGCTCTTGCAGCAGGGAAGAATAAGTATTGAAACATCCTAGTACTGCAAGGTATATTTCTTCATTGCGATTTGCTCATTGATGAATGAGTTGCTTGTGTGATCCTTTATTTCTGGGTAGATTCTGACTGGAATGCTTAAAACACAGCCACGTCTGTACATTTCCTCTGCTCTTTAGAAAAAAAATGCCATGTGTGGTACCTTGCTTTTCCATCACATTCCCATTATAAGCTAATCACATTTTTCATTAAAATAAACTTACCTGTCCGGCCTTTGGATGACAACACATGACTTGGATGCTGAAGTTACTTCCAAGCACCACTGCTCTCCAGAAACCTGCTCTGACTATAAATAGATCATTGCATTGCTTAACTGTTTCAGTGCCTTGGTATGCTGTCAACATTCATCATTGCTACCATGTAGGATTACATTTCTCTTTTCCATTCAGATCTGTACCATGACATTACAGAAAGAGGCCCTGGACTATTGTGTCTCTTTTGAGAAAAGGGGTCATGAGGAAAAAAAAAGAACTAACTTGTTAGAGGATATACAAATATTCCAAAATATCCTCCAATCAGTTTCATCCTTTATAAGTAAATATTACAGGATTTTGAATTGTCTCTTTGGAACAAACTTCCTTAGCTACACTGAGTGCCTGTAAGCTTCTTAATAGGTGCCCTGTCAAAATGGAAAGTGTAATTGCAGATAATGCACAGAAGGCTATTTAGAACCCATTTATATATGTCTGGTCATAAATCTCTGCAGGTTGATAGAATGATTAGTTCCATTTTGAAGTGGCTTTAGGAGACACAGGGGATCCAGATTCCATTCTGTTACCCTGGTGCAGCCACACTGACTATTTCTTCTCCAAAGCAGAAGCATCTCTGACTATTGCAGGCAAAATAGTGGAAAGACTTATTCTCAACCAACTACTCTATGTCATGGACACCTCACTTCTCCCCATGTTTTTTATCTAGGTATAGCACTGTTGAGATGATATTTGCTGCTCAGCAAGGACTTGATCTAGCAGCACGAGGGGAGTTTTGCCATTGGTTTTAATGGGAGCTAGCTAGGACCTCAATTGTAGAAGTCCAGGGAGCAAAATGAAAACACTTTCAGTGTCTCAGGTTAGGTTAAAGCTGTCCTAGTCTAAGAGGGTGAGGCAAGTTTAAATGCATGGATGCCCTTACAAGTTGATTAATAATACCATTATTATAGTTGTATTGCAGTATAGCCTAAGAGGCCGAGTCCTGGAGATTGTGCTAGGTGCTGTATAAACATGAACAAAAAAAAAGTCACTTCCCCAAAGAGATTGCAGTTTAAGTATAAGTCAAGTACTGGATAGACAGAGAGCTAGAGGAGCATAAGGAAACAATGAGGTGATATTGGGTTGCATGATAGGCAGTAGTCTTAGCACTGCATCTGCAGATCTGTTGTGCAGGAAGCTCTCTCCATCTTGGTTTAAGTAGTCACAGCAATTAGTCTTCTTGACTACCATTGCCCCTCCCCCACAAAACACAGCCTCCGAGATCACCTTCCCTGCCCCTTGTTCTGACTGTGTTCCCAAGCTCCCTTTTTCAATACCTCTAACTGGTTTCCCCTTCTCTAGAGCCTCAAGATTCTTATCCTTTCCTCTAACTTAGAAAAATTCTGCCCATTCTTATTCATCAGTATTATCCAACAACTTCATATTAGAATCTTCTATTCAAGGAGGCCTAGTATCTGTCTTAGGTATTATATTGCAAATAGTATTAAATAGCTATGCAACATCAATTAATTATTTAGGCTTTTTTTTTTTTTTTTTTTTTTACCGTGGTGATAGGTGAAACAATTTGTTACCTTTCTCTGGCAGCAAAGATTAGCTTCTGCTCAGGAAAAGTGTGTCTTGTTCCTGTGCATCAACAAAAACATTGGAATCTTTCATTAAAGAACTACTGTTTGCAAATGGCTGTGAACTTGTAACTTGCTCAGAGCAAGACCAGCAATCTATAAAATTTGGCTTGCTTGACAAGTAACATTTCAAAGGTGAGGTTATGTGCAAATAACACCATGCCAACCGTAAGTGGAAACATCAGGATTAATAGTACAGTGCTAAACATAGCAAAGTGCATGTTAAGTGTTTTCAGAAAGCCTACACACATATTTGCAAGTTAAATTTATTTCATGTTACAAACTCTCCGTTTTTTATGATTCACTTTCATCTTTGCACCCCAGATCTTCAATAATTGTATGTACTAGTTAGAATAGTCAGAATATAAAGATCTGAGATATATAGTGAATTCTTCTCATTGGTCCAGCAGTAGGTACGTATTTAAGAAATATCCTCAGTGCTATAAGACAATCATTTCTATGACCTCTGCTATCTACAAACTACATATATAAACAAGACCATTAAATGGGCAGGAAAAATGAATATGGAATTTCACTGGCTGATAAAAGAATTCTGAGCCATGACTATAATACTCAAAAATTATTTGTCTTGAACTTAGGAAATTCAGAACAATGCGCTGGACTGATTACAGTCACTGCTTGGAACCTCTTAGTTGTATCACATAGGAATACAATTTCATACCACTACTTCTGCACCACTCCGTATTGTGCAAGGGTGTCCTGCTCAGGTGGAGGTTACAGGGTTGGAATAACATGCACAGCCAGCATGCTTCCCCTCTGCTGGGGTAGGGCATGGCAGGGCAGGGAGAGGAGAAAAAGAAAATGGCCAGTGGATTTGAATGTGGTCCCTCTGCCTATCTGTTATTCTCCAAGACCCCCTGCATGTTGGGGAACTTAGTGCTAAAGCATTCTGGGGTCCTGAAATGCTGCCCTTCTGCTGTAAAACTACACTGGTTTGCCTGAGGGCAGAACCCTCCTTGCCTGTGGAGAGAAGTGGCTGGGGTTTGCCTTTAATGAACATTAATATTTTACAAAAGGGAATATTTTGTTGTCACAATAAAATGCTCTATTGGCAATAACTGTGCATTACTCATGCCTAGTTGCATGGACAATACCTGCAGCATGAATTAGCCCACACTGGTTCACCAATTCTTATATCAAACTGTTTAAACATGCTACTGAATATTATCGCAAATGCTTGGGAAAAAGCAGGATTTATGGTTGTAGCTGCATTTGAAAGTTAAATAGCTCAGGGCCAAATTCTTCCTGCCCTGAGAAATCTGAGCTCCACCCTGCTGAGCTTCCCACAGCGTACCCTCTACAACAGGAGGGCTTAAGAGGTTGCAAGGTTTGCAGTAAGCAGTTCCTCCCAATGCTTCAGAACCTGGCAATCTGCTGGGAAGGAATCCATAATCTGTATAAGCAGAAGCCATCTACATGGACTTCTACTCATGCATAAGGGAAACACTGCATCAGATCTAATCCAATATCCTGTCTCTGAGAATGGAAAGCACCAGCTGCTTCAGAGGAAGACGAAAGAAGTCCTGCAGTGAACAGTTATGGGATAAACTGCCACCAGGAACAATTTCTTCCTAATCCACCTAAGGAGTTAGTTCATGCCCTAGTTGAGTCCATTAGATTCCCCTAGCCCAGTGGTTCTCAACCTATTTATCAGTGTGGGCTGCATATGCCGCAGGTTGAGAACCACAGCGTGCCCTCCCAGCACCTCCTGCCAAGAGAACCCTCCACAGAGTGGAGCCAGGAGTGGAGCCCTAGGTGTGGGGCTGGGCAGCAGGGACCCCAGACCCTGCTGTGTGGGGCCGGCAGCAGCCTGGATCCTGGCCCCGGCTGCTTGGGGCTGGGTGATAGGGCAGCTGGGCGGAAGCCCAGACCCCAGACCTTGCAGGACCAGGCAGTAGTCCTGGAGTTTGTGGGGCTGGGTGGCAACCGGACCTCAGAGGGCTGGCTGGCAGCTCCAGACCCCCGCCACATGGGGCCGGCCAGCAGTGCCAGACTCCCACAGTGCTGGGTGGCCTAGCATCCAGGAACCCGAACCCCGAATCCCGTGTGGCCCGACAGCCTTTAGCACACAGCTGTGTACTACTTGTACTACACAGCTGTGTACTACCGCATGCGGCCCCGCATGGGCCCCGCATGGGCCATGATTGAGAACCTCTGCCCTAGCCCTAGCCCACATGGCTTGTGGGCCCCTGCAGCAGAAAATAAACCTGAAATGAGAGAGAGTAAAATTCTAAAGAACAAAAGAAATGGTTTATGTGTTATGAATTGTTATAAACGTGCATACTACTTGAGAAACTGGAGCAAGGTCCCAATGAAACCAATCTAGTGAACGACAGTGGATACTCCATTGCTTCTCACATGGAAGAATAAGCTTGGAACATGCAGCATCATGTTTTACTTGATTGAAAATCATTTTGGACTATGATAAATTAATTATATGATTTATATGATAAAATCTTTTGTCAGTGTGTTTGTGGCTACACTGTATTTTGTAGAGTTCATTATGAAACTTACAAATAAGGAAAAGCAAGAATAAGAATAAGAATAATTAAAGAAAATATATTAATTTCATAGATAATCAAGGGATAGGTATGGGGCCTAATGACATGCCCTAGGAGAAGTTAAATTCACTAACATTTTCTTCTAACTTCACATAACTTCACATGTGGGAATATAAACTATTTGAAAAGAGTGGAATAGCAAAATGACGGAATATATTATCTCAGCATAATTTGTTTTGAGTCTTTTTTATATAGATGATTAAACGTGGGGAAAGAACTAATGGGATTCATTAAGAACATAAGAACATAGTGCTGGAAGGGACCTCTGGGTCATTAAGTCCAGTCCCCTGCAACCACAGGCACCTATGTCATATACTCCTGTTCATAAATGTATCAAGTTAAACATATTTATATGTGTTTGCAGCATTGGGTCCCTGAGCAGGAGACAGGAGATAAAAGGCCTGATATAATGCCCATTGGAAAGACTCCATTAAATTCAGGGGCTTTGAATCAGACCGGATGTGGCTAGATGGACAGGTGGATACTGGAAGTGAAGGGAAGAGACAGCAAAGTATTTTAAGTCTATCCCAGAAAAGGGCTAAACTAGAAAAGCAACAGAGTAAACTGGGTAAAATAATGGAGTCCCAAGATTAGAGAGAAGCAGACAATTGTCTGAGAGAGAGACACCAAAAATTATAGGTAAGCACATGTCCTCTTATCTGAACACTCCTGAACATATTTTCTTTTAAAGTCCATTACTCAGGAAGCTCTGACAAGTAGGACACCTTCTGAGCTTATTTATGTGCAATGTTTTCCTGCTATTGAATGCCAAGGTCCCTCCAATGAAGAAAAATTACCCTAGAAAAGCTTCCACAGTTAAAACCTTGCATTGCTTTTAATAGCTCTGTCAAGAAAAGATTTATGTTCCAACGCTTCCTATGAAGCCTTCCACATGCCATCCAATGGACAGGATGCTAGGAACAGATTCTTCATCCGAGCACTGGATTTATGTTAAAATGATCTGGAAGGGAAAGGGTTATAAATGGAACCAGATTATATACCATTTTAATCTTTCTCCACGATACATGTTTTACTTGTTACATCTCTACTGCTGAAGTAGGATGCACTGCAAATACTCTGCTGCCACTTTCCTTCCAGCCCCCATTCCAGGCCCTAGCCATCCTCCTCCCTACCAATACCCAGCCGTTGTTCTCCGACCCTGTTCTTGCCCCTTTCCCTCACCTCACCTGGTTCCAGGCAGCATGGGACAGAAATGGGACTGCTGTGTATGTTTTATGAGTATTATAGACTTGTCTCTGATTGTTGTAAGGAGTTTTATCGGTTTAATTCAATAAGTAGCTGACTGCACATAGTCAGGGAAAAGTACAATGGCTTCAGATAGGCATCCATCTACCCACCAACAGGATGATAAGGATGATGTTCTACCTCCAGCCTCCTGCTGAGCTCACTGGAACAGTTTATCAAGGGGGAGGACCAATCTTGGGAAACTGAGAAGACAAAGGACTTTTGTCTGAATGAAATGTATCTTTCTAGGGAAAGGAGGCAGTTGTGGCCCTCCCTAGAAAGAGGGGAAGCTGTTCTCACACACACAGCGCCTCACTGGTGGGTCTGAAGAATCACAGAAATTTAGAACATGTTCAGTCCCCTGCAGGGAAGTAGGACTAAGTATTATCTAGACCACCTCTGTCAGGTGTTTGTCCAACCTGCTCTTAAAACCCTCAGGGAGAGAGAGCCCAAAACCTCTCTAGGTAATTTGTTCCAGCGCTTAGCTACACTTACAGTTCAGAAGTTTCCCTAACATCTAATCTAAATCTCCCTTGATGCAATTTAAGCCCATTTGTTCTTGTCCTGTCCTCAGTGGATAAGGAGAACAGTTTATCACCCTATTCTTTATAACAATCTTTTATGTACCTGAAGACTTTTACCATGTCCCCCTAGGAAGCTAGGCCTTCCTAGGTTCCCATCACAAGGTGGAAGAGCTAAGGTAAACCACATATGTGTAATCCCTTTGTTGTTTTAAAATCCTTTTTCTCTTATGCTTTATTCCGACTGTTACTATTAAACAATACTTTGAATTTAAAAAGGCTGTACGGTCACTGCTGAAGGGAAGAACCGCAGGTGCCAAATGTAGTTGGACCTGCTGGGGTAAGGACGGTCAATACACAGGATATTGTATCCAAGCACCCCGTCTAAGAATGAGAGAATCATGTGATTCTGCCCCAGGAGAAGTAAAGACACAAGGCCTGGCACCTGAAGGTGTGCACTTAGGCTAGACAGGAGTCAGAGGTGCAGCTAACCCTGCAATGTGACACCCTCCAGTTCCCCTACTCCCTGTCCATATCCATCTACTGGTGCCTCCATGCTACATCTCCTTCCTCTTTACACCTATTCATTGCTGCATCCTTCCCACTCCCTATTCCTCTTCTCTCCCCTATGCTTTCTACTATTTCCCTCCCACTTTCTCTTTCCCAACCTGCATCTGCACCTCTTCTGTGCCCTACTCTCCCCATTTCTGCTATGTCTGCTCTCCCAAATGCCGTTACTTCATTCACTGCTTTTTTACTGATCCTTTTGTCTCCCAGCTACCGCCTGTTCCTGCCTCCTCCTCGTCTCTTTCTTGGTTCCCTTTCCATTTACCAGAGCTGCCAGTCATGGAGGAAGAGTCCTGTGACATCTGTTAAAGCTAGAGGAAATAAAAAAGGAGGTGTCATATGTTATCTGTCTCAGAGAGTAGAAAGAGAATCTCTCTTCCTCCTACGTGGTAGGAAATTGGAGGCTCCTGCATCCAAAGTCCTGACTGTAGTTGCTGGGAAAGAGATGCGGAAGTTATCTCATCATTGTCCAGGGAAAACTGCACTGAGGCTGAATTTGGGGAGTGATTGGTTATTAGAAACTCCTGTTGCTTTTAGTCTGGGGCTTAGCTAAAGGAAGTTATATCCTCTTGCCCTTTTACTTGACCTTGACTGAATGAAGCCAAATTATGTAAGTTTCTATTGGACTATAACTAAGGGAAGTCCTGTTGTAGCTGAGTTTCAGCCTGGTGGAAGGACCAGACCCTAGGCCATGCATACAGCTCAGGAGGGATTGTGCAAAGGTGTCCTTTGCACTGCCTTGATGCTGGGCTGGTTGTGTGCCACATAGAGCTGTTTGTGAATTTTTGATGGAAAATATAGTTTCTCCATCAGGAAACAGAAATAAAATATTTCATTTTTGGTTGGTTTGACACAAATGGGATGATTGTCTTTTGAACTGACCTGAAATGTTTTGTTTTTCAAATCAGTTCAACAAAACATTAAACTGCCTTTCCCTTGTGGTGTGTTACCTTATAGGGTAGTTCAGGTCCCCATTCTCTCCTGGACTGCCCTGAAGGACTACATCTCCCATAATTCAATGTGGCTTTTTCCTTTGGCCAAGCTGTAGTCCAGCAGGGGAGAATAGGGACAGGAGGGTGCCTTATGGGTGATGTTGTTTTGGAATGTGTCACTAGGGGAAATCCACATTAACCAACTTGAAACAAGAGTTTCAGGTCATTTCAATCAACTGAAATGGAATGTTTTGATTTTTGGGATTGTCGGTGTTTTGTCTTGACCAAAAATGTCAAATTGAAACTTTGGAATTGCATGACAAATTTTGAAATTTCAACTTATCACAATTTGTGATGAAAAATGTTGACATAGATTCATAGATTCATAGATACTAAGGTCAGAAGGGACCATTCTGATCATCTAGTCCGACCTCCTGCACAGCGCAGGCCACAGAATCTCACCCACCCACTCCTATGAAAAACCTCACCTATGTCTGAGCTATTGAAGTCCTTAAATCATGGTTTAAAGACTTCAAGGAGCAGAGAAGCCTCCCTCAAGTCAACCATGCCCCATGCTACAGAGGAAGGCGAAAAACCTCCAGGGCCTCTCCAATCTGCCCTGGAGGAAAATTCCTTCCCGACCCCAAATATGGCAATCAGCTAAACCCTGAGCATATGGGCAAGATTCACCAGCCAGATACTACAGAAAATTCTTTCCTGGGTAACTCAGATCCCATCCATCTAATATCCCATCTCAGGGGATTAGTCCTATTTACCCTGAAGATTCACCATCCAGATACTACAGAAAATTCTTTCCTGGGTAACTCAGATCCCATCCATCTAATATCCCATCTCAGGGGATTTGGCCTATTTACCCTGAATATTTAAAGATCAATTACTTACCAAAATCCCATTATCCCATCATACCATCTCTTCCATAAACTTATCAAGTAGAATCTTAAAACCAGATAGATCTTTTGCCCCCACTGCTTCCCTTGGAAGGCTATTCCAAAACTTCACTCCTCTGATGGTTAAAAACCTTCGTCTGATTTCAAGTCTAAACTTCCTGGTGGCCAGTTTATACCCATTTGTTCTTGTGTCCACATTGGTGCTGAGCTGAAATAATTCCTCTCCCTCTCCTGTATTTATCCCTCTGATATATTTATGTCAGAGTTTCCCACAGGATGGAAATTTTGTACTTCACACAGCTGTACTTCTGACCCACTCTTCCCCCCACCCATGTACCTTAAAGCAAGTTGAAGGCTACTTTAAATTACATCAACTACCAGTGAGCCAAGGGATCACTACAGCATCCAGGGATCCTCCAACCATGTCTTCTTTCCTCTGGCCACACCCTACGCCAACAGCTAGGGGAAGTGATGTAGGCCACTGGAGGATTTTTTTTTTGAATGCTGGGGTCATCCTCCAGTAGCTGACTATGCTAGTTTGTAATCCAGAGTCTGACAACAATGTGGTGGAAGGTGGTCCCACACCAGGATCTGGACCAGGATGTTCACTCTTTTCTGTATGTTAATAACAATGCTTACCAGAAAGATCTTTACACTTGACCTCTCTGCTTCATTATTTTAATGGCGGAGAACTGGGTAGTTCCTGAACAGGCAAAAACTGCACCTCCCTGGACACTCTTGTACAGATTTTAGTAATGGATCAGTGAAGAATGAGACCAAAATCTGAACATTACTCTGGCTTGTGTGCTACATATCAAATAACTAGTAAAGCAGGTGATATTGCAAGCTTACCCAACTCAAAATGTGTAAGGGAACTGGTTTTCAAAGGGACCAGCCTTCCATTACTAGGTTAACTATATTTGATGGCTATGAAAAACATACACTTCTGGTGACAATAGTGTCTGGACCCAGTTCTGCTAGTCCTCCTCATTATCAGGTCCCAGTGAAGTCATTTGGCATTCTTCACGCAGAGAACTTACTAAATCAGGCCTTTATCTGCAATGAACTGGCAAACAACGTAGCAGCAAAGCCTTCCATAAGTGTTGAAGCAAATGTGATGGCCACACGGGAAATCTTAATTTTTTGTAATGAACTTATTATTTTAAGCAAAAAATAATATACTAAATATGAGAGAGATGTAGAACTGATTTTATGTTTATTTTATTTTATTTTAAAAGTATACTGTACTCAACCTTATAGTATCCAAGCACCTGTCTTTCACTGTTGTTTCTTAATTCCCTGAAACATTAAAATGCCCATGAAAAATGAAGGGAAAAGAGAACCCAATACAAATACTAGCTAGCCCTAACTTATTGCTCCTGTTCCCAGTTAAGTACAAAAATGTTAAATTCTGCATATATGGGTCATCTCTTACCACTGGTGGGAGGGGTTGTTTGTGTTCCCCCCTGCCATAAAACACTTATTTTTTTTCTACCTGGGAATTCAGTGTGTGGACTGATGGCAGAATATAACCCCTAACAGATACACTTGCCTTATGTTATCTAAGAAGAAAGCTCACGAAAGCTTATGCTCAAATAAATTTGTTAGTCTCTAAGGTGCCACAAGTACTCCTTTTCTTTTTACCTGGAGGGTTTCAATATAGTAGCTTATTCATATGGGCATTGTCATAAGGTCCTTTCTCAAACCATGTTTTACATCTTCTAGCAGTAGTTGTTTGGGTGGCAGGTATAGGACTGTTGCTACACTTACATTTGGTATCTCAAGTCTTTTTCTACCTGCATGTCACTTCTCAGATAATTTGTGTCCCAGAATAGGATACTGGGCTGTTTGCACATTTTTTAAATTTAAAGGATTCTGATCTCACCCTATTTCCTTAATTTAAAAAAAAAGGGACTTCATCCTCAGCCAAAGAATATGTTTAAATTGTATTCTCCCTACCTTGTGTACATTTCCAAAAAGTAGCATGTACTGTCAAATAAAATCAGATTTACTGGAGAATCATTAACTTTGCATAGGCTTGGCAATGTACCCTTTACACTTGAAAAACAGACTGTATGCTAAAAGTACACAGCACTCCGAAAACCATTCTTCCTCACGTGCTTTTGCACCACCACCTAACACAGTGTGTGCACCTTCTCTAACCTGCCACTTACAGTATGCATCAAATGGAAGCAAAGGCCAAAGAACACTGTTCTTCCTAATGTCTTTTGTGGCTTTTTTATGCCCATTTAAAATAGGGATGGGAAGGGGAAATCTTGTCAACACTTAAAAACTCAGACATAGAAAATAACTCCTTTGAATGCCCAACATATTCCAGAGTTTGAGGGGCAGTTCATTTCAAGTTAGTTTGCCATTGCAATTTCATCAAAGCTAATACCTGTCATTTCATCCTGGCTCTAAAATACTTTCTAATGCCTTTCCACTTCACATCAGGCAGCATAGCAATGGGCTGCTTGCTTTTCAAGGACGTGGCATGACTTGTGACAAGTGAGCAGTCTATGCTTGGAGCCTGATCGTCTACTCACTGGGATTGATAGGTTTGGTTTTGACTTTAGTGGATGTCCTCAATGTTCCAATATGAGTTGCAACAGAATACCTCTGGGTTTGATGGTGAAAAATTGTTTTTTCGGGGCAGCTTCTCACTTCAGAGAAAATCAACAAAATTTCACCAGGAGCTCAACCTTAAAGTCCATACTTCAAGGGTGAAGTAAGTCAATGACAAAACTCCATGTGCTTCAGTTAGGGACAGGTTTTCACCCCAGGGGTTTTGCTTGACATAGTAGCTGAGAAAAATATGTAGGGTTTGGCCCCAGACAAATCTTGAACAGTTTCACCAGGCTGCAAGGCTGATGAAAAGGTAAATTAGAAGAGTTGAGTGCTTTATAGACAAGATTTTTGAATAGCTTTAGAAGTAGGAAATGTGCATCAAAGGGCATGAGTCCTATTGCATGAAATCCTATGAAATGTGTCAAAATGAACAAATGGGAAATGTCTGTTAACAATGCGTTTAAAAAACTTCCCTTTGTGTCCCTTTTACAAAACATTAAATAAATCACGAGTGGCTAGTCTATGTGTTTTTCCTTTCATTTCATCAAACAAACCAAAGAGATCTAATGAACAGTCAGCTTAGAGTATGGCCCTTTTATAACACAGTTTCATATCTTGACTTGTTCGTTCAGCATAAAACATTCAAAAATTAACAGACAGAATGCTCTGAGAGAGCTAGTTTGTACAAGCTGCCAGCTAATACTAAACTGGTTCAGCTGAACCAAGAGAAGATTTATCTAGCCTTTCAAAATGCAGAACAGCCAATCATGCTCTTCAGGTGAACTTGCTTTATAAGACTTAATGGTTTCTGATATGAGAAGCAGAGATTTGAATCTGGAAAAATCAATAATACTTAGTTTGTTTCTAAAAGTCTGTCAGTATCTTAGTCCATTGGTCCAGCCCTGTCAAAAATGTTGCCTTCTCTGACCCTGTGATCAACAGCTTGTCAAGAACATCTCTGAACATTCTTCTAGGTCTATATTTAACTTTTTTTCTTGCTAGGCAAGTGATGTGCATCTGATCACAAATCACACAGTTTCACAATAAATAAGCTTATGAGAATGCCGGGAAATGGTTCAATAATCCAGTCAGCCACATGTAAATCTTAGCATGTTTATCCAGATGTACTTAGTTTTATGCCATTGCAACATCTGCATGCTTTGCTACAGCACCCCTCCATACAGTGCTCTGGGAACATAAAGCTCAGGAAACATTCTGATTCACCGGTTCACAGAACCCAAATTCTTTCAGATCTGCTCCATTCCATTGTTATAATTGAGGAAGTACATCCCCATGGTGGTGTAAAGTGGCACAAATTACACTACAGTTCAAAAGACCAAAGTGAATGCACCTAAGCAGAGTTAGAAGAACATGCAACGCTTAATATAGCTTTCTGTCCCTAAAGCAGCTAAATCTGATTGTTTTGTGCTTGTTATTTAGGAGTAGTTTTGTCATAAAAAGGTCACCTGATGGGGCTACCTATCCCTTCAGCATTTCTAACCTCGTCCAAATGCACACGACTTTTCTTGCCCACCTTTGGTACCATTTTCCCTGCCCTCAAAGGCCACACACTGTTCTTTTAATTATATGCTGGCAACATATCCCTATAGTTCAGGATGTAACATTATCACTGTAGATTGGAGCACACCTGAATAATAACTCAATATTGCACTAGCACCTTATATAATATCAGAAAGCTAAACAATTGCACACACTAACTCTCATGGTGACACTGGGCAGTACCCAGTTGCAGAGGTCTGAAACAAGAGAGTGGTTACATGATTTTGTCCAAGGTCACAAAAGGCCTTCTTCTGTCTTCCATACACATGCTTGCTCTTCTTGGAATCCTGCTGAATTAAAGCGACCTTTAGCACAGTCAAGAATTGGAGGCAGTCAAGGTTCCTTCCGCACTCTGAACTCTAGGGTACAGATGTGGGGACCTGCATGAAAGACCCCCTAAGCTTATTCTTACCAGCTTAGGTTAAAAACTTCCTCAAGGTACAAATTTGCCTTGTCCTTGAACCCTATGCTGCCACCACCAAGCATGTTAAACAAAGAACAGGGAAAGAGCCCATTTGGAGACATCTTCCCCCCAAAACATCTCCCCAAGCCCTACACCCCTTCCTGGGGAAGGCTTGATAAAAATCCTCACCAATTTGCACAGGTGAACACAGATCCAAACCCTTGAATCTTAATAACAATGAAAAAATCAATCAGGCTCTTAAAAGAAGAATTTTAATTAAAGAAAAGGTAAAAGAATCACCTTTGTAAAATTAGGATGGTAAATACCTTACGGGGTAATCAGATTCAAAACATAGAGAATCCCTCTAGGCAAAACCTTAAGTTACAAAAAGCCACAAAAACAGGAATATAGATTCCATTCAGCACAGCTATTTTACCAGCCATTTAAACAAAAGGAAATCTAACACATTTCTAGCTAGATTACTTACTAACTTTTTACAGGAGTTCTAAGCTGCATTCCTGATCTGTTCCCAGCAAAAGCATCACACAGACAGAAAGAACCTTTGTCCCCCCCTCCAGCCTTGAAAATATCTTGTCTCCTCATTGGTCATTTTGGTCAGGTGCCAGTGAGGTTATCTTAGCTTCTTAACCCTTTACAGGTGAAAGGTTTTGCCTCTGTCCAGGAGGGATTTTACAGCACAGTGGACAAAAAGGTGGTTACCCTTCCCTTTATATTTATGACAAAGGCATACTAAGTGAATGTCAAAATGCTAGTGGAACCTAGGAAGACCGACTCCCAGTCCCCACTTATAACCACTAGACCATACTCCCTCCACTCTTGGTGTGTGTGGGGGGGGTTGGGGGGAAACATTCCTCGTAGGATGCCTAACAATAGCCCTAGAACTAGAGAAATTGCCAGTCTTTCTAACTACTGCAGGAAGCCTCTGCAGTACATCAAAGTATATGTTGAAAGCAAATTTTCATTCAAACATTGTAAACTTCAATAATTACCAAAATCCTAAACACCTAATTTTTAAATAATATAACATGTACTTGCAAAAAGACTCAGAATATCTTATTTGTGTGATTAATTTGTGGGAAAAAAATCTCAATCTGTAGCTCTAGGGTCAACTTTTACTGATATCTAGTACCATGAATTGTATTATATGTGCAGATACAAAACAAGAACCTATATGCACAAAAAAAGCATGTATGGATACAAGTGCCCATCTGCATACACAAATGCAGGTTTTGTTCGAGCAATGGCTGTGCATAGAAATGTTGATGTTTTTTAGTTGGCTTACTTTGAAATTTAGCCTTTAAACTCTGCCTGCGCATTTCTATACTTCCCCTGGTATCAAAGCTTTTTATTTGTTTTGCTGTTAATTGAAGCTTGTAGTCTTGCTGGTTGCAAAGATGACCCGTAAAATACAAACCAGCACACTGTTGTCTTGTTGAGTCAGCAGTCAAATAACAACACTAAGAGTAACAAGGTTGCTTTGTTCAGTTTAATGTCATGTTAACGTCAAAACCTATTTGCTTATGACCATATATTGTGAATGTGCTAGTTACTTAGGAGCTATGTGACCTCGAAGGAAAAGAAGAGTCCAGTACAGCTAGATTACCTAGGGTTACCATATTTGAACATTCATCCGGCAGGTCCCTCTGGCTCCTAGGGTCAGGTCGGGTTGCAGCTTCAGGCACCAGCAGCGGGCAGAGAGCCCTCTGCCCCCCCACCCTAGGAGCCAGAGGGACCTGCCGGATGCTTCCCAGGAGCCGCCCCAGGTAAGCACCAATGGGACTCCCCACCTCGCCCCCGAGCAGGTCCCTCTGGCTTTTAGGGTTGGGTTGGGGGGGGCGGGGCGGAGGGCTCTCTGTGCGCTGCTGGCGCCTGCAAGCCCTGCTCCGCAGCTCCCATCTAGTGTTACCATACGTCCCTATTTTCCCGGATGTTTTTAGATATTTAAAAATTCCTCCCGGACGGCGATTTAAGAACTAAAAAGCCAGACATGTCCGGGAAAATACAGACGTATGGTAACCCTAGATTACCCTGATGTCTCCAGATGTCCCTTTCACTTTCATGGATGTTCCATAGGAAGCTCCTGCCAAAAAACACACATCTTTCGGTTTCAATGAAGGCAGCTAAAAACAAAGTGGAACAAATTTTTCTCACTATCTGACACTGAAGACCAATTCAAAAACTCTCTTCCCAGTGCCACTTCTATGGCATTTAATAAAATAACTAAACTTCTGCTTCTAATTTGATCTAATGGTTAAATGATTCAGAACAAGATGTTGCTCCAAACATGTCTGTTATGGGGTGTATTTGACCACTGAAACTCCCCCCTGGGGGCCCTGCTGTCCTACTACATGCCTCACCAAGAAACAACCAGCTGAGAAGACAAGAGCAGCAATGGTGGGTCCTCCAAGGGCTAGAGGGGCTAGCAAAGTCAATCAGGCGCCCTGGTAGCCCACATAAAAGTAGCTGCCAGGGCATAGCAGTGTAGTTTCTAGTTGGGAGTAGCTGAGGGCTGAATGTGCTATCTTGCTGGCTAAACTAGTTTAATAATTAGACAGAATTGATGGCTGGCTGGCTGAATTTACACAGTTGGGATTGCAGAGTGAAGAGTGAGGATGTTGCCCTTGAGATAGGGCTGCAGATAGAAGGGTCTAGTATGAAGAGGCTCACAAAAGGCTGAATTTAAAGGGCTGAGAGCTTGGCCTAAAGACCCTACTGAAGGCAAATAATGTTTATTTTTTTGGACACTATGATATCCTAGAAGGCATTTGGACTTTGTGACTTGACTGAAGTGCTAAGCCACTGAAACCCTAGCAATGTTGGCTGGCAGTCTACAGAGGCACCAGGGACAAGAAGAGGATTGTGGTACTGCACCCAGCTACTTAAAAGTTCTTGAGCTAAGTGCCCCTTTATAATGTCTTACATTTCCTTCAAAATTCTGATGCAGAAGATTATCTGAAAGAAATTGATAACCTAGTAGCAGTTCAATGTTTTGGAGAATGAGAATAACTTTCCTTATGCAGGATCACAAAGGGCTAGAATTTGTCCTTTGTAACCCAGGCCCCATTAATCTGCAGTTGGACAAACAGTGTAGGATTGGTGTGAGGAGATGACTTTGTAAAGAATAGGCATTTTTAGAGGCAGTTCTGCTAGCTAACATTGTTTGAATTAGGAAGAAACAGGAAAGGTAACTAATCTAAACCTGTGTATATGTGTTTTTAATATGCATGGGGGCTCTTTTCCCACAGAATAAGTCTTAGAACTTTCTTCCTTATAAGGTACTGGCAGAATCTATATGGGATCAATATGGGGTTGGGATAATAAAACTGGAGAACAGCATGTTAGGCTGGTGGTGTTAGTGATTTAACCATGAGGGTTCTTCAAATGTTCAGGCTTATTTGGACTGCAAAACTGTAGTCTAAGGCAACTTTCAAGTGCCTCCTTTTGTATTATTTACAGGTTATCATGAAGAAACAGTGAGCTTGTGCACACTGCAGCGAATGTCCTAAATTCTCTGCCCTAACTTCTTATCAATGCCTAGGGCTAGAAAGGATCGCTTTGTTGACTGCACAGTGGCAGTACCCTTGGGACTCATTCACCTTCCTGTGGAGCAAGTATCAGCTCTTAGGCTCAGTTTATTTGGTTTCCTGGTATCTGCAGATATCCCCTCAAGAACACTGATTAGCACTGTGGAGTAATCCAAAAAAGCGGTGGAGTACTTGTGGCACCTTAGAGACTAACAAATTTATTTGAGCATAAGCTTTCGTGAGCTACAGCTCACTTCATCGGATTCATGCAGTAGAAAACACAGTGGGGAGATTTTATATACACAGAGAACATGAAACAATGGGTGTTACCATACACACTCTAATGAGTGATCAGGTAAGGTGAGTTATTACCACCAGGGGGGAGGGGGAAAAAAAACGTTTTGTAGTGATAAGCAAGGTGGGCCATTTCCAGCAGTTGTCAAGAACGTGTGAGGAACAGTGGTGGTGGGGGGGAATAAACATGGGGAAATAGTTTTACTTTCTGTAATGACCCATCTACTCCCAGTCTCATTCAAGCCTAAGTTAATTGTATCCAGTTTGCAAATTAATTCCAATTCAGCAGTCTCTCGTTGGAGTCTGTTTTTGAAGGTTTTTGTTGAAGAATTGCCACTTTTAGGTCTGTAATCGAGTGACCAAAGAGATTGAAGTGTTCTCCAACTGTTTTTGAATGTTATAATTCTTGACGTCTGATTTGTGTCCATTTATTCTTTTACGTAGCGACTGTCCAGTTTGACCAATGTACATGGCAGAGGGGCATTGCTGGCACATGATGGCATCTATCACATTGGTAGATGTGCAGGTGAATGAGCCTCTAGTAGTGTGGCTGATGTGATTAGGCCCTATGATGATGTCCCCTGAATAGATATGTGGACACAGTTGACAATGGGCTTTGTTGCAAGGATAGGTTCCTGGGTTAGTAGTTTCGTTGTGTGATGGCTGGTGAGTATTTGCTTCAGGTTGGGGGGCTGTCTGTAAGCAAGCACTAGCCTGTCTCGCAAGATCTGTGAGTGATGCGTCGTCCTTCAGGATAGGTTGTAGATTCTTGATGATGCGTTGGAGAGGTTTTAGTTGGGGGCTGAAGGTGATGGCTAGTGGCATTCTGTTATTTTCTTTGTTGGGCCTGTCCTGTAGTAGGTAACTTCTGGGTACTCTTCTGGCTCCATCACTCTGTTTCTTCACTTCAGCAGGTGGGTATTGTAGTTGTAAGAATGCTTGATAGAGATCTTGTAGGTGTTTGTCTCTGTCTGAGGGGTTGGAGCAAATGCGGTTGTATCGTAGAGCTTGGCTGTAGACAATGGATCGAGTGGTGTGGTCTAGATGAAAGCTGGAGGCATGTAGGTTTCCGGTATAGGGTGGTGTTTATGTGACCATCACTTATTAGCACTGTAGTGTCCAGGAAGTAGATCTCTTATTTGGACTGGTCCAAGCTGAGGTTGATAGTGGGATGCACCCAGTGCATTCTGAGAAATAATTATGGTCCCTGTGTACTTCTGTAATGGTCCCTGCACTCATATAATACAGACACAAAGCCTTCAGTTATGTACCACAATATCAACTTGTTAGCTTGACTTTTGGGAGCTCCTGCTATTGTGGAGATGTGAGGATTGGTAGACACTGTCTTCTGATTCTGGTTTAGGCACTGAGAAACAGACCTTTAGAAGTGTCCAATTCATTGTATGTAAGGGCTTAATTCTATCTTTATTTCTGGGCTATGGGCTAGCTAGAGTATAAATTTAGGATTACCTACTACTTTCAAATTCACAGCAGACGTTTCTCTAATGCCAGTGAGAGGCCTCCACAAAGATCAGGGGTAGAATCTGGCTTCTGTGTAGTAACTAAATATTTATCGCTTGTTCTGAACCCTTCAGCATCCTGCAGGGTGAAAATGAGCTCACTTAATGATCCAGCTACTTTTCTACTTTTTCTCTTCCTTTTAAATCTTCCTTTGTTTCTGTCCCTCTTCCTTGTCATTGTTTCATCTGTTCTTCCTTCTACACTTCCTTCACTACAACAACTCTCATTACCTGTGGGCTTCACTTCCATGCCTTTCAGCATTCCAGCCACTAAATTGGTCAGGAATTAAATAGCTAATGTTTCCATGAATGTCCACACTGGGCCTTAGAATTACTGCTGTAATGAGGGCAGGGAAGATCAACCTCTTAGTCACTTCTTTAAGGATGTCTCCATTTGCAGGAAAACAGAAATGCATTAGTTCCTTTTGGTTCATATTTGGAACATTATCTGTGAAGGTGGGAGGTCTAGGAACCTTTCAGATCTGCAGAATCTAAGCTTTCCTGTAAATATATTGTAGAGGCTCTAAGTATATCAGGTTTCAGAGTAGCAGCCATGTTAGTCTGTATCCACAAAAAGAACAGGAGTACTTGTGGCACCTTAGAGATTAACAAATTTATTTGAGCATAAGCTTTTGTGAGCTACAGCTCACTTCATCGGATGCATTCAGTGGAAAATACAGTGGGGAGACCAAATGTTTGCTGTGCCTGCCCTAAAATAAACAGGCTCTGTATAACATCCATGTCAGAGGTTATATCTCTGATGCTGGCTTCTGTACAAAGTGCAGTCAGTTTTTAATACCATCTGTGGTTTTTAGATGACTGCAACAAATGACTCCTTATGACAAAATCTGATGCAGCCCATTAGCTTAATAAAGCCTTTAGGCAAAACATTACTCTGTTACACTGGTGTCGAACAAAATTCTCTCTTGCAGATGGAATTAGTACAGTTTGGCACCAGTGAAAAAGCATATCATGATTTTGTATGTGGAGGGAATCTAAAACTGCCACCAGGACCAATTTGTGTTTGTATCTTCAAAATTGAATGAGACTGTCTTCTGCCTCAGAGTACGGGAGAAGAGGGAGAAACACTTTCATAATAAAGCATGGTAATATGCAGGCCTTTTGGGGAGGATGCTGATTGCTGGGATAAAATAAACAGTAATTCCTAGTCACAATCCTAGGATTATAAAATAATGAGCAACACTAGGCTGAGAGTACAGTAATTAAGAATTCATTTGAAAAGGAATAGCTTTTTCAATCGAAGTTCTTGATGGGAAGAATAATGACACCTTGGAGGACAACTGTATATTGTATTACTTTTGAAACTGACAAAGAGTTTTGGAGCTACTTTCTGAGCCTCAGATGAATGATCCCTCCTGACCTTTTGAATTCCTCATCTTTTTGATAAACTCTTTCTGAAACAAGATCTTAATATCCATAATGACCACCTACCCCAGGTGCATTTATGTGAAACTAAATCCTCTCTGAAGAGTGACTTACAACAAAGCTCTGACATGTGTGGCAGAGTGAGTAGGTAGCTCAGGGCACTGATAATTGAACACTAATGGATTTCTATGCTAGTTCTCCAATTACAGTCATGGTCTATAATTTAGTGTTCAAAACTCATTGCTCAGTGTCCTATATGAATTGAGTTTGATAGTCTCAATTTTGCTGCTGGTAGGGAGGTGTCCACACAGACATGATCACAGTGAGCCACACACACATGATCACAGTAGGTGGTCTTAGTAAAGGGGTAAAACCTGATGTAGCACAGAGATTGAATTATCTTCCTCCATGTGATTATTTGATCACATGTGCCTGGCTAACATGACCTAGCAGGATGCTTCTGCTGCTACTACTAACCAATGCTGAACCTCTTCTGTGGGCAAGTTCAACTTCCTCTACTCTAAAACTGACACACTTCACCAGTACTCAAATAAAACTAGAACTGCCCTGTCTGTTGGTAGATTGTTGGTTAATTGAGTATATATATCTTTTGAGCTAAATTTCTGAGGGAAGGGGGTTAAGTTCAGTCCTTACTATTAAAACAACATATGGAATAATAACGTTAAAACAATCCATTAGATAATTCACACACTAGATTTTCATGTGTCTGACTATCCTCCCAAATGTCTTGTGCTGCGGGGGGTGGGGGGGACTCTATTGAACCTATCCAAATGTGCATGGGTATATTGCTCTCTAGTGACTGCTGCATCTTATCAAGAAGAAAGGTGGGGAAACAAGAAAAGTAGGGGTGGAAGGGAGATGAAGAAAAGTAGAGGGGCTGAGGAAGTAAAATATCTCTGATGTAGCAATTCCTTGAAGTCTTCACAGGTATCAGCCACTGTATTTCTGTCTCAATGGGAGTACAGTAATTCTGATACTAGATCAGACCCAATACCCTGTTTTCAATAGTGTTCTGAACACAATGTCTTGGTGGATGGTGTAAGAACCTCACAGTAGGCAGCTGTAGGATAATCTGCTCCTCAAATCAGGCTTAATCCTGATCTTTAATAGAGTGTGACTTAAACTGAAGCCTGACCAAATGTAAAGGGGGGGTGGGAGGGTGAGAAATGAGTAACACTGTACAGAATTTGTATTTAACTTGAAATCAGTTAGTGGAAAGAGCAATTAAGTAAAAAAAAGAGTAAAAGTTGGATAACACAATTTTGTAAAAAGAAAAGTGGTGTTCTAAATTGTTTACAGTGGCAACTGTGTTTTTTCCCATCTCCTGTTTTGTTTCAAACAACGTTCCAGTCAATGGTCTAGGTCTCTAACACTGAAAATCTGTGTTATTGCAAATTGAATCCTTAAAATTTCTTACTGCTGTCTGAGTTTCAACACATACAGTATTTCCATTCTTCTAAATGTTACTGTTCTGGTTGTGTGGAGAGGGGTGAAAGTAAATGTGTGTCTTGGAACAATCTCCCAAAGCTTTTAAAGCTTTTGGAGGAAGCAGATAATGTGTTCACCTGATTTTTTTAAATAAATTTGACTAAGTTCACTGCTGTAGAGTCAACAGCACTGTGGGACTATTGTATGGAACTCCAGAATAATTGTCAGATGCTTTGAGCAGCTTCAAAATGTGATATTGAGATTCTCATTAGAGCCGAGAATAGCAACTGATTTGAAATGGAAATTGTTGTCTACATCGTGACATGTTAGATAATGATTAAAAATCCAAATAGAATGTCAAGATTCTGTAAAAACCATGAAAAGAAAAGGAGTACTTGTGGCACCTTAGAGACTAACAAATTTTCCACTCTATACGGCTAAATTCAGTGCCTTGCATAATCACAGGTTTCAGAGTAGCAGCCGTGTTAGTCTGTATTCGCAAAAAGAAAAGGAGTACTTGTGGCACCTTCTAAGGTGCCACAAGTACTCCTTTTCTTTTTGCGAATACAGACTAACACGGCTGCTACTCTGAAACCTGTAAAAACCATGATGAGTAATCCCAAAGCTGGCCACATATGACTTCTTCTTTCCCCTGGAGCAAGTACTGGAAGTAGGGAGCCATGCAGCAGATCATAGAAAGACTTTAGTTTTTCAAAATAAATGTTTAACAGCTGAACATGAGATGCTGTCAAAACTATATGCAACTTTTAAAGTTATCAAAGCAAATGGCAAAGTTGAAAAGGGTTAAAATTAAAAGCATTGGGAAGGATTCTGTGCAGAAAAGAGAACTAAAGTAGAAAGTGAAGTATCAGGGATTCAAGCTCTAAATTTAAGTCCTTTGTTCTCCAATGTAAAGAACATTGGCTAAAGTTGTTATATAGGCACATGTAATGGCTTCCCTTGTAGGTTGACACACCAGGGGCCACCAGAACTAAAAGCATGAGCTGCAACTGCTTGAGCTAAAGCGCCAAGGCTTTTTATAGCTGGCTGCTATAAAAACTTCTTCTCTGTCGATTGCCAAAGCAGGGGACCAGTAACACATTCACCATTGGGTTACACACACACACACTCACTCATTCAGAAGGAATGGATAGTGGAAATCCTATTTAGCTTTTTTATTTCAAATGTCTATAGTTTAAAGAGATTTAAGACCTTGACAAATTACATTAGTGACATAAGCACTTCAGGCAATAGAAGTAGTACAGCTGTACAAGAACCAAAGCACCTTGCAGCACAACAAGGTGGATAAAAATCAATGATTTTTTTTTAATTCAAAACAATACAATTTAAATTTAAAAAATCCATTTTTTTTGGTTAAAAGCTTTTTCCTCAAAAAGCATATCTAAAGGTACATTATAGCTCAAAGATTCCTCATCATGGAATAGGTATTATTAATTATATAGTATAAGACAATATGTTCATGTAATGTTTAAGAAAAGTTTTGTAAATGAGTTTCAATAGTTCATGAATTAGGGACCCAATCTTATGAGATTCCAGTGTGATTATTTAGGTTAATTTTTCTATCTATCCAATGGGACTTAGGGCTCAGTCTAGAACAGTGGGTCTCAAACTTTTACTGGTGACCCCTTTCACATAGCAAGTCTCTGAGTGTGACCCCTCTTATAAGTTAAAAACACTTCTTTATATATTTAACACCATTATAAATGCTGGAGACAAAGCAGGGGTTGGGGTAGAGGTTGACAGCTCACGACCCTCCCACTCATGTTATAACCTCACAACCCCCTGACAGGTCCTGACCCCCAGTTTGAGAACCCCGGTCTAAAAGATACCATCAGATATGCTTAGTTTTGCAGGTCTCAAACTGTGGATTTGTCTCCAGAGATAACATGCCTGTTAACAGCAAAAATAATTTTAAATAAATAATATAGAGAGGTGAGAAATAATAGACCTCAACCCTATTGTCCTTCTGCAAATTTGTGTACAGAGTCAGTCCCTTACCTCTCTAAAAGTGCAAAGCTTCAAAAAGCTCAATGAAGAGAAGATTGTTGGGGGTGGAATAGATCTGGACAAGGAGGAGAAGTCAGGAGATAAATGTGAGAAGGGAGGGACAGGCATAGAAACAAAAGTGAAACTGTTTGAGCAGCATATTCCAGAAGTCTTGAGGTCTTTCTGAGTGTAGCCTGTATTGATTTGAGATCTACCATACCATTCTCTCACTAGAAGAGAAAATCTATAATGGCTGCAGGACGTAAGAGACTCAGTTTGGGAATAAGAACCATTCAAGAAGCATACATTTGCTGATGATCCTTTAAAGAAAGTCACACCAGTGAACTGGTGGAAGTCACTTAAACACTTGGATTCAGAGACTGTTGAAGTGGTGATCTCACTTTTAACAGCAGTAGCTTCTTCTGTCAGTGTAGAAAGAATATTTTCTTCCTTTGGACAAATTCATTCCAAATTGAGAAATTGTTTGGGACCTGAAAAAACAGGAAAGCTTGTTTTTCTTTTCCTGATTATGAACAAACAGGAAAATAAAGGTGAAGACAACTGAGTTAGCAGCAGAAGCCAATATTTTAAGTTTCTCATGTTGACCTGGCTGACAGTCGATTTAATTTTTGTTTTTTAAAAATATTTCATTTAACTATTTTAGTTGAACAATTTTTTAATAAAAACAAACCTGATTTTAAAAAACTAGAATATTAACTGAATTCAAAAATTCATATGCTTGTTTTGTTTAAAATATTTGCTGTTGAAGAAAAAATCCAGAATATATAACATTGTTGTTTTAATTAAATATATTTAAATGTTTGTCTGGTGGTGATCTCCTCCTAATACAGCATGGCAAGAAAATCCTCCAAATATTAATGATTAACCTGCTAAATTGGAGATATTTATGAAGTCTCTGGGAGGTGAACTATCTGCTTCATTTACCTTTGATAAATGAAATAACCAAACAATAATTCATTTTCTGATATAGCTGTAAAACTAATCTGAAAAGTGTTCAAAATAAATCACTTTAAAAATACATAGTGTGAACCTTCTAAAAATGAAACCTACCTCTATCTGAGTTGTGAAGAATATGTATTAAGGTTATGTAAGCAAAGTCAGGATGAGCTCTACCCTGACATCTCGTGGTGAGTTATGAAAAAGAACTTCAAGGGCTGATCTCATTTGCATAGGCACACCCACCCCACCTAGCATGAGCCAATAGCTGCCCAAATGGTCACTTTGGCTGCCTTGGGATCCCTAGTTTCTCTGTTATTGGGGCAGGAAGAATAAATTGTTGTTATCCTGATTATGTAAATCAAGGACAGTGGAACTATACTTGGCCTTTTGTTATGATGGAGGGACTCTCCATCAACTAAGTAGCACTCGCTAGGCAAGGGACATGGGTTCCAAAATTCAGTGAATTGAGAGAGGTTGGGGGCAGGTGTTAATACCTGGTGGTGTGAGCTGTTGGTGAGTCACTTAAGATGAGCTATTACCAGCAGGAGGAGGAGGGGAGCGGAGGAAAACCTTAGTAGAACCCTGACCTTGGGTATTCTATCTGCTACCCAAGATCCATAAACCTGGAAATCCTGGATGCCCCATCATCTCAGGCATTGGCACCCTGACAGCAGGATTGGCTGACTATGTAGACTCCCTCCTCAGGCCCTACGTTACCAGCACTCCCAGCTATCTTCGAGTAACCACTGACTTCCTCAGGAAACTACAATCCATCGGTAATCTTTCAAAAAACACCAAAAAACTATGAATGTAGAAGCCCTCTACACCAACATTCCACACAAAGATGGACTACAAGCCGTCAGGAACAGTATTCCTGATAATGTCACGGCTAATCTGGTGGCTGAACATTGACTTTGTCCTCACCCATAACTATTTCACATTTGGGGACAATGTATACCTTCAAATCAGCGGCACTGCGATGGGTACCTGCATGGCCCCACAGTATGCCAACCTTTTTATGGCTGACTTAGAACAATGCTTCCTCAGCTCTCGTCCCCTAATGCCCCTACTCTACTTGCGCTACATTGAGGACATCTTCATCATCTGGACCCATGGAAAAGAAGCCCTTGAGGAATTCCACCAGGATTTCAACAATTTCCATCCCACCATCAACCTCAGACTGGACCAGTCCACACAAGAGATCCACTTCCTGGACACTGCAGTGCTAATAAGCGATGGTCACATAAACACCACCCTATATTGGAAACCTACTGACCACTATTCCTACCTACATGCCTCTAGCTTTCATCCAGATCATACCATTGGCCATTGTCTATAGCCAAGCTCTACGATATAACCGCATTGTTCCAACCCCTCAGACAGAGACAAACACCTACAAGATCTCTATCATGCATTCTTACAACTACAATACCCACCTGCTGAAGTGAAGAAACAGATTGACAAATCCAGAAGAGTACCCAGAAGTCACCTACTACAGGACAGGCCCAACAAAGAAAATAACAGAACGCCACTAGCCATCACCTTCAGCCCCCAACTAAAACCTCTCCAACGCATCATCAAGGATCTACAACCTATCCTGAAGGACGACCCATCACTCTCACAGATCTTGGGAGACAGGCCAGTCCTTGCTTACAGCCCCCCAATCTGAAGCAAATACTCACCAGCAACCACACACCACACAACAGAACCACTAACCCAGGAACCTATCCTTGCAACAAAGCCCGTTGCCAACTCTGTCCACATATCTATTCAGGGGACATCATCATAGGGCCTAATCACATCAGCCACGCTATCAGAGGCTCGTTCACCTGCGCATCTACGAATGTGATATGTGCCAGCAATACCCCTCTGCCATGTACATTGGTCAAACTGGACAGTCTCTATGTAAAAGAATAAATAGACACAAATCAGACGTCAAGAATTATAACATTCAAAAACCAGTCGGAGAACACTTCAGTCTCTCTGGTCACTTGATTACAGACCTGAGAGTATCTATTCTTCAACAAAAAAAACTTCAAAAACAGACTCCAACAAGAGACTGCTGAATTGGAATTAATTTGCAAACTGGATACAATTAACTTAGGCTTGAATAGAGACTGGGCGTGGATGGGTCATTACACAAAGTAAAACTATTTCCCCATGTTATTTCTCCCCCCCAACCTCACCCCCCACTGTTCCTCAGATGTCCTTGTTAACTGCTGGAAATGGCCCACCTTAATTATCAACACAAAAAGTTTTCCTCCTCTCCCCCCCACAGCCCCGCTGGTAATAGCTCATCTTAAGGGATCACTCTCCTTACAGTGTGTATGATGAAACCCATTGTTTCATGTTCTCTGTGTGTGTGTGTATATAAATCTCCCCACTGTATTTTCCACCGAATGCATCCGATGAAGTGAGCTGTAGCTCACACAAACTTATGCTCAAATAAATTTGTTAGTCTCTAAGGTGCCACAAGTACTCCTTTTCTTTTTGCGAATACAGACTAACACAGCTGCTACTCTGAAACCTGTACAGAACTGTAACTCACCTGCTGACATCATGTTTCTAACTTTTCAAGTTGTATAGTCATGACGGGGAATTAATACCATTTGCCCGCAGACTACTAGAAGGAACACAAGTGAGAAGTTGACAAAGGAGTTAAAGTAATTGGTTTAGTTTAAAGAAGATAATGAGTTTGCTACCTAGAAACATGACTCTTAAGTCTTTTGGGGAGACTGAGTAAATGTTCATATCTGTAATATCTTTTTTCCATATTATCTTCTGTGCTCATTAGCTCAAATCTTATTTGGGGTAATTTCTGGCTTAAAATTGGTGGGTTTTGTTTGTTACTTCTCTACCATGAAGGGAAAAACCTGATACCTTATTCAACATTTGTACTCGCTCCCACATTAGTAGGTGAATAGAATTTTTTGCAAGGCTGATATGCATGCAGGCAGAGGGATATGATTTTTTTATGGTTAGATGTATACAAATGTAAATGATTTCAGTGTCACTTGTATTGCATCTTTCATCCAAAGAGTTCCTGAAGTCTAAATCATGCCTTTTAAGCACAGCCCAGGGTTGAAAGCAGTGCAGGGCCACGCAATTCCTGAGCCCATACTAAGAGGCATTTTACCTCAGAAGAGGGAGTATGGCAGCTATCCCACACCTTCCTGGGGTACAGCCTGCTTCCAATTATGGCTGGTGCTGCTGACCAGTGTTTTGGGGCTGAGAGTTGTCTGTACCCTCCTCCTTGCACTTCCCCTACACCTTTTGCATACCAAGTGCATCCAGAGTAGTATGAACAGACCAATCACTGTAGACCCCTAAATTCAGGGCCTGCATTTCTGCCTGGCTTTTATACAGGCTGCACAAAGAGGCAAGGAAAGCTCCTTGCTTGATGATCTCCACTATACACCTGTGTAAGGACCTGAAGTAATCTGGCCCTTAGTCATTCTTCATTGAAGCAACCCTTCAGCAGTGGATAAAATCTTGGCTTCCAGAGATGATCTATCACGGTTTCAAATAGTGTATTTGTGATGGGGCAAAGGCAGCAATATTTTGTGCATCTATAATAATGCTGCTACACATATATGGAAGAAAAGCCAAATTCTAGGTATTTTTGGAGGGGGAGGGTTGCATGCCAGTTAAGGAATATCATGAACATGGAACTAATGAGCTACCACAAAGTCAGTTGACATTCTGATGCCCTTCTCCTGATACAATGAAGCCACCAGCTACATGACTTCTCAAGAAAATGCGATGCTTGAAAGAGAAGGTAAAGAGACAAGGAAGTGGAGAAATATGCTTGAAGGTGGGGAAAACAGACTGGGCCAGACCCATAGCTGACACAAGCTATGTGAAGTCAATGGAGGTACACTGAATTACACCAGCTGAGTATCTGGCCCACCATATTTTAAATTGGAGAAGTTGTATAAGGAGTTCATCTTTACATGAAAAACAATGACAAGATGAGCATCTGCCCTTCTGAAAGTTGCTTGTCCTCATGAGACTTCCAGACAATCATTCTTGTCAGATTTCTAATACTTCCTGAATCTCCACAGGATTCAAGGAATACCCCTTCTCTTTCCAGTCCCAGCTGAAACCAGGAAATTGAGAAGGTCTCAAACTTTCAGAGCAATACATTTTATTTTTTTCTAACTCTTTCTAAACCTTGAATTTTTGATTCAGTTAAGGACAGTGTATTAGGACTATTTTATTATTATTTAAGCCAAATTAGTGTACCCATTCCTAATAAAGAGTGCCCTGCAAATGTTAAGAGTTAATCAGAACTTATCCCACATTTGTGGGATATGTGTTTGGTTGGTTGCAGAATCATCTGGCTAACTTTTTTCTGTTTGTGAACTGAATCAACTTTGCTGTTTGGACTTTGCCATACCTACAGGTAGTTGACGTCTTTCCCACTGTATTGCCAAGTAATAAAGTAGCAGAATACAGATTTCATGGGAAATCTGTAATGTGAAACTTAAAACAGGTTTTCATACGACTTGTTTAAATTGGATTTAAACTGGATATATGCGCTGAGGTACTTCTTACTTAAAGGCACTCTTTTTTTTTTCCAGTTTGTGTTGCTCTATTTCTGTCCATCTGTTTCCACTTGCATAGATTAACTGTCAAGTAAATTTTAAACCATGCCATTGAATAGATACCATGAAAGGAGACTTTCTAATGTTGAAAACAATGTGTTATTGTCATTTGCATTAATTTCATCAGTTCACTTACTGTGCTTTTCTGAACAGCTCCTGGCTAGAGACTTGTGTGTGTGTGATGAGCCATATAAATACCTAGACAGGTAAAGACACTGGGCCAGAACTTCAGATAATATAAATCAGCATATCTTAGGAGTATTTTGATTTTTTTTTACACCAGCTGAGCATTTGGCCCATTATATATGGAATCAGAATGGGCAGATTGAAATAATAATTCAAGTAGTGTGGTTTCTTTCCAATGTGCTTAAAGGCATATAGTCCACTTGATATTGAACATACTAATATTTTAATCAATTAGAAATAAAACTCAAACTACACCTGCTACAGAGCAAAACTACCGATGCTTTAGTTTTGCAATCCTAATTGCCTATCTTTTTCTCACTGAAAAACAGTGAAACTGAACAGACAAAGTACTGTCAAATGTACAAAGTAAACTGAAAAAATGGAGAATTGTGTTCTCCTCTAATCTTTCAGTTATAGTAATCTAGATGTCACTTGTAATAACAATAGGTAAAACACTTTTAAAAAGGCAAACTTGTTTAAAGCCCATCATTAAATTCAGCAAAGGGTAGATCAGACAACAAATACACTGTGAGGTGGCTGTAAACAACAGGGATGCTTTCAACAGAGATTTTTTGGTTTTGTTAATGCTGGTAATGAAAATTCCTTTAGTGTGTGATTTTGAGGATAAAACAGGAAGCCTCATCTTTGATTAACATTTTACAGACCTTGTTCTGACATGAGGAGAGGATATGTTTTTGTCACAGGTTTAAAAAAGAAAATAAGGAATGCTTGGCATCCTGAAAGTCAGGCTTTATTAGCTTCCCCTAATTTAGATGAGAAGAAACTGGTGGCAAAACACTTTCAGGAAAGACCCCTCAACTCTGGAACTAATTACAAAGGATTGTCTGTTTTCCTAGGGGATTTGAGGAAGTAGTAGAGCAGGTCAGAATTTGAGCTGAGGGAAATAAGTGATTTGGGTTGGAGTGGTGAACTTTGGCTAATATCAGGCTACTCTGAATTTATGGGATATGTATTGTATTTCTTGTGTGCCTAGAGCATGGGATAGGCATTTATTATAAATGAGAACTTTTTCTTTATCATTTGTCTTATCACTTATGTCTCGGGATTTCATATGAAAACTAATATATACAGGCACATCTCTTGTTTAGTAAGAACATCTTTACTAAAGTTTTATAGCTTTCTTAGATACTTTATTCTGCCCAAAGCAAACGAAAGCTTATGCTCAAATAAATTTGTTAGTCTCTAAGGTGCCACAAGTACTCCTTTTCTTTTTTGCTAATACAGACTAACACGGCTGCTACTCTGAAACCTGATATTGGATGTAGTAGTTCATACAATGACTTTTTCTTTAGTTTTTAGCAGTGCAACCAAAGGAGAAAAGTTGGAACCATTGAAATTGAGAAAATTTAAGTGACTTAAGTCAAAAGGTTTCATTTAATTCAGAAAAGTTCTCTACAAATAGTAGCCTTAATGGATCAATGAAGTATTTCATTCTAGAAGACTAGAGCTTGCATTCATTCTAGAGCTTGCAGGTCTCAAATATGTACTCAGGAAGAATGTATTACACAATTCCTTTCAAGGTGATCTTGCAGGCAAAGATCATGCTATAATGAAAAGCTCATGCCCCAGATCCTCATCGGGGATAAATCAGCTTAGCTCAGCTGAAATCAAGGGCACTACAGTGACTTACACTAGCCAGATCCTCAGCTGGTACATTTCCATCACCAAAACTTGCTGGAAACTAAACTATACTAGTATCTTTGTTATAAATGATGGTGGCATTAAAAGTAGTGATTCCTTCCTTTTATAATTCAAGACCTGGACAAGTGAAATAACATGGGATGTTACATGACTTGTCAGGTCAGTTACAAATTAACACTTGGGTTGTGTTTTGTTTTTGTTTTTGTTTTTTTTAAATCCTCTAGTCCACTTCTGCCTCAGTATATTGCCAAAAACAGGCAAAACCAAAAAGGGAGGCACAGATTCTGTCACAGTGCAGTCCGTTCACCATGCTGTAAAAGAGAGGGGCTATTCTTCCCCTTCCCCCCACACCTCTTCATGTCCTAGGCACCCATGGGGGCCATCAAAATTGCAGGTGAGTGCAAGGACTGCAACTGTAGTAGGCTCTTATGTGGGGTGTACAAGGTAGAGGTGGGGCTATTGTATACTCACTCCCCACTCACTCACAATCTGACCCTCCACATTTGAGTTTGACATTGTTTGTTTCTAAAGAGCAAATTTTGGGGTTGTTTTTTTTTTTTTTGACTCCATGAGAAATCAAAATACAGAAGAGACTGAGCTCCAAAGCTAGCAACTGGTCATCATGCTCTTATGAAGTTTAAAAGAGAGCTAACTTACACACTGAGACACCTTGTTAAGATACTACATTGATCTGGTCCAGCTTTTGTAGCTGGCATTGTAACTAGCCCATGTCTAGTACAATGAGTTTGCAGTTCATTTCTGCTGATTGCTGTTTGGCTAATTGAAGCACTTTTCAGAATCTGAAAGGGCCTTCATATCTTTTAAAAAAAAATAGCCCTAGTTGCTGTCCTAGAAAAAGCTATATGAGAAACCTAGTTCTGGATGTGGGCTGAGAGAATGTATGTCTCGAGAAAATAGATCTAAATGGAAGCTTTCTGACTTTGCACAAAGGTCTCATTTCTGAAATGTAAAAGAGATTATTCCAAATAAAGAGAATTCAGTAAATTGTGTTTAATTTATATATTCAAAAAGAGGAACCTTAGATTTCAAGAACATTTTCTGTTACTTTGCAGCCTGTCAATGGGTTGCTAGCAACCTCATCTGACACCACTAATGACCATTATTTTTAAATTGGATGTTCAGTGGTCTTGCTAGTCATTTTTATCCATAAGTTTAATTCTAGTTTTTTGCTCTCCAAAACTTTACTTTATCTACTGATGATAGCACAAATTTCATTCCATCACGTACAGCTGTGTAATATTTTGCAACATCTTCCAAAAACTAATCTCTGTATATCCAAAGCCTGTGGAACAGCACCAGGGTAAATTGGATGTCCCAAAATCCAGTTTGTTCATCTTGTTAGGCATTTAGTATAACCAGTTAAAGATCTTAATGTGTAGCTTTTTAAGCTTGCATCTACTACAGATTTTCCATTTGAACTTAAAATGTTGCTCCAAATAGGGCAACCACATCTGCACGCAGTATTCCAGATGTGGGCATACAATGGATTTATATAGAGGCAATGTGATATTTTGTGTCATCTTATCTATCCCTTTCTTATTGATGCCCAACATTCCGCTCACTTTTTTGACTGTTACTGCACATTGTGGATAGTTCTCTGAAAAACATCCACTCAATGACTCAAGATCTTTTTGAGTGGTAACAGCTAATTTAGACCCCATCATTTTATATGTATAGTTGGGATTGTTTTCCAATGTGCATTACTTTGAATTTATCAACATTAAATTTCATCTACCATTTTGTTGCCCAGTCACCCAGTTTTGAGAGATCCTTTTGTTACTCATCGCAGTCTGCCTAGGACTTAACTGTCTTTAGTAATTTTTGTATCATCTGCAAATTTTGCTATCTCACCTCTTGGACCAGATCCTGTGCTTCACTTAGGACTATATCAAGAATTACCTCTCCTTGTGGGTTCCAGGACTAGCTGCTCCAAGAAGCAGTCATTTAAGGTGTCAGAAACTTGTCTCTGCATCTCATTCTGAGGTGACATGTACTCAGTCAATATGGGGATAGTTGAAATCCCCATTATATTATTGAGGTTTTTATTTTAATAGCCTCCCTAATCTCCCTGAGCATTTCAGTCACTATCATCATCCTGGTCAGGTGATTGGTAATATATCCTTACTGCTATATTATTGATTATTATTTTATTATTAGAGTATGGAATTACTATCCATAGAGAATCTATGGTTCATTTTAAGATATTTACTTCATTTGATTCTAAGCTTTCACATATAGTGCCACCCCCCCACCAGCACAACCTATTCTGTCCTTCCAATATATTTTGTATCCTGGTACTACTGTCCCATTGACTATCCTCATTCCACCAATTTCTGTGATGCCTATTATATCAATATCCTCATTTAATATGTTTCAGAGTAGCAGCCGTGTTAGTCTGTATTCGCAAAAAGAAAAGGAGTACTTGTGGCACCTTAGAGACTAACAAATTTATTAGAGCATGAGCTTTCGTGAACTACAGCTCACTTCATCGGATGCATTTAATATGAGGCACTCTAGTTCACCCATCTTATTATTTAGACTTCTAGCATTGGTGTATATAAGCACTTTAAAAACTTGTCACTTTTCAGCTGTCTGCCATTGCATGATATAATTGAATGGGACTCTTTTTTTTTTTCTCATTTGACTTTCTCATCCGATCCTACCTATATTTTTATCTTCCATCCTCTCCTCATTAGGACATAGAGATTCTCCACTAATAGATTCTCCCCTACAGGATGTCTCTGTCCAACCACATGCTCCTCTGCACTTGTCGTCTTTCCCTCAGCCCTTGGTTATAGAGCAGTTTTTAACTTTTTTTATTTTAAATGCTAGAAATCTGGTTCCATTTTTGATTTAGGTGGAGCCCATCCTTTCTGTGAAGGCTACCCTTTTTCCAAAAGTTTTCCCATTTTCTAATAAACTTAAGCCCCTCCTTTAGTAGAATCATAGAACTGGAAGGGACCTTGAGAGGTCATCTAATCCAGTCCCCAGCACTCAAGGCAGAACTAAGTATTATCTAGACCATTCCTGACCGGTTTGTCCAACCTACTCTTAAAAATCCTCAATAATGGAGATTCCACCACCTCCGTAGGCAATTTATTCCAGTGTTTAACCACTCTGACAGTTAGGAAGTTTTTCCTTAAACCTAAACCACCTTTGCTGCTGCTTGTCCTCTCCTCAGAGGTTAAGAAGAACATTTTTTTCTTCCTCCTCCTTGTAACAATCTTTTATGTACTTGAAAACTGTTATGTCCCCTCTCCATTTTCTCTTCTCCTGACTAAACAAACCCTTTAATCATTTTTGTTGCTCTTCTCTGGACTGTCTCCAATTTGTCCACATCTTTCCTGAAATGTGTCACCCAGAACTGGACACAATACTCCAGTTGAGGCCTAATCAGCGCAGAGTAGAGCGGAAGAATTACTTCTCGTGTCTTGCTTACATCACTCCTGCTAATACATTCCAGAATGTTTGTGGGTTTTTTTTTCCAACAGTGTTACACAGTTGACTCATATTTAGCTTGTGATCCACTATGACCCCCAAATCCCTTTCCGCAGTACTCCTTCCTAGGCAGTCATTTCCCATTTTGTATGAGTGCAACTGATTGTTCCTTCCTGAGTGGAGTACTTTGCATTTGTCCTTATTGAATTTCATCCTATTTACTTCAGACCATTTCTCCAGTTTGTACAGATCATTTTGAATTTTAATCCTATCCTCCAAAGCACTTGCAACCCCTCCCAGCTTGGTATCATCCACTAACTTTATAAGTGTACTCTCTATGCCATTATCTAAATAATTGATGAAGATACTGAACAGAACCGGACCCAGAACCAATCCCTGTGGGACCCCACTTGTTATGCCCTTCCAGCATGACTGTGAACCACGGATTACACTCTGGGTATGATTTTCCAACAATTATGCACCCATCTTTTAATAGCTCCATGTAGGTTTTATTCCCTAGTTTGTTTATGAGAAGGTCATGCAAGATGGTATCAAAAGCCTTACTAAAGTTGAGATATACCACATCTACAACTTCCCCCTTATCCACAAGGCTTGTTACCCTGTCAAAGAAAGCTATCAGGTTGGTTTGACACTATTTGTTCTTGACAAATCCATGCTCACTGTTATTTATCACCATATTATCTTCTCGGTGTTTGCAAATTCATTGCTTAATTATTTGTTCCATTTTCTTTCCAGATGCAGAAGTTAAGCTGACTGGTCTGTAATTTCCCAGGTGTCCTTATTTCCCTTTTTACAGATGGGCACTATATTTGCCTTTTTTCCAATATTCTGGAATGTCTCCCATCTTCCATGACTTTTCAAAGATAATTGCTAATAGCTCAGATATCTCCTCAGTCAGCTCCTTGAGTATTCTAGGGTGCATTTCATCAACCCCTGGTGATTTTGAATACCTTTAACTTGTCTAAGTAATTTTTGACTTGTTCTCTCCCTATTTTAGACTCTGATCCTGCCTCATTTTCACCTGCAGTCATTATTTTAGACTTCCCATCACCACCAACCTTCTTGGTGAAAACCAGAACAAAAGTTATTAAGCGCCTCTGCCATTTCCACATTTGCTGTTGTCTTCTCCCCCACACCCCCACACTGAGTAACGGACCTACTTTGTCCTTGGTCTTCCTCTTGCTTTGAATGTATTTGTAGGATGTTTTCTTGTTTCCTTTTATGGCCCTAGCTAGTTTGATTCATTTTGTGCCTTGGCTTTTCTAATTTTGTCCCTACATATATACTTATGGTGTTTATTTTCATCTTTTGTAGTTTGACTGAATTTCCACTTTTTGTAGGATTTTTTTAAAAACAAAAATTTTAGATCACTGAAGATCTCCTGGTTAAACCAGGGTGGTGTCTTGCCATACTTCCTGTCTTTCCTGTGCAGTGGGATAGTTTGTTCTTGTGCCCTTAATAATGCCTCTTTGAAAAACTGCCAATTGTCCTCAATTGTTTTTCCCCTGAGACTTGCTTCCCATGGGATTTTTACCTACCAACTCTGAGTTTGCTAAAGTCTGCCTTCTTGAAATCCATTGTCTTTATTGTGCTGCTTTCCCTTCTGCTATTCCTTAGAATCGTGAACTCTACCATTTCATGATCACTTTCACCCAGGTTGCCTTCCACTTTCAAATTCTCAACCAGTTCTTCCCTATTTGTCAAAATCAAATCTAGAAAAGCCTCCCCTCTCGTACCTTTCTCTACCTTCTGCAATAAAAAATTGTCTCCAATACATTCCAAGAATTTGTTGGATAATCTGTGCCCTGCTGTGTTGTTTTCCCAACACATGTCTGGATAGCTGAAGTCCCCCATCACCACCAAGTCCTATGCGTTGGATGATTTTGTTGTCTTTTTTTTAAAAAAACAAAAACAAAATAAAACTCATCCACCTCTTCTTCCTGGTTTGGTCTGTAGCGGACCCCTACCATGACATCACCCTTGTTGGGGGAAAACGAGTCACACCATCTGTTTGGTTCAAACAGTCTGAGGACCTTTTATTTTTGAATACAAGCATACAGAGAGAAGGAGACAGAGGTGGTCACACACAGGTGCCACCCTGGTCTCCCTCTGTCCTACCCCTATATAGTCTTATATAGGTTTTTTTTACATTTCCTTAATTTTTTTTCACTCAAGCATTGTTAGTAAAGCCTTATAAGGAGCCAAGGTAAACAGCTTTATAATTAGCATTGTGCTGACACATTGTACGTAATAGACTACTAGGGACTTGAGCTAGGTAAAAGGTTGGCCTAGTTTGTTATCTGTGTCAAAATACCACGGCCCAGCATATGCTCTTAGCTTAAGCTAAGTCTTACAGGATGCAGGCCTGTAGGTCTCTTGCGTTACTGCTCTTGCCTATGCTGCATATAGTGCATAGGTCTTGTCACAAAGTGGGATAGGGTCAGGTCAACAATACTTTCCCCCACAATTCCCCCGTTTTTGTTCTTTTAGCACAACCATTAGTTTTAAACCTTCATTTTTATCAAACCTTGTATTTGTTTTTATTTTAAATTAAATGGCTTAGCCTTTGGGATTTTAGTTGAATGCAATGACAATGCATGGTTAGGATGAATATGGAAGGTGCTAGTTTTATTACATCCTTCACAATAACGATAACATACTCCTAAACTAAACAACACTAAAAGCATTAACATTTCCATTGTAACAATATGATGAGGCTGTTGTATAGCCTTAGTCACAGAACACAATACATTATACTTTATAGGCTGTATGGAAAGCATGCTTCTTAATTTGATTTTTTTTTGGAGCATATGAATTTTTTCTTGTAATTCAGGATTATTTTTTAACCCCAGTAGGATTGAAAGCAAATTTTGGAATTGGTCAGGTACTAAAGTAGTCCAGTTAAAGAGTATTTGGAACCTAAGGGCTAATTGTAAAATTTTGTCTGCAGGCCAATGAATGATATGTTTGCCTGCGGCTGTAGTGAGATTAAAGTGCACATCCTTCAAGGTAGCGGTCTTAACATGCACACAGCTATTATTAACTTGGAAAAGTAGGTGTCCTGTCAGGGTAGTCCCATGTCCCATACCCTCCCAACAAATTTTGTCATGAACAGTGACAACCTCTCCTGGTTTTAGTTTACGTAAACACTGAAGTTGAGGGGGGTTCTAATGGCCAGAGTGTCCATTGGCTTCCAATCCTTACCCAAATGCCGGGTGTTATTCCAGGAGCACTGACTACAAATCAGTTGGGCATACTATGTAGTTCAAGTTCCCAAATGTCTCGGTGAATTATCCAGTCTCACATGCATCCTCCCCACAGATTCGGTAGGTGGGAGCCCATACCCCTCTGACTGCCTGTATGCTTGGAAGGAGCACTGAGAATGTCTGTCTGCATTTCCACTTAGAAAATCTGCAAGTATGTCTCCACAGTCACAGATCAGATAGTACTCCTGAGGTGACTGTAAGGGCAGAGGGCCATGCCTGATGTTCAAAATCCCTCTGAATGGCCATGAGCTGGTCATTCAGAAAATCCTGAACCTCTGAACAAGCCCGATCCCACTGCAATGCCTTTCCAGCGTTGGTGATACCCAGTACCATCTCTGTTAACAACTTTTCGATCACTGAACTAAGGGCTGAGATAACATGTAATTTACCAACACCAGCCTGAACCTGGGCTAGCTTTGCTCCACTAATAAGGCTCATGGCCTTTTCCAACTGTCCCAATTTTTTCCTCATGTTGCTGACCTTTATGGATATTACAGATTGCAGCTATGCTATTTGCACCATCCCTTAGGTGTCCAGCCAAGTCCCTTTTCTTTCTAGTGGAAACTTAAGTCCTTTGCTGTGCCAACCAAATGGCAGCTCCTTTTGAACAATTAGGATATATAGAGGTAATCTGAAAACTAGATAAAGGTTGTGTAAATTTTATAGTCCCTAGTGTAGCATTAATTACAGTCTATTGAAACTCCAACCCATTTCTCTTTGTTGAAGTATTATACCACATTTGATGGCTGAACACCCTTATATACTTTTGAGATGCCTCAGCATCAATAGCATAGGATGGAGTGTACTGCAATATGGTACAGTTTAAATTATTAGTTATTGGGACATTTTCAGTACAAGTAATCTTTTTTTTACACCTTTTATCCTCTCTCAAACTCCCCTGTTTGCTAGCTCTCCTTAGGCGCTTAGCCTCCCTTCCTAGGTTAGCCCTACCCCCTCATTAATCACACAGGTGGAGGGTGATCACTAGGCTGTTTGAGGATGATCAAGGGAACAATGCCTCAAACTGTCCCCAAAGACACAATCCCAATTGAGCCTCTAACTGAAATAACCTGAAAGGAAAAAGAAAATACTAGGTATTTCCTATAGCAATTATCGATTAAAACAGGCATCAAGATAGTCACCATTAAGTCAGAGTTAACACTCACTTGAGATGAATAGCAATAGTTCACATGTCTTACAACTATTATAAGCAGACAGTCTGAAATGATAAAGAAGACAACACTGATCGGGTTAGTTTGGAAGGCTTTCTTCAAAATTTCAAGGTTTAGAAATGTAGTTTTGTTTTAAAAGGAACATAGATAATGCAGTAGCTTTTATGGCAAATGTAAGTTCTGTTATCAGTTCTTCAGGCAAGTAAGGTTTCTTGTTGAAGCTTATGTACAATTTTTATAACAAATGCTACCCTTTACAATAGACACCATAGTAATGGCCTAGATTCCTAGAGTACTATTTAGGAAACAGATACACAGCCATATATCTATATTATATTACTTTTACCACTAATTGTCACTAGTCTTATGTACATGAAGATTCCTAAGGACAGGAGTTGGGCCATTTGCACTTCAGCAGGTTTGTCAAACTCTTTTGCTGGCAGAAATCATACTTTACCTAGATTACTCAGACCTCTGGCAAGTAAATAAAATGTACATTATGAGGAAAAAAATTAAGCGCAGCCTTCAGTGTCTATTAAGCTCAACCTAATTAAACTGTCTCAGGTCTGCTTTGCTGTTCTTTTGACAAATGCAGTGACTATTCCAATTCTCTACTCTGGCAACCACTGATAAGGTTAGAAGGAATGAAGAACTCAATGTACTGGTTCATTGAGAACATTTAACTATTTATTTTCAAATGAGAACTTCTTGCAGCCTTTAGAGTTTTTCCCCACACAGATACATTTAAGAAAATAAGGTAAAAATAAGAGATAGGTAATGGGGTGTATACCCTATGTTTGGGCATTCCTCAGCCACCACAGTGGCAGTAATATTTGTGGGGCTACATAGACAGGTGGAAAGGGAAAGAGGGGGTGGAAACAGCAGAGAGATAAGGGTAGCAAACTGTGCTCAGAACAAACTGCTGCTAGCAGTAGAATTTAAAAACAAGAATAGGCTATATATATTGTATATAATATTGGTAATACAAAAAGAAAAGGAGTACTTGTGGCACCTGAGAGACTAACAAATTTATTTGAGCATAAGCTTTCATGAGCTACAGCTCACTTCATCGGATGCATTCGGTGGAAAATACAGTGGGGAGATTTATGTACACACACAGAGAACATGAAACAATGGATTTTATCATACACACTGTAAGGAGAGTGATCACTTAAGATGAGCTATTACCAGTGGGGGGGGTCGAAGAAAACCTTTTGTGGTGATAATCAAGGTGTGCCATTTCCAGCAGTTGACAAGAACATCTGAGGAACAGTGAGGGGCATGGGAGGGGGGGGATAACATGGGGAAATAGTTTTACTTTGTGTAATGACCCATCCACTCCCAGTCTCTATTCAAGTCTAAGTTAATTGTATCCAGTTTGCAAATTAATTCCAATTCAGCAGTCTCTCGTTGGAGTCTGTTTCTGAAGTTTTTTTGTTGAAGGATAGCCACTCTCAGGTCTGTAATCGAGTGACCAGAGAGACTGAAGTGTTCTCCGACTGGTTTTTGAATGTTATAATTCTTGACGTCTGATTTGTGTCCATTTATTCTTTTACATGAAGACTGTCCAGTTTGACCAATGTACATGGCAGAGGGGTATTGCTGGCACATGATGGCATATATCACATTGGTAGATGCGCAGATGAACGAGCCTCTGATAGTGTGGCTGATGTGATTAGGCCCTATGATGGTGTTCCCTGAATAGATATGTGGACAGAGTTGGCAACGGGCTTTGTTGCAAGGATAGGTTCCTGGGTTAGTGGTTCTGTTGTGTGGTATGTGGTTGCTGGTGAGTATTTGCTTCAGGTTGGGGGGCTGTCTGTAAGCAAGGACTGGCCTGTCTCCCAAGATCTGTGAGAGTGATGGGTCGTCCTTCAGGATAGGTTGTAGATCCTTGATGATGCGTTGGAGAGGTTTTAGTTGGGGGCTGAAGGTGATGGCTAGTGGCATTCTGTTATTTTCTTTGTTGGGCCTGTCCTGTAGTAGGTGACTTCTGGGTACTCTTCTGGCTCTGTCAATCTGTTTCTTCACTTCAGCAGGTGGGTATTGTAGTTGTAGGAATGCATGATAGAGATTTTGTAGGTGTTTGTCTCTGTCTGAGGGGTTGGAACAATGCGGTTATATTGTAGAGCTTGGCTGTAGACAATGGATCGTGTGGTGTGATCTGGATGAAAGCTAGAGGCATGTAGGTAGGAATAGTGGTCAGTAGTTTTCCAATATAGGGTGGTGTTTATGTGACCATCGCTTATTAGCACTGTAGTGTCCAGGAAGTGGATCTCTTGTGTGGACTGGTCTAGGCTGAGGTTGATGGTGGGATGGAAATTGTTGAAATCCTGGTGGAATTCCTCAAGGGCTTCTTTTCCATGGGTCCAGATGATGAAGATGTCCTCAATGTAGCGCAAGTAGAGTAGGGGCATTAGGGGACGAGAGCTGAGGAAGCATTGTTCTAAGTCAGCCATAAAAAGGTTGGCATATTGTGGGGCCATGCAGGTACCCATCGCAGTGCTGCTGATTTGAAGGTATACATTGTCCCCAAATGTGAAATAGTTATGGGTGAGGACAAAGTCAATGTTCAGCCACCAGATTAGCCATGACATTATCGGGAATACTGTTCCTGACGGCGTGTAGTCCATCTTTGTGTGGAATGTTGGTGTAGAGGGCTTCTACATCCATAGTGGCCAGGATAGTGTTTTTAGGAAGATCACCGATGGATTGTAGTTTCCTCAGGAAGTCAGTGGTGTCTCGAAGATAGCTGGGAGTGCTGGTAGCATAGGGCCTGAGGAGGGAGTCTATATAGCCAGACAATCCTGCTGTCAGGGTGCCAATGCCCGAGATGATGGGGCATGCAGGATTTCCAGGTTTATGGATCTTGGGTAGCAGATAGAATACCCCAGGTTGGGGTTCCAGGGGTGTGTCTGTGCGGATTTGTTCTTGTGCTTTTTCAGGGAGTTTCTTGAGCAAATGGTGTTTCTTTTGGTAATCCTCAGTGGGATCAGTGGATAATGGCTTGTAGAAAGTGGTGTTGGAGAGCTGCCTAGTAGCCTCTTGTTCATATTCTGACCTATTCATGATGACGACAGCACCTCCTTTGTCAGCTTTTTTAATTATGATGTCAGAGTTGTTTCTGAGGCTGTGGATGGCATTGTGTTCTGCACGGCTGAAGTTATGGGGCAAGTGATGCTGCTTTTCCACAATTTCAGCCCGTGCACGTCGGCAGAAGCACTCTATATGTAGAAGTCCAGTCTGTTGTTTTGACCTTCAGGAGGAGTTCACCCAGAATCCTTCTTTTGGTAATACATTAATTCACTGTACAGAGAAAAGGGAAAAAAAATCACAGTGAAAACATGAAACAATGAACACCTACACCACTCCTTCACCACTCTCAACCTTGGGTGTAGTCACGCTTAATAGACAATATGTGCTGTAACACCACCAGCAGAGAACAGTGTACTATAAAAAAAATTCTGAAGCCCCTCCAACCCCTTACAGAGCTGGTTTAAGTCATTTAAAACTGTGCCCAATAAAGCACTCAACAGAGATGAGAACATAAAACAAAAACATTGTGGAATGATGGGAATGAGATTGCACCAAAATCATCCACAGCACAAACCCATAACCAAAGTTGTTAACCTCAGAGGCACTCACACAATTATCTATGGTCAATAGCTGTAACTGTTGGCTGCAGGGGATCAAAACTCATAGGTATGTAGGTACACAACTAAGTGTCAGTATCATCTTGCATCTTTCCTGGGGCTGCATAGGCTGACATTTCCCTCAGCACAGTCACAGACGTTACCTGCTGTTCAAGGATGTGTGATCATGTGGCATCCTGGATTTCCCTTGCCTGCAAGGAAGTAGGACTGGTGTTACCATGGGTGGGATCTGGCTATATGTACAAACCTGTCTTGTCCCCACTCTGTACAAAAGTATTCACCTTTACAACATTATGAAGGGCACAGTATGCTGCAAATATGTGAACAGTGCTGACCACATGGCATCCAGTTGGGTGCACAGGCATCGCCAATGAGCTTTTTAGCTGCCCAGACAAACACTCAACAATCATTCTGCAACTACTCAGTCTGTAGTTGAATTTCCTTTTGGCTGGCTCATTGTTTGGATACAACTTTCATGAGCCAAGTTACAAGTGGTTATGGGGGTTACACCAAAATCACTATAGGCACAGAAACTCTATATAGAATCATACCACTTTATACACAGTAAAACAGATTTATTTGGGGTTTGGATCCCATTGGGAGCTAGGTGTCTGGGTGCTGGAGACAGGTGACCTGCTGAGCAGTTTTTGGTTAAAGTCTGCAGCTTTGGGGGCGTGGACTAGACCTCGGTCTGTGTTGCAGCAGGCTAATGTGTCTGGCTTAACAAGGCAGGGTTCTGGACTCCCAAGCTGGCAGGGAAAATGAGCTCAGAAGTAAATTCGGCACATGAGGTGACAGTCCCAAGGAGGTCTCTGACTGAACCCATCACACTGTGGTCCACTGATTTCTGATACTTGAGTTATGGCAACCACCCTTGGGTAAATGACAACATCGGTTTGCCTGGCAAACCTGGGCAACCACCTCCCCAACCCTGGACTTCCCAACCCTGAACTGGTTTGCAATTGACCATAAACTGTCAGGTGTTGCCAGTTTTCAAAGAGTAATAGCCACCCACTTCTGCACCAGTATAAGTTTCTGAAAACAAGTGATCTGGCACTGGAGAGATGGCACATAGCTCCATGAAGGTCTACTTTCTCATTTGGAGTTCTGAAGCCACTGGTTATCACCCCAGGTTTCCAAAACAATGTGATCTCTGCACACCATGCTGGTTCTTCTGGACCAGAAGCAGCAATTCACCCATGAGCATACCATTTGCAATACTAATATGATGATCTTTTCCATGGGACCACAATGGATTGTCACTCAGCAACTCAGATGGCCGTCTTCAGCATATCAAAGTTCTTGCCCAATTCCATCAAGTATTTAGCGGATCAAGTAGTGCACCTCATGTATTTGTGTGTAGTGTTTTGGTTTTGTTGTTTTTTTTTTCCTGCAACAAATAGCAGGAGCAGAACTACATCATCCAGGACTTGGTCCATGTGTTCTGGCAGGATGGAGATGTGAGTGGGAGCTGTCATTGTCAAATGTATGATGGCAGCAGACTGTTCCAGCAACACACTGCAAGGCAGTTTGTGGAGTGTCTCCTGTGATATACAGAACT